>NW_027100920.1:600000-900000 GCF_029633855.1 Hoplias malabaricus
GAGCTCCGTTGTGTTCCAGCCTGCTTCAAGACCTCCACCATCATTCCAGTCCCCAAGAAATCCACCATCACTGGATTTAATGATTACAGACCTGTTGCCCTGACATCTGTGGCCATGAAGGTCTTTGAACGTCTGGTCTTAGCCCACCTAAAGACCATTACAGACCCCCTGCTGGACCCCCTGCAGTTTGCATACAGAGCAAACAGATCTGTTGATGATGTGGTCAACCTAACTCTCCACTTCATCCTTCAGCATCTAGACAGCTCTGGAACCTACGCTCGGGTTCTGTTTGTTGACTTTAGCTCGGCTTTCAACACCGTTGTGCCGCAGCTACTTCAAAGCAAACTGTCCCAGCTGTCAGTGCCGGACTCCATGTGTCAGTGGATTGCAAACTTCCTCACAGACAGAAGACAGTATGTGCGGCTTGGGAAACACACCTCAGACCTTCGAACACTCAGTACTGGAGTTCCACAAGGGTGTGTTCTTTCACCCCTTCTCTTCAGCCTTTACACCAACGACTGTGTCTCCAAGGAACCAGCTGTAAAGCTCCTGAAGTTTGCAGATGATTCCACTCTGGTGGGCCTCATAGCCAATAGTGATGAGTCTGCTTACAGAAAGGAGGTTGGTCAGCTGGTGTCCTGGTGCAGTGACAACCACTTACTGCTGAACACAGACAAGACTGTAGAGATGGTGGTGGATTTCCGATGCAACCCACCCCCTGTATCCCCCCTCTACATCAAGGGCACCGCAGTTTCCACTGTAGAGTCACTCAAGTTCCTGGGCACCACCATATCCAGGGACCTGAAGTGGGAGAGGAACACCGTCTCCATCACCAAGAAAGCTCAGCAGAGAATGTTCTTCCTGAGACAGCTCAAGAAATTTGACCTGCCACAGACCCTGATGATCCAGTTCTACACAGTGATCATCGAGTCCATCATCACCTCATCCATAACCACCTGGTTTGGTTCCTCTACCTCACAAGAAAGAGCCAGGCTCCAGCGCATCATCAGATCAGCAGAGAAGATCATTGGATGTAACCTGCCAACGCTTCAGGAGATCCACACCAGCAGGGTGAGGAAACGCGCTCGCAAAATTATGCTTGACCCCTCACATCCTGGACATCACCTCTTCCAGACTCTCCCTTCTGGTAGAAGACTAAGGATCATCAAAAGCAGCACAACACGACATGCTAACAGCTTCTTTCCCAGAGATGTAGCTCTCCTCAACCACAGTGAACACCTCTGAGTCTCCAAACCACTGAACTAAACCGACTGGACATAACTGCACTGAACAGGACACTTTACTCACTTGCACTATGCTATTTTGCACAGCTGTACAGAAGTTCTATTTCTGTAACTTCTACAACAATATATAATATAACCCACTTTAGGAATATCTGGAAACATTTATATTCATACGCATATCTGTACAGTATAGATTTTATATTTTATGTTGTCTAATTTATGTCTTAACGCTCTTTTTTTTTCTAGTACTTAACTGTATTTTTTTAGTCTATTTATTGTTTATTGTACCTCTTTTAAAGTTTTGTTAACAGTCTGTGTACGTGTTACATGTCATACGTGTGTTGCTGTCACCAAGACAAATTCCTAGTATGTTTAACATACCTGGCGAAATAAAGAGATTCTGATTCTGATTCTGATTCTGATTCTGGATTGACGACTCAAATGTGTCTGTAGGTGTGTGAGTGAATGTGTGTGTGTCTGCGTTGCCCTGTGAAGGACTGGTGCCCCCTCCAGGGTGTATTCCCGGACCCACTGCGACCCTGAACTGGATAAACGGTTACAGATAATGAATGAATGAATTTCTTTTAATTTGATGATTATATTTGACAACCACTGAAAACCCCAAATTCAGTATCTCAGAAAATTAGAATATTTTTTTGATTTTTAGATATGCTGGCCAACTGAATAGAAAAGTATGAGCATGTACAGCACTCAATAATTAGTTGGGGCTCCTTTTGCCTGAATTACTGCAGCAAAGCAGTATGACATGGAGTCGATCAGTCTGTGGCACTATTCAGGTGTTATGAGAGCCCAGGTTGCTCTGATAGTTGTTCGCTGCATTGTGATAGCTTTACTGCATTGTTGGGTCTGGCGTATTGCATCTTCCTCTTCAAAATACCCCATAGATATTCTATGGGGTTAAGGTCAGGCGAGTTTGCTGGCCAATTAAGAACAGGGATACCATGGTCCTTAAACCAGGTACTGGTAGCTTTGGCACTGTGTGAAGGTGTCATGTCCTGTTGGAAAATGAAATCTGCATCTCCATAAAGTTGGTCTTTTGAATGGAATTACTGAAGTAAATAAAGTTTTTCATGATATTCTAATTTTATGACCACCACCTGTATGCTTCCGAATTCAACCATATTTCAACTGTCAACGTCTTTTCATCTGACCTGTGCCCACTGGGAGCCTAGCTGCAAAATATATAGAAACATGTTACCATGTGAGGTGCAGTAAATAACGCTCTAACGCTCCTGGAGCTGTGACTGCGACACTACCACCGTGACGCCCACCCCTATTTATTTATTTATTTATTTATTTATTGTATTAGCATTAATGTTATAACTTTGCCTTATACTTTACTAATATTTTTTAGTCTATATTATAAAATCTTTCATTAAGACAATGTTCTTAATACAACCCCTGGCAAAATTTATGGAATCACCAGTCTCTGTGGATGTTCCTTGTTTAATTTTGCAGAAAAAAAAGCAGATCACAGACATGACAAAAAACTAAAGGCATTTCAAATGCCTTTCTGGCTTTAAGAAATACTAAATGAAATCAAGAAAAATAATTGTGGTAGCTAGTAACAGTTAGATGTTTAAAACAATCACATGGAATAAATTATGGAATTACTCAATTCTGAGGAAGAAATTGTGGAATCATGACAAACAAAATAACACACCAACACATCACTAGTACTTTGTGGCACCACCTCTGGCTTTTATAACTGCTTGTAGTCTCTGAGGCATTGACTTAATGTGCGGCAAACAGTACTCTTTATCAATCTGGCTCCAGCTTTCTCTGATTGCTGTTGCCAGATCAGCTTTGCAGGTTGGAGCCTTGTCATGGACCATTTTCTTTGAATGCCACCACAGATTTTCAATTGGATTGAGATCTGTACTCTTTGCAGGCCATGACATTTACCTTGTGCAGTTCACGATTGCCTTTCCTTAGCCCATTGTAAACCTTGTTTTTTCTGTTTAGGGGTTAGTGATGGCTTTCTTTTAGCTTCTTTGTATGTAAATCCCATTTCCTTTAGGCGGTTTGTTACAGAACTAAAGAACTGATAAAATTCCTGGAAATCGCGGGGGGAGGGAGAGAATACAGCAGAGAAATTTAAAGAAACACAGGCTGACAGAGAAAATGTATACAGAGAATATTGCAAGCCGTTTTAACATTAAATAGCTTTCGTCTAACTATCTTTAATTAGCTAATGGATACCTACACAGCGTTTTGACTAGTAACAATTATATTTTGACTAGATATCTGCATTTTCACCTTAAATGGTGCAGTAATTGCATTCTATCGCAGAGGCTTCCATACCTTGGCAATATTACACGTTTGCCTTATGCAGATGGGAGTTTTAGTTACACAAACTTGTTCTGAGGGCAGAAAAAAAAATATTGGTTCAGAGATGAATAGGCGGAAACTAAATTTGAAAGACAAAAAATAAATAAATAAACTAACACTCTCTCGAAGTGCAAGATTGTGGTTGTGCAGCTGAGAAAATCGAAGCATTCTTTCACATAAGGTAATCTTATTTGTTTTATGTGGTTATTTGAGTTTATATTATTTAGCAAACTTCAACTAAGTGAGTGCAAGTTAGCTGATTTACTTCATAGTTAACAGTAGTTTCACTGACGTCAGCCAGAAAGTTGAATTATGTTCCTTTGGTAACATTTCACAGATAAATATATCTTTACTTGATTTTGTGGCGAACCAAGAAATGAAGCTTGCATCTGAGAGCTTAGTGAGCTATAGCAAAATTAGCTAATTGTAATGTCATATAACCCAACTAGCAAAATTGTGTGAGGCGCGGCTCAAATGACTCGGCCCTAGTCCGGCAAGCCATAACTAAATCGCGATAACCGGACCACGGCTGACTTTGAGCCAGAAGCACGCTCGCCCACCCATGTACAGATTATGTACATGTTCTCTTCAATATATTTTCTTTATAAATATTTAACGAAAAAGTGTAAACCAATGCATGCAAATTCATTACCTACAGAACATCAAATGTAAAAGATTATCAGGTTATAGTACAAACAGGTATACAAACGATTATGCTACAACTGATGATAAAGATCTCATCTAAATAACTTAAATTAACCTCCTATCTGCTTTTCTCCCTGCCCATCTGCATTTTTTACTGCCTCACTAGTTTTCTTACTGCAGTCCATCTTTACATAATTACATAAAGAAAATTAATTAGTTCATGTTTATTTTGAAAAATGTAACTAACTTCACACCTCCAAAAATAAACTACTTCACATGCTTTTGTTAATTTTATCGTTCTTCTGTCATTTTCAATATAACCTCCTTTAACCCATTAATCACTAGCCCAAAATCACTGTTACTCCCTAACAAAGGATTAGTGTATGGGAAATTATATATTTAAAACTTTACATTACACCTAAAACCAGCACTGAGATTGAGAATGTATTTTAACCTACTTAGCTAGTACCTTATGTCTTCTTAATGTGTTTAATCAGTTTTATTTCTTATTTTATTTCTTATACTGAGGTGTATGTTTCTGTGTGACATAAAAACACACAAAAATGCTCACACCGTCTTATAAAATACGACATCAAACCACAATTACTCAAATTAAAATAACTCATGAGCGATTGTCATGTAATTTAAATGTTTTCTATGTCAGAGGGAAAAAAGAGCTAGTTAGAGTTAAACAGGTTAGCTAAAGTTTGTCATTTGAAAAAAAAGCGGTTCAGTATTACGTATGTAACGTATAGCTGTTTATAAAATAACGTACATAACATTAACATTGTTAACTACATTTGGGCGATACCAAAATACTTATGTATCCAAAAATATAAGGTTAAATTGAACTATCTACGGGATGAAGCTGTTCCCTGAGGCTGGTGAGAGCTGCTCGCGCGCTGTGGTCATAGAAAAGAGCGCGAATCTTCATGGTCTTCTTCCGTCTTTCTACAGCGGTTCGCTTCTGCCACCTTCCATTTTCTCATTCAGAGTTCAAAGTTCCAGTCCAGTCGTCTTCAAAAACTTAAATAACAATTTCCTCGCTTCAGCACGGCACTGTCTCCTTCTTAACCCTATTTATCATAATCATTTCTGTCGTTCGTGTCCCGGTCATTACATCAATATTCTAAAATATTACAATACAATATCCTATAACTGTATGGCATTTAATAAGTTAAAATAATGATTCTATTTATTTAACATATATTACATCATTTTCCAGAAAGTTACCAGTATTTTATTTTTAGATTAATAAGCAGTATTTAATAAAATGCTCTGATCATTGGAGTGTGCTAACTGCAATGGCAATCGCCTCGCCAGCCAACATTGCCAACATGCAGCCGGAATTGGGCCAGATGCAGTGTGCTGCATTCATGCCGAGACAGCAGCCAGCCGACAGTGCCAACGTGTGACAGTGCCAATGTGTAGCCGGACTTGGGCCAGATACAGCGTGCCACATTCACGCCGAGACAGCAGCCAGCCGACAGTGCCAACGTGCAGCCGGACTTGGGCCAGATACAGCGTGCCACATTCACGTCAAAACAGCAGCCAGCTGACAGTGCCAACGTGCAGCCAGAATTGGGCCAGACGTGGCGTGCCGCATTCACGCCGAGACGGCAGCCAGCCGACAGTGCCGAGCCTGAGCCAGAATCGGCCCAGATCTACCTTGCTAGCTGGCAATGTTGACTGGTAGCTAAGTTAGCTACATGTTTACATGCATCCCCATGCTAGAAATCCTTATCAAATCAAATCAAATTTATTTATATAGCGCTTTTCACAACTGATGTTGTCACAAAGCAGCTTCACAGAATTCCAGTAAGACAAGATTTGACATGAAATGTAAAGACAAATGTAAAACCCTCAAGTGAGCAAGCCAGGGGCGACAGTGGCAAGGAAAAACTCCCCCAGCTGAGGAAGAAACCTTGGGAGGAACCAAGGCTCACAAGGGGTGACCCATCCTCCTCTGGTCAATCTACTGGTGATGATAGTTAGTAGTCCATGAGAACTTCAGTGTAGGGACAGCTTCAAGGCACTTGGTGGTTGCTGGAGCGTGGGCAGCTGGTCTGAAGCGTGGAGGAGGATCTCGACAGTCATCCATCAGTGTCCAGACAGACAGGTGGGCAGTCGTTTACTCGGAAAGATGTAAAGGGATGGAATTAGTTTTTAACTGTTTTGTGTTTGTAAAGTAGAAAATATGAAAATTTCCAGAGTGTGGCTAATGACTCCGGCAGATCTGACTATGACAGCATTAACTAAAAGGAGAGAACCAGGAGGACACACAGACACGGGAGCATCCTGAAACACTGGCATCCCTCCGCTCCACCGTCAACAAACCTGAGTGATCGCGAGAAGCGGCGGGACGACAGCACCAGCGTCTCAGTATACTATAATTCCCTGTGTCCATGGACCCCCCGGATCTGCCGCCTTTATCTATGGGGGAGCATTAGCTACCAAATGATAAACTAAACAAATGAGTTTTTAGCCTACATTTGAAGATTGCGACTGTGTCTGAGTCCCAAACATTTTCTGGAAGATCATTCCAGAGTTGGGGGGCTTTATAAGAAAAGGCTCTTCCCCCAGCTGAGGCCTTCTGAATTCTGGGAACATTTAAAAATCCAGTATTCTGTGATCTGAGTAAACGTGGAGGCTCATAATAGGAAATTGTATCTTGAAGATATTCAGGAGCAAGCCCATGTAGAGCTTTATATGTTAATAACAAAATTTTGTAGTCAATGCGGAATTTAACAGGCAGCCAATGAAGTGATGATAAAACTGGGCTGATATGTTCAAATTTTCTAGTTTTAGTGAGGACCCTAGCTGCAGCATTTTGAACTAGTTGAAGTTTTCTTAAATTGCTGCTGGTGCATCCTGACAGTAGTGCGTTACAGTAGTCAAGCCTTGAAGTAATAAAGGCATGTACTAATGTTTCTGCGTCCTGGAGGGATAAGGCATTTCTAATCTTAGCAATATTGCGAAGATGTAAAAAAGCTGTCCTAGTGATACTATCTATGTGTTGATCAAATGATAAATCCGGGTCAATTATGACACCAAGATTTTTTGCTGCTGAACCAGGTTTAACTGGAAAGTTAGCTAGATTTAAAATTAAATCTGATAATTTATTTCTTGTCACTTTTGGACCCAAAAGCAGGACCTCTGTTTTGTTGCTGTTTAGAAGGAGGAAGTTACGCAACATCCAGCCTTTCACATCTTTTACACAGTCCTCTATTTTCTTTAATATGTGTTTGTCATCGGGCTTGGCTGAAATATACAATTGTGTGTCGTCTGCGTAACAGTGAAAGTTAATGTCATGGTTTCTTATAACTGTGCCTAGCGGTAACATGTATAATGTAAATAATAATGGTCCTAAAATAGAGCCTTGTGGAATTCCAAATCTTACTTTAGAATAATTTTAATTTAGATTGTTTACTTTTACGAATTGATAACGTTCCGTTAAGTAAGATTTGAACCATAATAGGGCTGTCCCTGTGATTCCAACCATGTTTTCTAACCTTTCTATGAGAATATTGTGGTCTATTGTATCGAAGGCTGCGCTTAGGTCAAGAAGCACCAACGGGGATACGTGGCCTTGATCAGAGGCAAGAAGAAGATCATTTGTTATCTTGACTAGAGCTGTCTCTGTACTATGATGTTGCCTGAATCCAGATTGGAATTTTTCATATATATGATTCTTATGTAGATATGAACTAAGTTGTTGGGCCACAGCTCTTTGTAAGATCTTAGACAGAAATGGCAAATTAGAAATAGGCCTGTAATTAGACAGTGTACTAGCATCAAGATTTGGTTTCTTGATCATAGGTTTAATAAATGCTAGTTTAAAAGCTTTGGGTACATGGCCCAGACTAAGCGATGAGTTTACTATAGTTAAAAGAGGATCAATAATAGCTGGTAGTACTTCTTTGAGCAACTTTGTGGGAATTGCATCAAGTGTGCAAGTTGTACAGTTTGCGGAGGTGATAATCTTCTCTAATTCTAATTGTGGGAGTGGGTAAAAGGTTTCAAGTCTTTCTTTTGCAGTTATATTATGTTTTATTTCATTCACATCAGGTGGCAGCCAGGATGGATTTGATCCTGTGGCTAGAGTTTGTTGTCTAATATTCTCAATTTTATTATTAAAAAGTCCATAAAATCTTTACTGGTGAGAGTTGCTGGAATTAGTTGTTCAGAACCTGCTTGATTTTTTGTAATTCTAGAAAACACACTAAACAGTGCTCTCGGATTATTTTTATTATTGGAGATCAGCGAGGCCAGATATGCTGAGCGAGCTTTAGTGAGGGCATTTCTATACTCTATAAGGCTGTCCTTCCAGGCAGAATGAAACACTTCAAGCTTGGTTGATCGCCATTTCCGCTCTAGTTTTCGTAATGTTTGTTTTAAAGTACGGGTCTTATCGTTATACCATGGTGCGAGCTTTTTCTGTCTTATACTTTTATGTTTAAGTGGTGCTACCTTTTCTAAAGTAGATCGACAGGTATTTTCTAGGTAATCAGTTAGTACATCTAGGTCCATTGGGTCTGATGGCGTTGGAACTGGGGTCGATAGTTCTGGTAGGTTTTCTATAAATTGTAGGGCGCTAGATGGTTTTATTATACGCCTTGTAGAATAGCGAGGGTTCTTACATATATTATGGATAAAACGTAGCTCATATGAAATTAAGTAATGATCGGAGATTGCTGAGGATTGCGGTAAGATATTAATTTTGTCAATGTTAAGACCTAGTGTCAGAACTAAGTCTAAAGTGTGGCTGCAGTAGTGTGTAGGCCCTGTTATATTTTGAGTAATACCAATAGAGTCTAAGATTGAGGTAAATGCCTTTTTTAGTGGGTCACTTTCCTTCTCAAAATGGATATTGAAATCTCCTACAATTATAACTTTATGATTGCACACCGCTAGGTTTGTAGCAAAATCGCTGAATTCTTTCAGAAATTCTACGTAAGGCCCTGGTGGTCTGTAAATGTTGCATAATAAAAATGCGTCCTTTTTTGTGACCGGATTTGTAATAATAGTGGAGAGAACCTCAAAAGAAGAGAAGGTGTCACATTGTTTAAGACTAATTTCTAGGGTATTTTGGTAAATTACACATACTCCACCTCCTTTGCCTGATATTCTTGGGCTATGTGCATAATTATAGCCTAGGGGGGTGGCTTCATTTAGTGCTAAATATTCATTTGGTTTAACCCACGTTTCCGTGAGACAGAAAACATTGAATTTATGATCACTTATAATATCATTTACGATGAGTGCTTTTGAGTTTAGTGATCTTATGTTGAGTAACCCAAATTTTAGTTCTGAGGTGTTGCTGCTAGGTGTTGTGTATGATTTAATATTGATTAGGTTGCTGAAACAGGCTGATTTTGTTTTTCTACTTTTACATTTAGTTCGGGGGAAAGACACAGTCTCAATACAGTTGAACCTGGGTGACGCCTCAAGACAGTTCGCAGACGGTCGGTTTAGCCTGTCTGTCTGCGTCCTGGTCCCGGCTCTGGATTGTCAGCAGCTATCTACACTACTCTGCTGACTAACTAAAAGACTATGTGCTATACTGCAAGAAAGTAAGGCAGCACCCTCCCGCATGGGGTGGATACCATCCCTACCTATAAGACCAGGCTTGCCCTCAAAACGTAACCAATTGTCTATAAAGCCCACTTGATTTTCGGAACACCACTTGGACATCCAGCAGTTTAACGCCCAAAGTCCGCTGTAAGCTTCGTCGCCACGCCGCATTGGTATGGGGCCAGAGCAGATTACGGCATCGGACATCGTCTGGGCCAGTTTAATCACCTCTGTAATATTACCCTTAGTTACCTCAGACTGCCACAGACGAATATCATTGGCCCCTACATGAATGACTACCCTCGAATATCTCCTATTAGCTAACAGTCTAAGGTTGCCACTAATATCCGGCACTCTGGCTCCTGATAAACAGCTAACTGTTACTGCCAGCGCCCCTAAAGGAGTAGCTAATTTCACGTGCCGAACAATAGAGTCTCCTATAACCAGAGCACTCTTAACAGGCTCCTCAGCGGGTGCTTCGCTGAGCAGGGCAAACCTGTTTGACATGCGAATCGGAGGAGCGTGGTGTCCCGGTGGGCTAGCTTTGGCCTCAGCGTTAGCATCAGCCTTAGCTTCCCGGCTATGACGCCGAGACGTCACCCATTCACCCCGCTGTGAGGGCTCTAACGCCGGAGTCGTGGGGGTGCTAACTCTCCCTAAGGCACCCGGAGTTGCTAACACTGAATCTTGCTGTTTATCCCTCAACAATAATAAGCTCCGGATGCGCACTTCTAGCTGGTCCACTTTATCCACCAGAGAGCTAACTAGCTGACACTTACTACAAATACAACCACTATATTTATCGCTAGAGGTGGAAAAGGGGGTTAAACTAAACATGCCACACTCTGAGCAGGCAAAACAGCCAGTAGTAGCCATGGAATTGCAGGTACTTACTGCTTTTAGTGAATTTTAGTAACTTACACCAAGAACGTTACTCCAGGGTCCGGTGGCAGCTTTAGTGCCTCTGTAATGAATATTCCTGCGGAGACAATCTAAAAGATAGATCTATGGATGGTTAGTAGGTTATAAAAACAGATATAAATATAGAAATAACAATGGAAACGAGTAAACAGGAAAACCCGAGCGATCAAAACAGCTTCCAAACGGGTACAGAAACAGCCAAACGGGTTGCCAGATCACCCTTATGCCCTTATGTATTTGGGATTGAGTTATTTGAGATTAACTGAGTATTTGTGTACCATAGCACACCCAGTTAGCTAACTTAACACATTAGCCCATATCATACTACACAGTGTTGGGTGGGTGCTGCTTTTGGGGCAGGAGTGCTGCCTATTAGAAGGATACATAGAGAGAAATGTGAGAGAAATGTTCTTATTATAGGAGTACTGTTTTTGTTTGGAGTATTGTGCTTACTTATTATGCTTACTTAAACAATGTTTAATGACTATTTTATTGCTTAAACTTGTGCTTAAGGCAGAAATGTACTGTGTAGTGTAACAATGAATTTTTAAAACTTTTAAAACTTAAGATATGAGTATTGTGATTCCTTCAGAAAATGTATATATTTTTATTTACTCTGAGTTTCTGTGTTTTGTTTCAAAAAAGTACTTTCATTCTCCATACCTGAAGCTGTTGCCTGTACTGCTACAAATAAGGAATGGTTTGCTGATATATGGCTCTGATGTCATGGGCAAATGTTCAAAAACCTGCCAGCCACTTTTCACCCCTGGTGTAGAAATGACTGTAAGCACATATACTGGAAATTCTAGAATAATAATAAAAAAAAATTTATCTGGTTGATGGAGATTCTCAATTGGAGGTGACTTTAAGGAACCTTATGGAAGGCTTACTCCAGGAACTGCAGAAAGTTTTTTTTTTTATAAATTAACTTGGTCAAATCAGTTGTTGGATATTGAGATATTATAAATATGTACTAAAGTATTTCCCATTGTCTCATAAGTTATGTGAAGTCTATATTTAACGTTGCTGAAAAAGACATGACATTAATCAGGTTGTTCATTCTGTAGAAAGTGTTTGTTCAAAAAATAAAGTCTCTTTAGTTATGTTGTGTTTAACATAGATTTATGTATATATTATGATCTGCTGCCCATTGTACCAAGAACATTCCTTCAGTGAGAGAAAGAGCAGTTACACATTCCTATTCTGGCACATGAGAAGGCAAATATGAGAATAGCATTTAATATTGATCACCACTGTAACACAAACTTAACACAGGATATGTTATCCAACTGTGGCAGCAAGATTCAGCACAGTTAAACACATTTTAATTAACAAAACACTCACAGTTATATACATTTTAATTTACAAACACTGGTCATGATGGAAGCATATAAGATAGTTTAACTACAAAAGCATATTTTCCTATCAGAGCATGTATAAAATAGTCAGGTTAATCAATGGACTAGGCATGTTCCCCTTTCCATGTTCAGGGAAAAATAATTGTTCAATAGAAAATTAGAGAAATGCAAACTTGCAGGAGAATAACAATTCAAGGAACTAAGTGCAGGGTGGTTATGATGCCAGCCCTCAGCAAAGGTCTGATTGTCATTGTGGAGATAGTGATGAATCACCTAATGCACAAGGAATATGTGCAGCGTGTCCAATAATATGGGCTTCTCATTGCTGTCCACAAATCACAACATATTTGCTCAATTCTACAACATGAAAACATGGCACATTGATATTTAAGTTGCTGTCACACAAAATGCATTGTATGCATCTAATACCTTTATATGTTAACATAGTTATTCCTGCTAATAGCCTAGCTTACTTCAGCTTAACTTTGGTTGTGCTTGCTTTTTCCAGAGATGAATCTTAACCAAATTTGAGCACCCTTAGTGGACATGAAATAAGCAATTTCAGGCTTCTCTGGTCCTTGATCTACAACAGCTATTGACAGAAAAGAAAGAAAAAAAGTGAGAATTGGAAGGATAAAGATGTAATACATTTTCTAACTAAATTCCTTGAAACAAACCATGTATCTCAATAGAGCACAACATGTGAAATCTGTAGATGTTTATTTTCTTATTGGCAGTTTTTAAATACATTATTTAAACACAAAATGTATCCATTCAATATAATGTCATTCAGCCTAAAATATACAGTATATATCACATAATATTCTAGACTGTTAATAAAATACTACCCCTCTTGAAAAGCAATTAATGGCCCCAAAATGGTCCTAAAGTACATTTTTCCTGCCTGTAGAGCACTACAACTGTACATTCCTCCTGCCATTAGAGAAGTACTAGACATGCAATAGCTTTACATTACTTTTGCCCTCATAGCAGTAGCTGCATTCTCCCTGCCCTCAGAGCACTAGTTGCATTCCTTCTGTGCTCAATGCAGTACTACACAACACTAGCTACATTCCCCTGCCCTTGGAGCAGTACCACACTATATTAACTATATTCCACCTGCCCTTAGAGCAGAAGCTACATTCCCCCTGCCCTCAGAGCAGTAGCTACATTCCTCTTGCCTTAGAGTAGTAAGGCACTACACTAGCTACATTCCCCCTGCCCTCAGAGAAGTACTACACATACAATAGCTACATTACTTCTGCCCTCACATCACTAGTTACATGTATCCTGTGCTCAAAAACCACACAACACTAGCTACATTCCTTCTGCCCTCAGAGCATTAGCTACATTCCTCCTGCTCTCAGAGAAGTAAGGCACTACACCAGCTATATTCCCCCTGCCCTTAGAGCAGAAGCTACATTCCTCCTGCCCTCAGAGAAGTACTACACATACAATAGCTACATTACCTCTGCCCTCAGAGCAGTAGCTGCATTCCTCCTGTGCTCAAAGCAGTACCACACAACACTAGCTACATTTCCCTGCCCTCAAAGCAGAAGCTACATTTTTCCTGCCCTCAGAGCAGTACCACACTACACTAGCTATATTATCCCTGCCCTCAGAGCAGAAGCTACATTCCCCTGCCCTCAGAGCAGAAGCTACATTCCCCTGCCCTCAGAGCAGTAGCTACATTTCTCCTGCCCTCAGATCAGTACCTCACTACACTAGCTATATTCCCCCTGCCCTCTGAGCAATAGCTACATTCCTTCTACCCTCAGAGCAGTACCACAATACACTAGCTACATTCCACCTGCCCTCAAAGCTGTAGCTACCTTCCTCCTGCCCTTAGAGCAGTAAGACACTGTACAGTAGCTACATCCCCCCTGCCCTCAGAGCAGTAATACAGTACATTTCCCCTCCCATTAGAGCAGCCCTGTTACACTACACAGTACATTTTTGCCTTAAACGCAAAATTAAGCAATAAATGTAAACATGTAGCTAACGTGATATTTCACAGTCATTTCAATTAGCTAATTTTACTATAGATATCTAAGCTCTCAGGTGCAAGCTTCATTTCTTGGTTCTTCACAAAATCAAGTAAAGATATATTTGTCTGTGAAATATTACCAAAGGAACATAATTCAACCTGCTAGCTGACATCAGTGAAACTACTGTAAACTATGAGGTAAATCAGCGAACTTGCACTCACTTAGTTTGCTAAATAATATAAACTCAAATAACCACATAAAACAAATACGACTGAAAAATTCTTACCTTTTGTGAAAGAATGCTTTGATTTTCTCAGCTGCACAACCACAATCTTGCACTGGGGGAGTGTTTTTTTTTTTTTTTTTTTTTGTCTTTTAAATTTTGTTCCGCCTATTTTGCCCAACCCCCACTACAATTTGATTGGTTATCTCTCTGAACAAATCATTTTTCTTTCTGCCCTCAGAACAAGTTTGTGTAACTAAAACTCCCATCTGCTTGGCGCATTTTCTTGGACATAATCGCTATAGACGAAGGAAGCCCAAAAAGGCAACTAGAAACAAGCTCAAAAAAGCAACTTATGACTACCAATATTTGTAAGTGACTTTACATTTACATTTCAAAATGTACCCTATAAGGTACAATACCCAAAATACCCCATAAGGCAGACGTGGCAACTTTCCATGGTGCGAAAATGTGCTATGTAAGTCAGCTAAGTTTTGACTAGTCAAAATAATAATTTATCTGTAATCAAATTATCAAATTCTGACTAGCCAGAATTATAATCAGATATCAGAAATACTTAAGGCTATGGCAAGCCATTTTAGCTTTTAATCATTTTCTCTTGATATCAGAATTTAAACCTTACTAGTAAGATTTTAGTTGTCACTAGTGAAAATTTTATTTCTTATATAAGGAATTTAATATTTGCTAGTAAAATTAAACTATTGATATCAGAAATTAAATTTTTGCTAGTAAAGATAACATTTCTGATATCAACAATTACGTTTTTATTTTTACATGTAATAATTCAATTACAACTAGTAAAATTAAACATTTCACATATTATATAATAATATAGTAATATATTAAATATTATATTATATGGTATTTTTACTTACTAATATAAATTTAATTTTACTAGTGGAAATTGAATTCTTACTAGTAAATGTATTTTTTATATCAAGAATTAAATTTTCACTAGTAAAATATCAATTCTTGATATCAAAAAATAAGTTTTACAAGTGAAAATAAAATTTTTGATTTCAAGAATTGAATATTCACTAGTGAAGATTAAATTTTGGATATCAAGAATTGATTTTGGGTGGCACGGTGGTGCAGCATTTAGGGTCTCAGTCACACAGCTCCAGGGATCTGGAGGTTGTTGGTTCAAGACCTGCTCCAGGTGACTGTCTGTGAGGAATTTTCTCCCTGTGTCCGCGTCTAAAAACTTAATGTGTGTGTGTAGCCCTGTGAAGGACTGGTGCCCCTCCAGGGTGCCTTCCTGCCTTGCGCCCAGTGATTCCAGGTCCCACCGCGACCCTGAACTGGATAAGTGATTACAGATAATGAATGAATAAAAAGAATTGATTTTTTACTTGTAACTTTAAATTTTGTAATTTTTTACTCTTGAAATATTACTAGTAAGATTTACATTTTTACTAGTAAAAATTTAATTGTTGATATCAGAAATTAAATTTTCACTAGTAAAATTCCATTTTTGATATTAGAAATCCATTGTGGAACAGAAGGAGTCGGTGTTGGTATCCCTGGCCTTTTTAAAAAGTGATATACCTCAGCTAACTACAGATGATTACAAAATCATAGAGGGGACACTCTGTATGCTTACTCCATTTAATCAAGCAACAGTGGAGCTGTCTGAGTAAAAAAGTGTCTGGATCAAAAGTAATCCCAATGCTTAAAATGTTGCACCACTCACTGCTACGCAATGCATTAAATGTAACCACAGAAATTGCTATTAATCTTGTGGATAACCTTAAAAGAAGACTGCTAGAAACACTGTGCAACCTGGAGTCATTAAGTGTAATGACAATACCAACACTGCTGGACCCTCAGTTCAAGACGATGAACTGAAAGTGCGTCAAAAGCCAATGAAGCAGTGAAATGGCTAAAATCAGAGTGCACGGCAGAAAGAGAAAGACTGTACCAACAAAAATGGAAGATGACCATGCTGGACCTTCAACTCAAAATTCTGCTCCCAGTTCAGGTATTTCATGATTGTTAATTGTGTTTATTTGTATTTGATTGTTCTTGCAAATCATTCCATGTGATTAAAAATAATTAGTAATGTAGATTAAACATGTAATGTGTACATAGTACATAGTGCAAGTACTGTGTGTCGACTTACTGGCAACCCGTTTGGCTGTTCCTGTACCCGTTTAGAAGAAGCTGTTTTGATCGCTCGGGTTTTCCTGTTTACTCGTTTCTACTGTTATTTCTGTATTTATATCTGTTTTTATAACCTACTAACGATCCATAGATCTATCTTTTAGATTGTCTCCGCAGGAATATTTATTAAAGAGGCACTAAAACTGCCACCGGACCCTGGAGTAACGTTCTTGGTGTAAGTTACTAAAATCAACTAAAAGCGGTAAGTACCTGCAATTCCATAGCTACTACTGGCTGTTTTGCCTGCTCAGAGTGTGGCATGTTTAGTTTAACCCCCTTTTCCACCTCTAGCGACAAAGATAGTGGTTGTGTTTGTACTAAGTGTCAGCTAGTTAGCTCTCTGGTGGATAAAGTGGACCAGCTAGAAGTGCGCATCCGGAGCTTATTATTGTCAAGGGATAAACAGCGAGATTCCGTGTTAGCAACTCCGGGTGCCTTAGGGAGAGTTAGCACCCCCACGACTCCGGCGTTAGAGCCCTCACAGCGGGGTGAATGGGTGACGTCTCGGCGTCATAGCCGGAAAGCTAAGGCTGATGCTAACGCTGAAGCCAAAGCTAGCCCACCGGGACACCACGCTCCTCCGATTTGCGTGTCAAACAGGTTTGCCCAGCTCAGCGAAGCACCCCCTGAGGAGCCTGTTAAGAGTGCTCTGGTTATAGGAGACTCTATTGTTCGACACATGAAATTAGCTACTCCTTTAGGGGCGCTGGCAGTAACAGTTAGCTGTTTATCAGGAGCCAGAGCGCCGGATATTAGTGGCAACCTTAGACTGTTAGCTAATAGGAGATATTTGAGGGTAGTCATTCATGTAGGGGCCAATGATATTCGTCTGCGGCAGTCTGAGGTAACTAATGGGTAACTAAAGGGTAATATTACAGAGGTGATTAAACTGGCCCAGACGATGTCCGATGCCGTAATCTGCTCTGGTCCCATACCAATGCGGCGTGGCAATGAAGCTTACAGCAGACTTTGGACGTTAAACTGCTGGATGTCCAAGTGGTGTTCCAAAAATCAAGTGGGCTTTATAGACAATTGGTTACGTTTCGAGGGCAAGCCTGGTCTTATAGGTAGGGATGGTATCCACCCCACGCGGGAGGGTGCTGCCTTACTTTCTTGCAGCATAGCACATAGTCTTTTAGTTAGTCAGCAGAGTAGTGTAGACAGCTGCTGACAATCCAGAGCCGGGACCCGGCCGCAGACAGACAGGCTAAACCGACCGTCTGCGAACTGTCTTGAGGCATCACCCAGGTTCAACTGTATTGAGACTGTGTCTTTCCCCTGAACTAAATGTAAAGTAGAAAAACAAAATCAGCCTGTTTCAGCAACCTAATCAATATTAAATCATACACAACACCTAGCAGCAACACCTCAGAACTAAAATTTGGATTACTCAACATAAGATCACTAAACTCAAAAGCACTCATCTGTCACGGATCACTTGGCGGACTGACGGAGGCAGACGCACTTGCTAAAACACGGAGGGTTTATTATAACAAAACAAAGACCACACGACAAGAACAGGAAGCAAAACGAAACAACTTAACTGGGAAATAACAAAGACTAGACTCGGGTTAGAAAGGAAACAAAACAACATGACTTAGAAAACAAAACGACTGGAATAGGAGAGGGAAAGAGACAACACGACAGGACTCGGAACATAGTATAAACACGACATGACGGGGCAACAATACCATACGAAGTAAAGTGAAATGAACAACAAACAGGACGTGAGACAAGAGGGCTTAAATGCTGACACAAACAAGACACACCTGGACAGATAACGAGGAGGACGGGTTAACACATGACACAGACGAGGAGGCGGAACAAAGGCGGAGACAAGGACATAAACAAAACATAGCCATGTGCAAATAAAGCACATGGCGGGGACAACAGACTTGACAGGACGAAGGCGTGACATCATCCTAAATGATATTATAAGTGATCATAAATTCAATGTTTTCTGTCTCACGGAAACGTGGGTTAGACCAAATGAATATTCAGCACTAAATGAAGCCACCCCCCTAGGCTATAATTATGCACATAGCCCAAGAATATCAGGCAAAGGAGGTGGAGTATGTGTAATTTATCAAAATACCCTAGAAATTATTCTTAAACAATGTGACACCTTCTCTTCTTTTGAGGTTCTCTCCACTATTATTACAAATCCGGTCACAAAAAAGGACGCATTTTTATTATGCAACATTTACAGACCACCAGGGCCTTACGTAGAATTTCTGAAAGAATTCAGCGATTTTGCTACAAACTTAGCGGTGTGCAATCATAAAGTTATAATTGTAGGAGATTTCAATATCCATTTTTAGAAGGAAAGTGACCCACTAAAAAAGGCATTTACCTCAATCTTAGACTTTATTGGTATTACTCAAAATGTAACAGGGCCTACACACTACTGTAGTCACACTTTAGACTTAGTTCTTACACTAGGTCTTAACATTGACAAAATTAATATCTTACCGCAATCCTCAGCAATCTCCGACCATTACTTAATTTCATATGAGCTACGTCTTAGCCATAATATATGTAAGAACCCTCATTATTCTACAAGGCATATAATAAAACCATCTACCGCCCTAAAATTTATAGAAAACCTCCCAGAACTATCAACCCCAGTTCCAACTCCATCAGACCCAATGGACCTAGATGTACTAACTGATTACCTAGAAAATACCTGTCGATCTACTTTAGAAAAGGTAGCACCACTTAAACATAAAAGTATAAGACAGAAAAAGCTCGCACCATGGTATAATGATAAGACCCGTACTTTAAAACAAACATTACGAAAACTAGAGCGGAAATGGCAATCAACCAAGCTTGAAGTCTTCCATTCTGCCTGGAAGGACAGCCTTATAGAGTATAGAAATGCCCTCACTAAAGCTCGCTCAGCATATCTGGCCTCGCTGATCTCCAATAATAAAAATAATCCGAAAGCACTGTTTAGTGTGTTTTCTAGAATTACAAAAAATCAAGCAGGTTCCGAACAACTAATTCCAGCAACTCTCACCAGTAAAGATTTTATGGACTTTTTAATAATAAAATTGAGAATATTAGACAACAAACTCAAGCCACAGGATTAAATCCATCCTGGCTGCCACCCGATGTAAATGATATAAAATATAATGTAACTGTAAAAGAAAGACTTGAAACCTTTTACCCACTCCCACAATTAAAATTAGAGAAGATTATCACTTCCGCAAACTGTACAACTTGCACACTTGATGCAATTCCCACAAAATTGCTCAAAGAAGTACTACCAGCTATTATCTATCCTTTTTTAACTATAGAAAACTCATCCCTTAACCTGGGCCATGTACCCAAAGCTTTTAAACTAGCAGTTATTAAACCTATGATCAAGAAACCAAATCTTGATGCTAGTACACTGTCTAATTACAGGGCTATTTCAAATTTGCCATTTCTGTCCAAGATCTTAGAAAAAGCCGTGGCCCAACAACTTAGTTCATATCTACATAAGAATCATATATATGAAAAATTCCAATCTGGATTCAGGCAACATCATAGTACAGAGACAGCTCTAGTCAAGATAACAAATGATCTTCTTCTTGCCTCTGATCAAGGCCACATATCCCTGTTGGTGCTTCTTGACCTAAGCGCAGCCTTCGATACAATAGACCACAATATTCTCCTAGAAAGGTTAGAAAACATGGTTGGAATCACATGGACAGCCCTATTATGGTTCAAATCTTACTTAACGGAATGTTACCAATTCGTAAAAGTAAACAATCTAAATTCAAATTATTCTAAAGTAAGATTTGGAATTCCACAAGGCTCTATTTTAGGACCATTGTTGTTTACATTATACATGTTACCGCTAGGCACAGTTATAAGAAACCATGACATTAACTTTCACTGTTACGCAGACGACACGCAATTGTATATTTCAGCCAAGCCCGATGACAAACACAGATTAAAGAAAATAGAGGACTGTGTAAAAGACGTGAAAGGCTGGATGTTGCGTAACTTCCTCCTTCTAAACAGCAACAAAACAGAGGTCCTGCTTTTGGGTCCAAAAGTGGCAAGAAATAAATTATCAGATTTAATTTTAAATCTCGCTGACTTTCCAGTTAAATCTGATTCAGCAGCAAAAAATCTTGGTGTCATAATTGACCCGGATTTATCATTTGATCAACACATAGGCAGTATCACTAGGACAGCTTTTTTACATCTTCGCAATATTGCTAAGATTAGAAATGTCTTACCCCTTCAGGATGCAGAAACATTAGTACATGCCTTTATTACTTCAAGGCTTGACTACTGTAACACACTACTGTCAGGATGCACCAGCAGCAATTTAAGAAAACTTCAACTAGTTCAACATGCTGCAGCCAGGGTCCTCACTAAAACTCGAAAATTTGAACATATTAGCCCAGTTCTATCAGCTCTTCATTGGATGCCTGTTAAATTCCGCATTGACTACAAAATTTTGTTATTAACATATAAAGCTCTACATGGGCTTGCTCCTGAATACCTTCAAGATACAATTTCCTATTATGAGCCTCCACGTTCACTCAGATCAGAGACTACTTGAATTGGAGCTTCCATTTAACTCAATAATAAACCTAACATCATTTACACTTGTCAAAATGTAATTAAAGATATCTTAAATTATTTTGTCTAGTCAAAATATAATTGGAGATATCTTAATTTAGAATTTTGTCTAGTCCTAAATGAATTGCAGATATCTGTAATGTAAATCCAGTTACACGGTTTAATGTTAAAATGGCTTGCTTATCTCTAATTATATTTTGTATTTTGTATAAAGTATAAATGATTTTAGATTTATTATTGAGTTAAATGATATTGAAATCTCCTACAATTATAACTTTGTGATTGCAAACCTCTAGGTTTGCAGCAAAATCACTGAATTATTTCAGAAATTCTAAGTAAGGCCCTGGTGGTCTGTAAATGTTGCATAATAAAAATGCATCCTTTTTTGTGACCGGATTTGTAATAATGGTGGAGAGAACCTCAAAAGAAGTGAAGGTGTCACATTGTTTAAGACTAATTTCTAGGGTATTTTGGTAAATTACACATACTTCACCTCATTTGCCTGATAATCTTGGGCAATGTACATAATTATAGCTTAGCAGTAATCTCCTTCACCATAAGCGTCGCCTAGTGACCCACGCGGGTTTACCGTATCGAGGACCTCGCTTTAAGCGGGAAAGACGCGGATCGGGGGGCAGGGGTTTAGGCGGCGCAACATCTCGCGTTTCCTCCTGGAAATGCAGACCTCTAGTTATGTTGCGCCTGCTGCTTTAAGCAGCAGCGCGCAATATATTGTTCTTCTTAAGTCATATTATTATTATTATTATTATTATTATTCTTATTATTCCGCGTTTCCTTGTCCGCCTAACTAGTCCCGCAGCTTTCGAGCTATCGACTCCGTTCCACCTGGAAATCGTGCGTCCTATAGCGACGATGTGGGCTTGTATACAGCTTTCCGATACCCGCACTCGTTCGTCCGCTACACTCGTTTATCGCTCCGTTTTTCCCCAGTCATTTCTATGGAATTAATTTTCAAAGTGCTCTAACTCGGTCATTTTTCAAGCTACGGACACGGGATTTCAGACGGTCGGACCCGGGCGTACCGGCTCCCATCACTTCCGTTTTCGGAATTTTTGCACTCATCCTTCCCTTTCTTTTCCTCCTTCAAAATCCCTCCATTCATTTCAATGGGAGGCTCTTAGAGTGGGGGTGATGTCATCCACTGTAGTTTCAGTGGCAAAAAGCCGTTTTTTCACTTTTCAGCCGAACAAATCGCCATAACTTCCTTATAGTTTCACCTAGAAACTTCATTTAAATTTTAAATGGTAGAGAAACTTGTCTTTTCTAAGACCTCTAAATTTGAACATTATTGAAAATACGGTTTTTGAGTTATGAATTTTTGTTCGGCACTAGGGACGGTTTCGGCTCCCATAGGGTTCAATGTATTTTTGGAGCAGCTCAGAGTGCGGTTTCTAAAATTTTCTCCTGTTTTTAACTCGTCATAACATGCTCAATTCTCACTTAATCTGCAAATTTTTTATACCATATCGATCCCCAGACTCTCCTTGTCGCAACGGTATATACGGTTAAGTGATGTGAGGAAAACTTTCCGAGCTATAAGCATTTGTTCGGAGGGTGGGTACGCTCCCATAGGAACCCATTGAAATTATTTTTTTTCTTTTTCAATTTTCTGCCGAACATTTCACCATAACTTCCTTATACTTTCACCTACAGACTTCATTTAAATTTTAAATGGTAGAGAAATGTCCCCTTTCTCAAACTTGTAAGTTTCAGACCGTTTGATAATACCGTTCTTGAGTTATGAAATTTTGTTTGACACTTGGGAGGGTTTTCCTCCCATAGAGCTCAATGTATTTTAAGAGCGGGTCGGCACGCAGATTTTCAAAACTTTGCCTGTTTTTAACTCGTAATTACACCATCAAATCTCGCTCAAAGTGCAAAATTTTTTACACCATCTCGAGCACCAGACTCTCCTTGTCGCTACGGTATGCTTCGTTCATTTTTGGACCTGGAAAAGTTTTGGAGATATTTGAGGTTTTTTGGAGGGTGCTCCCCGGTCGAAATTCATTGAATCATGAGTCTGTCAGTTGTATTCTGTGAGCGTGCGTGTGAGAGAGACAGAGGGGGGAGGGGGAGGGGCAGAGGCAGACACTGACGGGGAGAGCTGTGAGGGCCACAGAAATACACAGGCAGTCTGTAACACTTTAAAGGTCATTTTTAAGGGGGACGTCTTAATTATCCAGGGTTTCTTAAGGTGGAATTTTTAAAAAAGACCTCATTCACAATATACTGGCTGTCTTTTCAACATTTTAAGACGCGGATCGGGGGGCAGGGGTTTAGGCGGCGCAACATCTCGCGTTTCCTCCTGGAAATGCAGACCTCTAGTGTTACGTTTGCTGCCCTTCATTCTGAGGATCGTTCATTCTTGTCCGGTTAACTCCGCCCACAGTTTTCGAGATATCGACTCCGTTCAAAGTTTCATTCGTAGAGCTTCCCTGTGGGATGTGGGCTTGTATACAGCTTTTGGAAAAGTTACATAGTTTTTGCACAGTAAGCATTTGAAGTTTCATCTTTACTCTCATAGGAATGAATGGAAAAATGTCCATAAACTTTTGTCAAACTTTCAAACTGCTGTCACACGCTCAGTTTTCGAGCTACAGACACCAGAATTCAAACGGGCAGACCCGAGAGTCCACGGTCCCGCCACGTGAAATTATAGGCCGATACCCCGCCCGCTTCATGACCTTTGACCCCGTTTTCCATTCACGGCCTACACAGCTCCATAGAGTCCAATGTAAACTGCTGTGGGACAGTGCTCTCTTAACATCCCACTACCAACAGCTTAGCAGTAAACTCCTTCACCATAAGCGTCGCCTAGTGACCCACGCGGGTTTACCGTATCGAGGACCTCGCTTTAAGCGGGAAAGACGCGGATCGGGGGGCAGGGGTTTAGGCGGCGCAACATCTCGCGTTTCCTCCTGGAAATGCAGACCTCTAGTGTTACGTTTGCTGCCCTTCATTCTGAGGATCGTTCATTCTTGTCCGGTTAACTCCGCCCACAGTTTTCGAGATATCGACTCCGTTCAAAGTTTGTTTCGTAGAGCTGCCCTGTGTGATGCGGGCTTGTATACAGCTTTTGGAAAAGTTACATAGTTTTCGCACAGTAAGCATTTGAAGTTTCATCTTAACTCCCATAGGAATGAATGGAAAAATGTCCATAAACTTTTGTCAAACTTTCAAACTGCTGTCACACGGTCAGTTTTCGAGCTAGAGACACCAGAACTCAAACGGTCAGACCCGAGAGTCCACGGTCCCACCACGTAAAATTATGGGCCGATAGGCCACCCGCTTCATGACCTTTGACCCCGTTTTCCATTCACGGCCTACACAGCTCCATAGAGTCCAATGTAAACTGCTGTGGGACAGTGCTCTATTAACATCCCACTACCGACAGCTTAGCAGTAAACTCTTTCACCATAAGCGTCGCCTAGTGACCCACACGGGTTTACCGTATCGAGGACCTCGCTTTAAGCGGGAAAGACGCGGATCGGGGGATGGGGGTTTCGGCGGCGCAACATCTCGCGTTTCCTCCTGGAAATGCAGACCTCTAGTGTTACGTTTGCTGCCCTTAATTCTGAGGATCGTTCATTCTTGTCCGGTTAACTCCGCCCACAGTTTTCGAGATATCGACTCCATTCAAAGTTTCATTCGTAGAGCTTCCCTGTGGGATGCGGGCTTGTATACAGCTTTTGGAAAACTTGCATAGTTTTTGCACAGGAAGCCTTTGAACTTTCATCTTTACTCCCATAGGAATGAATGGAAAAATGTCCATAAACTTTTGTCAAACTTTCAAACTGCTCTCACACGGTCAGTTTTCGAGCTAGAGACACCAGAACTCAAACGGGCAGACCCGAGGGTCCAAGGTCCCACCACGTGTAATTATAGGCCGATTGCCCACCCGCTTCATGACCTTTGACCCCGTTTTCCATTCACGGCCTACACAGCTCCATAGAGTCCAATGTAAACTGCTGTGGGAGAGTGCTCTCTTAACATCCCACTACCAACAGCTTAGCAGTAAACTCCTTCACCATAAGCGTCGCCTAGTGACCCACGCGGGTTTACCGTATCGAGGACCTCGCTTTAAGCGGGAAAGACGCGGATCGGGGGGCAGGGGTTTAGGCGGCGCAACATCTCGCGTTTCCTGCTGGAAATGCAGACCTCTAGTTATGTTGCGCCTGCTGCTTTAAGCAGCAGCGCGCAATATATTGTTCTTCTTAAGTCATATTATTATTATTATTATTTTTATTATTATTTTTATCATTCCGCGTTTCCTTGTCCGCCTAACTAGTCCCGCAGCTTTCGAGCTATCGACTCCGTTCCACCTGGAATTCGTGCGTCCTATAGCGACGATGTGGGCTTGTATACAGCTTTCCGATACCCGCACTCGTTCGTCCGCTACACTCGTTTTTCGCTCTGTTTTTCCCCAGTCATTTCTATGGAATTAATTTTCGAACTGCTCTAACTCGGTCAATTTTCAAGCTACGGACACGAGATTTCAGACGGTCGGACCCGGGCGCACCGTGACCCGTCACTTCCGTTTTCGGACCTCTCGCACTCATCCCTCTCTTTCTATTCCTCCTTGAATATCCCTCCATTCACTTGTATGGAAGCCATTTAGAGTGGGTGACATCATAGACACTCTGGGTTCACTGGCCAAAACCGTTTTTTCACTTTTCACCCGAACAATTCACCATAACGTTCTCATACTTTCACCTAAAAACTTCATTTAAATTTTAAATGATAGAGAAACTTGTCCTTTCTAGCATTTGTAAATTTGAACGTAATCGATAATACGGTTTTTGAGTTATGAATTTTTGTTCGGCACTAGGGAGGGTTTTGGCTCCCATAGAGTTCAATGTATTTTTGGAGCGGCTCAGAGTGCGGTTTCTAAATTTTTCTCCTGTTTTTAACTCGTCATAACATGGTCAATTCTCGCTCAAACTGCTAATTTTTTATACCAGCTTCTTCCTTGGACTCTCCTTGTCGCAACGGTATATGCAGTTTAGCCATTTGGGATATCTTTTCTGAGCTATAAGCATTTGTTCGGAGGGTGGGTACGCTCCCATAGGAATACATTGAAATGAATATGCCTGTCCTTTTTCGATATTCAACTTTTAGCCGAACATTTTGCCATAACTTCCTTATACTTTCACCTACAGACTTCATTTTACTTTCAAATGGTAGAGAAACTTCCCCTTTCTAAAATATGTAGATTTGAAATCATTTGAAGATACGGTTCTGGAGTTATGAAGATTTGTTTGGCAGTAGGACGTTTCGGCTCCCATAGAGTTCAATGTATTTTCAGAAAGCCAAATTTTCTCAAATTTGCCCTTTTTTAACTCATCTTTACACCATCAATTCTCGCTCAAACTGAAAAAATTTTTACACCATCTCGATCACAAGACTCTCCTTGTCGCTACGGTATGCTTCGTTCAATTTTGGTTGGGAAAAGTTTTCGAGCTACGGGTGATTTTTTGGAGGGTGCTCCCCGGTCGAAATTCATTGAATCATGAGTCTGTCAGTTGTATTCTGTGAGCGTGCGTGTGAGAGAGACAGAGGGGGGAGGGGGAGGGGCAGAAGCAGAGACTGAGGGGAAGAGCTGTGAGGGCCACAGAAATACACAGGCAGTCTGTAACACTTTAAAGGTCATTTTTAAGGGGGACATCTTAATTATCCAGGGTTTCTTAAGGTGGAATTTTTTAAGAATACCTCATTCACAATATACTGCCTGTCTTTTCGACATTTTAAGCTTTATTTCAAGTGGTCATTTTTAAAGGTGGACGTGTCAATACAACTGTGGGTTTCTTAAGGTGGAATTTTTATTAAGGTGGTATTTAAAATGTATTGGCCATCTTTTTTTGCTTTTAAGACTCTTTTGGCCTGTGATGTGGACATTTCAATACAATTCTGGGTTTCTTAAGGTGGAATTGTTTTTAAAGGTGGAATTCAGAATGTATCGTTTTCTATTCACACCCTACTGAGCTCCATAGAGTCCAATGTAAACTGCTGTGGTAGAGTGCTCCCTTAACATCCCACTACCGACAGCTTAGCAGTAAACTCCTTCACCATAAGCGTCGCCTAGTGACCCACGCGGGTTTACCGTATCGAGGACCTCGCTTTAAGCGGGAAAGACGCGGATCGGGGGACGGGGGTTTAGGCGGCGCAACATCTCGCGTTTCCTCCTGGAAATGCAGACCTCTAGTGTTACGTTTACTGCCCTTAATTCTGAGGATCGTTCCTTCTTGTCTAGTTAACTCCGCCCACAGTTTTCGAGATATCGACTCCGTTCAAAGTTTGTTTCGTAGAGCTGCCCTGTGGGATGCGGGCTTGTATACAGCTTTTGGAAAAGTTACATAGTTTTCGCACAGTAAGCATTTGAACTTTCATCTTTACTCCCATAGGAATGAATGGAAAAATGTCCATAAACTTTTGTCAAACTTTCAAACTGCTGTCACACGGTCAGTTTTCCAGCTAGAGACACCAGAACTCAAACGGGCAGACCCGAGGGTCCACGGTCCCAGCACGTGAAACTATGGGCCGATAGCCCACCCGCTTCATGACCTTTGACCCCGTTTTCCATTCACGGCCTACAGAGCTCCATAGAGTCCAATGTAAACTGCTGTGGGAGAGTGCTCTCTTAACATCCCACTACCGACAGCTTAGCAGTAAACTCCTTCACCATAAGCGTCGCCTAGTGACCCACGTGGGTTTACCGTATCGAGGACCTCGCTTTAAGAGGGAAAGACGCGGATCGGGGGGCAGGGGTTTAGGCGGCGCAACATCTCGCGTTTCCTCCTGGAAATGCAGACCTCTAGTGTTACGTTTGCTGCCCTTCATTCTGAGGATCGTTCATTCTTGTCCGGTTAACTCCGCCCACAGTTTTCGAGATATCGACTCCGTTCAAAGTTTGTTTCGTAGAGCTTCCCTGCGGGATGCGGGCTTGTATACAGCTTTTGGAAAAGTTACATAGTTTTCGCACAGGAAGCATTTGAAGTTTCATCTTTACTCCCATAGGAATGAATGGAAAAATGTCCATGAACTTTTGTCAAACTTTCAAACTGCTGTCACACGGTCAGTTTTCGAGCTAGAGACACCAGAACTCAAACGGGCAGACCCGAGGGTCCACGGTCCCACCACGTGAAACTATGGGCCGATAGCCCACCCGCTTCATGACCTTTGACCCCGTTTTCCTTTCACGGCCTACAGAGCTCCATAGAGTCCAATGTAAACTGCTGTGGGAGAGTGCTCTCTTAACATCCCACTACCGACAGCTTAGCAGTAAACTCCTTCACCATAAGCGTCGCCTAGTGACCCACGCGGGTTTACCGTACCGAGGACCTCGCTTTAAGCGGGAAAGACGCGGATCGGGGGACGGGGGTTTAGGCGGCGCAACATCTCGCGTTTCCTCCTGGAAATGCAGACCTCTAGTGTTACGTTTGCTGCCCTTCATTCTGAGGATCGTTCATTCTTGTCCGGTTAACTCCGCCCACAGTTTTCGAGATATCGACTCCGTTCAAAGTTTCATTCGTAGGGCTTCCCTGTGGGATGCGGGCTTGTATACAGGTTTTGGAAAAGTTACATAGTTTTTGCACAGTAAGCATTTGAAGTTTCGTGTTTTCTCCCATAGGAATGAATGGAAAAATGTCCATAAACTTTTGTCAAACATTCAAACTGCTGTCAAACGCTCAGTTTTCGAGCTAGAGACACCAGAACTCAAACGGGCAGACCCGAGGGTCCACGGTCCCAGCACGTGAAACTATGGGCCGATAGCCCACCCGCTTCATGACCTTTGACCCCGTTTTCCATTCACGGCCTACACAGCTCCATAGAGTCCAATGTAAACTGCTGTGGGAGAGTGCTCTCTTAACATCCCACTACCGACAGCTTAGCAGTAAACTCCTTCACCATAAGCGTCGCCTAGTGACCCACGTGGGTTTACCGTACCGAGGACCTCGCTTTAAGCGGGAAAGACGCAGATCGGGGGGCAGGGGTTTAGGCGGCGCAACATCTCGCGTTTCCTCCTGGAAATGCAGACCTCTAGTGTTACGTTTGCTGCCCTTCATTCTGAGGATCGTTCGTTCTTGTCCGGTTAACTCCGCCCACAGTTTTCGAGATATCGACTCCGTTCAAAGTTTGTCTCGTAGAGCTTCCCTGTGGGATGCGGGCTTGTATACAGCTTTTGGAAAAGTTGCATAGTTTTCGCACAGTAACCATTTGAAGTTTCATCTTTACTCCCATAGGAATGAATGGAAAAATGTCCATAAACTTTTGTCAAACTTTCAAAGTGCTGTCACACGGTCAGTTTTCGAGCTACAGACACCAGAATTCAAACGGGTAGACCCGAGGGTCCACAGTCCCACCACGTAAAATTATGGGCCGATAGCCCGCCCGCTTCATGACCTTTGACCCCGTTTTCCTTTCACGGCCTACACAGCTCCATAGAGTCCAATGTAAACTGCTGTGGGAGAGTGCTCTCTTAACATCCCACTACCGACAGCTTAGCAGTAAACTCCTTCACCATAAGCGTCGCCTAGTGACCCACGCGGGTTTACCGTACCGAGGACCTCGCTTTAAGCGGGAAAGACGCGGATCGGGGGACGGGGGTTTAGGCGGCGCAACATCTCGCGTTTCCTCCTGGAAATGCAGACCTCTAGTGTTACGTTTGCTGCCCTTCATTCTGAGGATCGTTCATTCTTGTCCGGTTAACTCCGCCAACAGTTTTCGAGATATCGACTCCGTTCAAAGTTTGTTTCGTAGAGCTTCCCTGTGGGATGCGGGCTTGTATACAGCTTTTGGAAAAGTTGCATAGTTTTCGCACAGGAAGCATTTGAAGTTTCATCTTTACTCCCATAGGAATGAATGGAAAAATGTCCATAAACTTTTGTCAAACTTTCAAACTGCTGTCACACGGTCAGTTTTCGAGCTAGAGACACCAGAACTCAAACGGGCAGACCCGAGGGTCCACGGTCCCACCACGTGAATATATGGGCCGATAGCCCACCCGCTTCATGACCTTTGACCCCGTTTTCCTTTCACGGCCTACAGAGCTCCATAGAGTCCAATGTAAACTGCTGTGGGAGAGTGCTCTCTTAACATCCCACTACCAACAGCTTAGCAGTAAACTCCTTCACCGTAAGCGTCGCCTAGTGACCCACGTGGGTTTACCGTATCGAGGACCTCGCTTTAAGCGGGAAAGACGCGGATCGGGGGGCAGGGGTTTAGGCGGCGCAACATCTCGCGTTTCCTCCTGGAAATGCAGACCTCTAGTGTTACGTTTGCTGCCCTTCATTCTGAGGATCGTTCGTTCTTGTCCGGTTAACTCCGCCCACAGTTTTCGAGATATCGACTCCGTTCAAAGTTTCATTCGTAGAGCTTCCCTGTGGGATGCGGGCTTGTATACAGCTTTTGGAAAAGTTGCATAGTTTTAGCACAGTAAGCATTTGAAGTTTCATCTTTTGTCCCATAGGAATGAATGGAAATATGTCCATAAACTTTTGTCAAACTTTCAAACTGCTGTCACACGCTCAGTTTTCGAGCTAGAGACACCAGAATTCAAACGGGCAGACCCGAGAGTCCAAGGTCCCACCACGTGAAATTATAGGCCGATACCCCGCCCGCTTCATGACCTTTGACCCCGTTTTCCATTCACGGCCTACAGAGCTCCATAGAGTCCAATGTAAACTGCTGTGGGAGAGTGCTCTCTTAACATCCCACTACCGACAGCTTAGCAGTAAACTCCTTCACCATAAGCGTCGCCTAGTGACCCACGCGAGTTTACCGTATCGAGGACCTCGCTTTAAGCGGGAAAGACGCGGATCGGGGGGCAGGGGTTTAGGCGGCGCAACATCTCGCGTTTCCTCCTGGAAATGCAGACCTCTAGTGTTACGTTTGCTGCCCTTCATTCTGAGGATCGTTCATTCTTGTCCGGTTAACTCCGCCCACAGTTTTCGAGATATCGACTCCGTTCAAAGTTTGTTTCGTACAGCTTCCCTGTGGGATGCGGGCTTGTATACAGCTTTTGGAAAAGTTACATAGTTTTCGCACAGTAAGCATTTGAAGTTTCATCTTTACTCCCATAGGAATGAATGGAAAAATGTCCATAAACTTTTGTCAAACTTTAAAACTGCTGTCACACGGTCAGTTTTCGAGCTAGACACACCAGAACTCAAAAGGTCAGACCCGAGAGTCCACGGTCCCACCACCTGAAATTATAGGCCGATAGCCCACCCGCTTCATGACCTTTGACCCCGTTTTCCATTCACGGCCTACAGAGCTCCATAGAGTCCAATGTAAACTGCTGTGGGAGAGTGCTCTCTTAACATCCCACAACCAACAGCTTAGCAGTAAACTCCTTCACCATAAGCGTCGCCTAGTGACCCACGCGGGTTTACCGTACCGAGGACCTCGCTTTAAGCGGGAAAGACGCGGATCGGGGGACGGGGGTTTAGGCGGCGCAACATCTCGCGTTTCCTCCTGGAAATGCAGACCTCTAGTGTTACGTTTGCTGCCCTTCATTCTGAGGATCGTTCATTCTTGTCCGGTTAACTCCGCCCACAGTTTTCGAGATATCGACTCCGTTCAAAGTTTGTTTCGTAGAGCTGCCCTGTGGGATGCGGGCTTGTATACAGCTTTTGGAAAAGATTCATAGTTTTTGCACAGGAAGCCTTTGAACTTTCATCTTTACTCCCATAGGAATGAATGGAAAAATGTCCATAAACTTTTGTCAAACATTAAAACTGCTGTCACACGCTCAGTTTTCGAGCTTTAGACACCAGAACTCAAACGGGCAGACCCGAGGGTCCAAGGTCCCACCACGTAAAATTATAGGCCGATAGCCCACCCGCTTCATGACCTTTGACCCCGTTTTCCATTCACGGCCTACACAGCTCCATAGAGTCCAATGTAAACTGCTGTGGGACAGTGCTCTCTTAACATCCCACTACCAACAGCTTAGCAGTAAACTCCTTCACCATAAGCGTCGCCTAGTGACCCACGCGGGTTTACCGTATCGAGGACCTCGCTTTAAGCGGGAAAGACGCGGATCGGGGGGCGGGGGTTTAGGCGGCGCAACATCTCGCGTTTCCTCCTGGAAATGCAGACCTCTAGTGTTACGTTTGCTGCCCTTCATTCTGAGGATCGTTCCTTCTTGTCCGGTTAACTCCGCCCACAGTTTTCGAGATATCGACTCCGTTCAAAGTTTGTCTCGTAGAGCTGCCCTATGGGATGCGGGCTTGTATACAGCTTTTGGAAAAGTTGCATAGTTTTCGCACAGTAAGCATTTAAAGTTTCATCTTTACTCCCATAGGAATGAATGGAAAAATGTCCATAAACTTTTGTCAAACTTTCAAACTGCTGTCACACGCTCAGTTTTCGAGCTAGAGACACCAGAACTCAAACGGGCAGACCCGAGGGTCCACGGTCCCAGCACGTGAAATTATGGGCCGATAGCCCACCTGCTTCATGACCTTTGACCCCGTTATCCTTTCACGGCCTACTGAGCTCCATAGAGTCCAATGTAAACTGCTGTGGGAGACTGCTCTCTTAACATCCCACTACCAACAGCTTAGCAGTCAACTCCTTCACCATAGCGTGGCCTAGTGACCCACGAGGGTTTCCGTACCGAGGACCTCGCTTTAAGCGGAAAAGACGCGGATCGGGGGACGGGGGTTTAGGCGGCGCAACATCTCGCGTTTCCTCCTGGAAATGCAGACCTCTAGTGTTACGTTTGCTGTCCTTCATTCTGAGGATCGTTCATTCTTGTCCGGTTAACTCCGCCCACAGTTTTCGAGATATCGACTCCGTTCAAAGTTTCATTCGTAGAGCTTCCCTGTGGGATGCGGGCTTGTATACAGCTTTTGGAAAAGTTGCATAGTTTTCGCACAGTAAGCATTTGAAGTTTCGTGTTTTCTCCCATAGGAATGAATGAAGAAATGTCCATAAACTTTTGTCAAACTTTCAAACTGCTGTCACACGGTCAGTTTTCGAGCTAGAGACACCAGAACTCAAACGGGCAGACCCGAGAGTCCACGGTCCCACCACGTAAAATTATGGGCCGATAGCCCACCCGCTTCATGACCTTTGACCCCGTTTTCCATTCACGGCCTACAGAGCTCCATAGAGTCCAATGTAAACTGCTGTGGGAGAGTGCTCTCTTAACATCCCACTACCAACAGCATAGCAGTAAACTCCTTGACCATAAGCGTCGCCTAGTGACCCACGCGGGTTTACCGTATCGAGGACCTCGCTTTAAGCGGTAAAGACGCGGATCGGGGGGCGGGGGTTTAGGCGGCGCAACATCTCGCGTTTCCTCCTGGAAATGCAGACCTCTAGTGTTACGTTTGCTGCCCTTCATTCTGAGGATCGTTCGTTCTTGTCCGGTTAACTCCGCCCACAGTTTTCGAGATATCGACTCCGTTCAAAGTTTGTTTCGTACAGCTTCCCTGTGGGATGCGGGCTTGTATACAGCTTTTGGAAAAGTTGCATAGTTTTTGCACAGTAAGCCTTTGAAGTTTCATCTTTTCTCCCATAGGAATGAATGGAAAAATGTCCATAAACTTTTGTCAAACTTTCAAACTGCTGTCACACGGTCAGTTTTCGAGCTAGAGACACCAGAACTCAAACGGGCAGACCCGAGGGTCCACGGTCCCACCACGTAAAATTATGGGCCGATAACCCGCCCGCTTCATGACCTTTGACCCCGTTTTCCATTCACGGCCTACAGAGCTCCATAGAGTCCAATGTAAACTGCTGTGGGAGAGTGCTCTCTTAACATCCCACTACCGACAGCTTAGCAGTAAACTCCTTCACCATAAGCGTCGCCTAGTGACCCACGCGGGTTTACCGTATCGAGGACCTCGCTTTAAGCGGGAAAGACGCGGATCGGGGGGCGGGGGTTTAGGCGGCGCAACATCTCGCGTTTCCTCCTGGAAATGCAGACCTCTAGTTATGTTGCGCCTGCTGCTTTAAGCAGCGGCGCAATATATTGTTCTTCTTAAGTCATATTATTATTATTTTTATTCTTATTATTCCGCGTTTCCTTGTCCGCCTAACTAGTCCCGCAGCTTTCGAGCTATCGACTCCGTTCCACCTGGAAATCGTGCGTCCTATAGCGACGATGTGGGCTTGTATACAGCTTTCCGATACCCGCACTCGTTCGTCCGCTACACTCGTTTATCGCTCCGTTTTTCCCCAGTCATTTCTATGGAATTAATTTTCAAAGTGCTCTAACTCGGTCATTTTTCAAGCTACGGACACGGGATTTCAGACGGTCGGACCCGGGCGTACCGGCTCCCATCACTTCCGTTTTCGGAATTTTTGCACTCATCCTTCCCTTTCTTTTCCTCCTTCAAAATCTCTCCATTCATTTCAATGGGAGGCTCTTAGAGTGGGGGTGATGTCATCCACTGTAGTTTCAGTGGCCAAAAGCCGTTTTTTCACTTTTCAGCCGAACAAATCGCCATAACTTCCTTATAGTTTCACCTAGAAACTTCATTTAAATTTTAAAAGGTAGAGAAACTTGTCCTTTCTAAGACCTCTAAATTTGAACATTATTGAAAATACGGTTTTTGAGTTATGAATTTTTGTTCGGCACTAGGGAGGGTTTCGGCTCCCATAGGGTTCAATGTATTTTTGGAGCAGCTCAGAGTGCGGTTTCTAAAATTTTCTCCTGTTTTTAACTCGTCATAACATGCTCAATTCTCACTTAATCTGCAAATTTTTTATACCATATCGATCCCCAGACTCTCCTTGTCGCAACGGTATATACGGTTAAGTGATGTGGGGAAAACTTTCCGAGCTATAAGCATTTGTTCGGAGGGTGGGTACGCTCCCATAGGAACCCATTGAAATTATTTTTTGTCTTTTTCAATTTTCTGCCGAACATTTCACCATAACTTCCTTATACTTTCACCTACAGACTTCATTTAAACTTTAAATGGTAGAGAAATTTCCCCTTTCTCACACTTGTAAGTTTCAGACCGTTTGAGAATACCGTTCTTGAGTTATGAATTTTTGTTTGACACTTGGGAGGGTTTTCCTCCCATAGAGCTCAATGTATTTTAAGAGCGGGTCGGCACGCAGATTTTCAAAACTTTGCCTGTTTTTAACTCGTAATTACACCATCAAATCTCGCTCAAAGTGCAAAAATTTTTACACCATCTCGAGCACCAGACTCTCCTTGTCGCTACGGTATGCTTCGTTCATTTTTGGACCTGGAAAAGTTTTTGAGATATTTGAGGTTTTTTGGAAGGTGCGCCACCGGTCGAAATTCATTGAATCATGAGTCTGTCAGTTGTATTCTGTGAGCGTGCGTGTGAGAGAGAGAGAGGGGGGAGGGGGAGGGGCAGAGTCAGAGACCGAGGGGGAGAGGTATGAAGGACATAGGCAGTGTCTAACACTTTAAAGGTCATTTTTAAGGGGGGCGTCTTAATTATCCAGGGTTTCTTAAGGTGGAATTTTTAAAGAATACCTCATTCACAATATACTGGCTGTCTTTTCGACATTTTAAGCTTTATTTAAAGTGGTCATTTTTAAAGGTGGACGTGTCAATACAACTGTGGGTTTCTTAAGGTGGAATTTTTATTAAGGTGGTATTTAAAATGTATTGGCCATCTTTTTTTGCTTTTAAGACTCTTTTGGCCTGTGATGTGGACATTTCAATACAATTCTGGGTTTCTTAAGGTGGAATTGTTTTTAAAGGTGGAATTCAAAATGTATCGTTTTCCATTCACGGCCTACAGAGCTCCATAGAGTCCAATGTAAACTGCTGTGGGAGAATGCTCTCTTAACATCCCACTACCAACAGCTTAGCAGTAAACTCCTTCACCATAAGCGTCGCCTAGTGACCCACGCGGGTTTACCGTATCGAGGACCTCGCTTTAAGCGGGAAAGACGCGGATCGGGGGGCAGGGGTTTAGGCGGCGCAACATCTCGCGTTTCCTCCTGGTGTTACGTTTGCTGCCCTTCATTCTGAGGATCGTTCATTCTTGTCCGGTTAACTCCGCCCACAGTTTTCGAGATATAGACTCCGTTCAAAGTTTGTTTCGTAGAGCTTCCCTGTGGGATGCGGGCTTGTATACAGCTTTTGGAAAAGTTGCATAGTTTTTGCACAGTAAGCATTTGAAGTTTCATCTTTACTCCCATAGGAATGAATGGAAAAATGTCCATAAACTTTTGTCAAACTTTAAAACTGCTGTCACACGCTCAGTTTTCGAGCTAGAGACACCAGAACTCAAACGGGCAGACCCGAGGGTCCACGGTCCCACCACGTAAAATTATGAGCCAATAGCCCACCCGCTTCATGACCTTTGACCCCGTTTTCCTTTCACGGCCTACAGAGCTCCATAGAGTCCAATGTAAACTGCTGTGGGAGAGTGCTCTCTTAACATCCCACTACCGACAGCTTAGCAGTAAACTCCTTCACCATAAGCGTCGCCTAGTGACCCACGCGGGTTTACCGTATCGAGGACCTCGCTTTAAGCGGGAAAGACGCGGATCGGGGGGCAGGGGTTTAGGCGGCGCAACATCTCGCGTTTCCTCCTGGAAATGCAGACCTCTAGTTATGTTGCGCAAGCTGCTTCAGCAGCGCGCAATATACTGTTCTTCTTAAGTCATATTATTATGTTGCGCCTGCTGCTTTAAGCAGCGGCGCAATATATTGTTCTTCTTAAGTCATATTATTATTATTATTATTATTATTATTCTTATTATTCCGTGTTTCCTTGTCCGCCTAACTAGTCCCGCAGCTTTCGAGCTATCGACTCCGTTCCACCTGGAAATCGTGCATCCTATAGCGACGATGTGGGCTTGTATACAGCTTTCCGATACCCGCACTCGTTCGTCCGCTACACTCGTTTATCGCTCCGTTTTTCCCCAGTCATTTCTATGGAATTAATTTTCAAAGTGCTCTAACTCGGTCATTTTTCAAGCTACGGACACGGGATTTCAGACGGTCGGACCCGGGCGTACCGGCTCCCATCACTTCCGTTTTCGGAATTTTTGCACTCATCCTTCCCTTTCTTTTCCTCCTTCAAAATCTCTCCATTCATTTCAATGGGAGGCTCTTAGAGTGGGGGTGATGTCATCCACTGTAGTTTCAGTGGCCAAAAGCCGTTTTTTCACTTTTCAGCCGAACAAATCGCCATAACTTCCTTATAGTTTCACCTAGAAACTTCATTTAAATTTTAAAAGGTAGAGAAACTTGTCCTTTCTAAGACCTCTAAATTTGAACATTATTGAAAATACGGTTTTTGAGTTATGAATTTTTGTTCGGCACTAGGGAGGGTTTCGGCTCCCATAGGGTTCAATGTATTTTTGGAGCAGCTCAGAGTGCGGTTTCTAAAATTTTCTCCTGTTTTTAACTCGTCATAACATGCTCAATTCTCACTTAATCTGCAAATTTTTTATACCATATCGATCCCCAGACTCTCCTTGTCGCAACGGTATATACGGTTAAGTGATGTGGGGAAAACTTTCCGAGCTATAAGCATTTGTTCGGAGGGTGGGTACGCTCCCATAGGAACCCATTGAAATTATTTTTTGTCTTTTTCAATTTTCTGCCGAACATTTCACCATAACTTCCTTATACTTTCACCTACAGACTTCATTTAAACTTTAAATGGTAGAGAAATTTCCCCTTTCTCACACTTGTAAGTTTCAGACCGTTTGAGAATACCGTTCTTGAGTTATGAATTTTTGTTTGACACTTGGGAGGGTTTTCCTCCCATAGAGCTCAATGTATTTTAAGAGCGGGTCGGCACGCAGATTTTCAAAACTTTGCCTGTTTTTAACTCGTAATTACACCATCAAATCTCGCTCAAAGTGCAAAAATTTTTACACCATCTCGAGCACCAGACTCTCCTTGTCGCTACGGTATGCTTCGTTCATTTTTGGACCTGGAAAAGTTTTTGAGATATTTGAGGTTTTTTGGAAGGTGCGCCACCGGTCGAAATTCATTGAATCATGAGTCTGTCAGTTGTATTCTGTGAGCGTGCGTGTGAGAGAGAGAGAGGGGGGAGGGGGAGGGGCAGAGTCAGAGACCGAGGGGGAGAGGTATGAAGGACATAGGCAGTGTCTAACACTTTAAAGGTCATTTTTAAGGGGGGCGTCTTAATTATCCAGGGTTTCTTAAGGTGGAATTTTTAAAGAATACCTCATTCACAATATACTGGCTGTCTTTTCGACATTTTAAGCTTTATTTAAAGTGGTCATTTTTAAAGGTGGACGTGTCAATACAACTGTGGGTTTCTTAAGGTGGAATTTTTATTAAGGTGGTATTTAAAATGTATTGGCCATCTTTTTTTGCTTTTAAGACTCTTTTGGCCTGTGATGTGGACATTTCAATACAATTCTGGGTTTCTTAAGGTGGAATTGTTTTTAAAGGTGGAATTCAAAATGTATCGTTTTCCATTCACGGCCTACAGAGCTCCATAGAGTCCAATGTAAACTGCTGTGGGAGAATGCTCTCTTAACATCCCACTACCAACAGCTTAGCAGTAAACTCCTTCACCATAAGCGTCGCCTAGTGACCCACGCGGGTTTACCGTATCGAGGACCTCGCTTTAAGCGGGAAAGACGCGGATCGGGGGGCAGGGGTTTAGGCGGCGCAACATCTCGCGTTTCCTCCTGGTGTTACGTTTGCTGCCCTTCATTCTGAGGATCGTTCATTCTTGTCCGGTTAACTCCGCCCACAGTTTTCGAGATATAGACTCCGTTCAAAGTTTGTTTCGTAGAGCTTCCCTGTGGGATGCGGGCTTGTATACAGCTTTTGGAAAAGTTGCATAGTTTTTGCACAGTAAGCATTTGAAGTTTCATCTTTACTCCCATAGGAATGAATGGAAAAATGTCCATAAACTTTTGTCAAACTTTAAAACTGCTGTCACACGCTCAGTTTTCGAGCTAGAGACACCAGAACTCAAACGGGCAGACCCGAGGGTCCACGGTCCCACCACGTAAAATTATGAGCCAATAGCCCACCCGCTTCATGACCTTTGACCCCGTTTTCCTTTCACGGCCTACAGAGCTCCATAGAGTCCAATGTAAACTGCTGTGGGAGAGTGCTCTCTTAACATCCCACTACCGACAGCTTAGCAGTAAACTCCTTCACCATAAGCGTCGCCTAGTGACCCACGCGGGTTTACCGTATCGAGGACCTCGCTTTAAGCGGGAAAGACGCGGATCGGGGGGCAGGGGTTTAGGCGGCGCAACATCTCGCGTTTCCTCCTGGAAATGCAGACCTCTAGTTATGTTGCGCAAGCTGCTTCAGCAGCGCGCAATATACTGTTCTTCTTAAGTCATATTATTATGTTGCGCCTGCTGCTTTAAGCAGCGGCGCAATATATTGTTCTTCTTAAGTCATATTATTATTATTTTTATTCTTATTATTCCGCGTTTCCTTGTCCGCCTAACTAGTCCCGCAGCTTTCGAGCTATCGACTCCGTTCCACCTGGAAATCGTGCGTCCTATAGCGACGATGTGGGCTTGTATACAGCTTTCCGATACCCGCACTCGTTCGTCCGCTACACTCGTTTATCGCTCCGTTTTTCCCCAGTCATTTCTATGGAATTAATTTTCAAAGTGCTCTAACTCGGTCATTTTTCAAGCTACGGACACGGGATTTCAGACGGTCGGACCCGGGCGTACCGGCTCCCATCACTTCCGTTTTCGGAATTTTTGCACTCATCCTTCCCTTTCTTTTCCTCCTTCAAAATCTCTCCATTCATTTCAATGGGAGGCTCTTAGAGTGGGGGTGATGTCATCCACTGTAGTTTCAGTGGCCAAAAGCCGTTTTTTCACTTTTCAGCCGAACAAATCGCCATAACTTCCTTATAGTTTCACCTAGAAACTTCATTTAAATTTTAAAAGGTAGAGAAACTTGTCCTTTCTAAGACCTCTAAATTTGAACATTATTGAAAATACGGTTTTTGAGTTATGAATTTTTGTTCGGCACTAGGGAGGGTTTCGGCTCCCATAGGTTTCAATGTATTTTTGGAGCAGCTCAGAGTGCGGTTTCTAAAATTTTCTCCTGTTTTTAACTCGTCATAACATGCTCAATTCTCACTTAATCTGCAAATTTTTTATACCATATCGATCCCCAGACTCTCCTTGTCGCAACGGTATATACGGTTAAGTGATGTGGGGAAAACTTTCCGAGCTATAAGCATTTGTTCGGAGGGTGGGTACGCTCCCATAGGAACCCATTGAAATTATTTTTTGTCTTTTTCAATTTTCTGCCGAACATTTCACCATAACTTCCTTATACTTTCACCTACAGACTTCATTTAAACTTTAAATGGTAGAGAAATTTCCCCTTTCTCACACTTGTAAGTTTCAGACCGTTTGAGAATACCGTTCTTGAGTTATGAATTTTTGTTTGACACTTGGGAGGGTTTTCCTCCCATAGAGCTCAATGTATTTTAAGAGCGGGTCGGCACGCAGATTTTCAAAACTTTGCCTGTTTTTAACTCGTAATTACACCATCAAATCTCGCTCAAAGTGCAAAAATTTTTACACCATCTCGAGCACCAGACTCTCCTTGTCGCTACGGTATGCTTCGTTCATTTTTGGACCTGGAAAAGTTTTTGAGATATTTGAGGTTTTTTGGAAGGTGCGCCACCGGTCGAAATTCATTGAATCATGAGTCTGTCAGTTGTATTCTGTGAGCGTGCGTGTGAGAGAGAGAGAGGGGGGAGGGGGAGGGGCAGAGTCAGAGACCGAGGGGGAGAGGTATGAAGGACATAGGCAGTGTCTAACACTTTAAAGGTCATTTTTAAGGGGGGCGTCTTAATTATCCAGGGTTTCTTAAGGTGGAATTTTTAAAGAATACCTCATTCACAATATACTGGCTGTCTTTTCGACATTTTAAGCTTTATTTAAAGTGGTCATTTTTAAAGGTGGACGTGTCAATACAACTGTGGGTTTCTTAAGGTGGAATTTTTATTAAGGTGGTATTTAAAATGTATTGGCCATCTTTTTTTGCTTTTAAGACTCTTTTGGCCTGTGATGTGGACATTTCAATACAATTCTGGGTTTCTTAAGGTGGAATTGTTTTTAAAGGTGGAATTCAAAATGTATCGTTTTCCATTCACGGCCTACAGAGCTCCATAGAGTCCAATGTAAACTGCTGTGGGAGAATGCTCTCTTAACATCCCACTACCAACAGCTTAGCAGTAAACTCCTTCACCATAAGCGTCGCCTAGTGACCCACGCGGGTTTACCGTATCGAGGACCTCGCTTTAAGCGGGAAAGACGCGGATCGGGGGGCAGGGGTTTAGGCGGCGCAACATCTCGCGTTTCCTCCTGGTGTTACGTTTGCTGCCCTTCATTCTGAGGATCGTTCATTCTTGTCCGGTTAACTCCGCCCACAGTTTTCGAGATATAGACTCCGTTCAAAGTTTGTTTCGTAGAGCTTCCCTGTGGGATGCGGGCTTGTATACAGCTTTTGGAAAAGTTGCATAGTTTTTGCACAGTAAGCATTTGAAGTTTCATCTTTACTCCCATAGGAATGAATGGAAAAATGTCCATAAACTTTTGTCAAACTTTAAAACTGCTGTCACACGCTCAGTTTTCGAGCTAGAGACACCAGAACTCAAACGGGCAGACCCGAGGGTCCACGGTCCCACCACGTAAAATTATGAGCCAATAGCCCACCCGCTTCATGACCTTTGACCCCGTTTTCCTTTCACGGCCTACAGAGCTCCATAGAGTCCAATGTAAACTGCTGTGGGAGAGTGCTCTCTTAACATCCCACTACCGACAGCTTAGCAGTAAACTCCTTCACCATAAGCGTCGCCTAGTGACCCACGCGGGTTTACCGTATCGAGGACCTCGCTTTAAGCGGGAAAGACGCGGATCGGGGGGCAGGGGTTTAGGCGGCGCAACATCTCGCGTTTCCTCCTGGAAATGCAGACCTCTAGTTATTATTATTATTATTCTTATTATTCCGCGTTTCCTTGTCCGCCTAACTAGTCCCGCAGCTTTCGAGCTATCGACTCCGTTCCACCTGGAAATCGTGCGTCCTATAGCGACGATGTGGGCTTGTATACAGCTTTCCGATACCCGCACTCGTTCGTCCGCTACACTCGTTTATCGCTCCGTTTTTCCCCAGTCATTTCTATGGAATTAATTTTCGAACTGCTCTAACTCGGTCAATTTTCAAGCTACGGACACGAGATTTCAGACGGTCGGACCCGGGCGCACCGTGACCCGTCACGTCCGTTTTCGGACCTCTCGCACTCATCCCTCTCTTTCTATTCCTCCTTGAATATCCCTCCATTCACTTGTATGGAAGACATTTAGAGTGGGTGACATCATAGACACTCTGGGTTCACTGGCCAAAACCGTTTTTTCACTTTTCAGCCGAACAATTCGCCATAACGTCCTCATACTTTCACCTAGAAACTTCATTTAAATTTTAAATGGTAGATAAACTTGTCCTTTCTAGCATCTGTAAATTTGAACATAATCGAAAATACGGTTTTTGAGTTATGAATTTTTGTTCGGCACTAGGGAGGGTTTTGGCTCCCATAGAGTTCAATGTATTTTTGGAGCGGCTCAGAGTGCGGTTTCTAAATTTTTCTCCTGTTTTTAACTCGTCATAACACGGTCAATTCTCGCTCAAACTGCTAATTTTTTATACCAGCTTCTTCCTTAGACTCTCCTTGTCGCAACGGTATATGCAGTTTAGCCATTTGGGATAACATTTCTGAGCTATAAGCATTTGTTCGGAGGGTGGGTACGCTCCCATAGGAATACATTGAAATGAATATGCCTGTCCTTTTTCGATATTCAACTTTTAGCCGAACATTTTGCCATAACTTCCTTATACTTTCACCTACAGACTTCATTTTACTTTCAAATGGTAGAGAAACTTCCCCTTTCTAAAATATGTAGATTTGAAATCATTTGAAGATACGGTTCTGGAGTTATGAAGATTTGTTTGGCAGTAGGACGTTTCGGCTCCCATAGAGTTCAATGTATTTTCAGAAAGCCAAATTTTCTCAAATTTGCCCTTTTTTAACTCGTAATTACACCATCAATTCTCGCTCAAACTGAAAAATTTTTTACACCATCTCGAGCGCCAGACTCTCCTTGTCGCTACGGTATGCTTCGTTCAATTTTGGTTGGGAAAAGTTTTCGAGCTACGGGTCATTTTTTGAAGGGTCCCCCCGGTCGAAATTCATTGAATCATGAGTCTGTCAGTTGTATTCTGTGAGCGTGCGTGTGAGAGAGACAGAGGGGGGAGGGGGAGGGGCAGAAGCAGAGACTGAGGGGAAGAGCTGTGAGGGCCACAGAAATACACAGGCAGTCTGTAACACTTTAAAGGTCATTTTTAAGGGGGACGTCTTAATTATCCAGGGTTTCTTAAGGTGGATTTTTTTAAGAATACCTCATTCACAATACACTGGCTGTCTTTTCGACATTTTAAGCTTTATTTCAACTGGTCATTTTTAAAGGTGGACGTGTCAATACAACTGTGTGTTTCTTAAGGTGGTATTTAAAATGTATTGGCCATCTTTTTTTGCTTTTAAGACTCTTTTGGCCTGTGATGTGGACATTTCAATACAATTCTGGGTTTCTTAAGGTGGAATTGTTTTTAAAGGTGGAATTCAAAATGTATCGTTTTCTATTCACGCCCTACTGAGCTCCATAGAGTCCAATGTAAACTGCTGTGGGAGACTGCTCTCTTAACATCCCACTACCGACAGCTTAGCAGTAAACTCCTTCACCATAGGCGTCGCCTAGTGACCCACGCGGGTTTACCGTATCGAGGACCTCGCTTTAAGCGGGAAAGACGCGGATCGGGGGGCGGGGGTTTAGGCGGCGCAACATCTCGCGTTTCCTCCTGGAAATGCAGACCTCTAGTGTTACGTTTGCTGCCCTTCATTCTGAGGATCGTTCATTCTTGTCCGGTTAACTCCGCCCACAGTTTTCGAGATATCGACTCCGTTCAAAGTTTGTTTCGTAGAGCTGCCCTGTGGGATGCGGGCTTGTATACAGCTTTTGGAAAAGTTGCATAGTTTTTGCACAGGAAGCCTTTGAACTTTCATCTTTACTCCCATAGGAATGAATGGAAAAATGTCCATAAACTTTTGTCAAACTTTAAAACTGCTGTCACACGGTCAGTTTTCGAGCTAGACACACCAGAATTCAAACGGGCAGACCCGAGGGTCCACGGTCCCACCACGTAAAATTATGGGCCGATAGCCCAACCACGTCATGACCTTTGACCCCATTTTCCATTCATGGCCTACACAGCTCCATAGAGTCCAATGTAAACTGCTGTGGGAGAGTGCTCTCTTAATATCCCACTACCGACAGCTTAGCAGTAAACTCCTTCACCATAGGCGTCGCCTAGTGACCCACGCGGGTTTACCGTATCGAGGACCTCGCTTTAAGCGAGAAAGACGCGGATCGGGGGGCGGGGGTTTAGGCGGTGCAACATCTCGCGTTTCCTCCTGGAAATGCAGACCTCTAGTGTTACGTTTGCTGCCCTTCATTCTGAGGATCGTTCATTCTTGTCCGGTTAACTCCGCCCACAGTTTTTGAGATATCGACTCCGTTCAAAGTTTGTTTCGTAGAGCTTCCCTGTGGGATGCGGGCTTGTATACAGCTTTTGGAAAAGTTGCATAGTTTTCGCACAGTAAGCCTTTGAAGTTTCATCTTTTCTCCCATAGGAATGAATGGGAAAATGTCCATAAACTTTTGTCAAACTTTAAAACTGCTGTCACACAGTCAGTTTTCGAGCTAGAGACACCAGAAATCAAACGGGCACACCCGAGAGTCCACGGTCCCACCACGTGAATTTATGGGCCGATAGCCCACCCGCTTCATGACCTTTGACCCCGTTTTCCTTTCACGGCCTACAGAGCTCCATAGAGTCCAATGTAAACTGCTGTGGGAGAGTGCTCTCTTAACATCCCACTACCGACAGCTTAGCAGTAAACTCCGTCACCATAAGCCACGCCTAGTGACCCACGCGGGTTTACCGTATCGAGGACCTCGCTTTAAGCGGGAAAGACGCGGATCGGGGGGCGGGGGTTTAGGCGGCGCAACATCTCGCGTTTCCTCCTGGAAATGCAGACCTCTAGTGTTACGTTTGCTGCCCTTCATTCTGAGGATCGTTCATTCTTGTCCGGTTAACTCCGCCCACAGTTTTCGAGATATCGACTCCGTTCAAAGTTTGTTTCGTACAGCTTCCCTGTGGGATGCGGGCTTGTATACAGCTTTTGGAAAAGTTGCATAGTTTTTGCACAGGAAGCCTTTGAACTTTCATCTTTACTCCCATAGGAATGAATGGAAAAATGTCCATAAACTTTTGTCAAACTTTCAAACTGCTGTCACACGCTCAGTTTTCGAGCTAGAGACACCAGAACTCAAACGGGCAGACCCGAGGGTCCAAGGTCCCACCACGTGAAATTATAGGCCGATAGCCCACCCGCTTCATGACCTTTGACCCCGTTTTCCATTCACGGCCTACACAGCTCCATAGAGTCCAATGTAAACTGCTGTGGGAGAGTGCTCTCTTAACATCCCACTACCAACAGCTTAGCAGTAAACTCCTTCACCATAGCGTCGCCTAGTGACCCACGCGGGTTTACCGTACCGACGGCCTCTCTTTAAGCGGGAAAGACGCGGATCGGGGGACGGGGGTTTAGGCGGCGCAACATCTCGCGTTTCCTCCTGGAAATGCAGACCTCTAGTGTTACGTTTGCTGCCCTTCATTCTGAGGATCGTTCGTTCTTGTCCGGTTAACTCCGCCCACAGTTTTCGAGATATTGACTCCGTTCAAAGTTTGTTTCGTAGAGCTGCCCTGTGGGATGCGGGCTTGTATACAGCTTTTGGAAAAGTTGCATAGTTTTTGCACAGTAACCATTTGAAGTTTCATCTTTACTCCCATAGGAATGAATGGAAAAATGTCCATAAACTTTTGTCAAACTTTCAAAGTGCTGTCACACGGTCAGTTTTCGAGCTACAGACACCAGAATTCAAACGGGTAGACCCGAGGGTCCACGGTCCCACCACGTAAAATTATGGGCCGATAGCCCACCCGCTTCATGACCTTTGACCCCGTTTTCCATTCACGGCCTACAGAGCTCCATAGAGTCCAATGTAAACTGCTGTGGGAGAGTGCTCTCTTAACATCCCACTACCGACAGCTTAGCAGTAAACTCCTTCACCATAAGCGTCGCCTAGTGACCCACGTGGGTTTACCGTATCGAGGACCTCGCTTTAAGCGGGAAAGACGCGGATCGGGGGGCAGGGGTTTAGGCGGCGCAACATCTCGCGTTTCCTCCTGGTGTTACGTTTGCTGCCCTTCATTCTGAGGATCGTTCATTTTTGTCCGGTTAACTCCGCCCACAGTTTTCGAGATATCGACTCCGTTCAAAGTTTGTTTCGTAGAGCTTCCCTGTGGGATGCGGGCTTGTATACAGCTTTTGGAAAAGTTACATAGTTTTTGCACAGTAAGCATTTGAAGTTTCGTGTTTTCTCCCATAGGAATGAATGGAAAAATGTCCATAAACTTTTGTCAAACTTTTAAACTGCTGTCACACGGTCAGTTTTCGAGCTAGAGACACCAGAACTCAAACGGGCAGACCCGAGGGTCCACGGTCCCACCACGTGAAACTATAGGCCGATAGCCCACCCGCTTCATGACCTTTGACCCCGTTTTCCATTCACGGCCTACACAGCTCCATAGAGTCCAATGTAAACTGCTGTGGGAGAGTGCTCTCTTAACATCCCACTACCGACAGCTTAGCAGTAAACTCCTTCACCATAAGCGTCGCCTAGTGACCCACGCTGGTTTACCGTACCGAGGACCTCGCTTTAAGCGAGAAAGACGCGGATCAGGGGGCGGGGGTTTAGGCGGCGCAACATCTCGCGTTTCCTCCTGGAAATGCAGACTTATGTGTTACGTTTGCTGCCCTTCATTCTGAGGATCGTTCATTCTTGTCCGGTTAACTCCGCCGACAGTTTTCGAGATATCGACTCCGTTCAAAGTTTCATTCGTAGAGCTTCCCTGTGGGATGCGGGCTTGTATACAGCTTTTGGAAAAGTTACATAGTTTTCGCACAGTAAGCATTTGAAGTTTCATCTTTACTCCCATAGGAATGAATGGAAAAATGTCCATAAACTTTTGTCAAACTTTAAAACTGCTGTCACACGGTCAGTTTTCGAGCTAGACACACCAGAACTCAAACGGGCAGACCCGAGGGTCCACGGTCCCACCACGTGAAACTATAGGCCGATAGCCCACCCGCTTCATGACCTTTGACCCCGTTTTCCATTCACGGCCTACACAGCTCCATAGAGTCCAATGTAAACTGCTGTGGGAGAGTGCTCTCTTAACATCCCACTACCGACAGCTTAGCAGTAAACTCCTTCACCATAAGCGTCGCCTAGTGACCCACGCTGGTTTACCGTACCGAGGACCTCGCTTTAAGCGAGAAAGACGCGGATCAGGGGGCGGGGGTTTAGGCGGCGCAACATCTCGCGTTTCCTCCTGGAAATGCAGACCTCTAGTTATGTTGCGCCTGCTGCTTTAAGCAGCGGCGCAATATATTGTTATCCGTAAGTCATATTATTATTATTTTTATTATTATTTTTATTATTCCGCGTTTCCTTGTCCGCTTAACTAGTCCCGCAGCTTTCGAGCTATCGACTCCGTTCCACCTGGAAATCGTGCGTCCTATAGCGACGATGTGGGCTTGTATACAGCTTTCCGATACCCGCACTCGTTCGTCCGCTACACTCGTTTTTCGCTCTGTTTTTCCCCAGTCATTTCTATGGAATTAATTTTCAAAGTGCTCTAACTCGGTCATTTTTCAAGCTACGGACACGGGATTTCAGACGGTCGGACCCGGGCGTACCGGCTCCCATCACTTCCGTTTTCGGAATTTTTGCACTCATCCTTCCCTTTCTTTTCCTCCTTCAAAATCCCTCCATTCATTTCAATGGGAGGCTCTTAGAGTGGGGGTGATGTCATCCACTGTAGTTTCAGTGGCAAAAAGCCGTTTTTTCACTTTTCAGCCGAACAAATCGCCATAACTTCCTCATAGTTTCACCTAGAAACTTCATTTAAATTTTAAATGGTAGAGAAACTTGTCCTTTCTGAGACCTCTAAATTTGAACATTATTGAAAATACGGTTTTTGAGTTATGAATTTTTGTTCGGCACTAGGGACGGTTTCGGCTCCCATAGGGTTCAATGTATTTTTGGAGCAGCTCAGAGTGCGGTTTCTAAAATTTTCTCCTGTTTTTAACTCGTCATAACATGCTCAATTCTCACTTAATCTGCAAATTTTTTATACCATATCGATCCCCAGACTCTCCTTGTCGCAACGGTATATACGGTTAAGTGATGTGAGGAAAACTTTCCGAGCTATAAGCATTTGTTCGGAGGGTGGGTACGCTCCCATAGGAACCCATTGAAATTATTTTTTTTCTTTTTCAATTTTCTGCCGAACATTTCACCATAACTTCCTTATACTTTCACCTACAGACTTCATTTAAATTTTAAATGGTAGAGAAATTTCCCCTTTCTCAAACTTGTAAGTTTCAGACCGTTTGAGAATACCGTTCTTGAGTTATGAATTTTTGTTTGACACTTGGGAGGGTTTTCCTCCCATAGAGCTCAATGTATTTTAAGAGCGGGTCGGCACGCAGATTTTCAAAACTTTGCCTGTTTTTAACTCGTAATTACACCATCAAATCTCGCTCAAAGTGCAAAAATTTTTACACCATCTCGAGCACAAGACTCTCCTTGTCGCTACGGTATGCTTCGTTCAATTTTGGTTGGGAAAAGTTTTCGAGCTACGGGTGATTTTTTGGAGGGTGCTCCCCGGTCGAAATTCATTGAATCATGAGTCTGTCAGTTGTATTCTGTGAGCATGCGTGTGAGAGAGACAGAGGGGGGAGGGGGAGGGGCAGAGGCAGAGACTGAGGGGAAGAGCTGTGAGGGCCACAGAAATACACAGGCAGTCTGTAACACTTTAAAGGTCATTTTTAAGGGGGACGTCTTAATTATCCAGGGTTTCTTAAGGTGGAATTTTTAAAGAATACCTCATTCACAATATACTGGCTGTCTTTTCGACATTTTAAGCTTTATTTAAAGTGGTCATTTTTAAAGGTGGACGTGTCAATACAACTGTGGGTTTCTTAAGGTGGAATTTTTATTAAGGTGGTATTTAAAATGTATTGGCCATCTTTTTTTGCTTTTGGCCTGTGATGTGGACATTTCAATACAATTCTGGGTTTCTTAAGGTGGAATTGTTTTTAAAGGTGGAATTCAAAATTTATCGTTTTCTATTCACGCCCTACTGAGCTCCATAGAGTCCAATGTAAACTGCTGTGGGAGAGTGCTCTCTTAACATCCCACTACCAACAGCTTAGCAGTAAACTCCTTCACCATAAGCGTCGCCTAGTGACCCACGCGGGTTTACCGTATCGAGGACCTCGCTTTAAGCGGGAAAGACGCGGATCGGGGGACGGGGGTTTAGGCGGCGCAACATCTCGCGTTTCCTTCTGGAAATGCAGACCTCTAGTGTTACGTTTGCTGCCCTTCATTCTGAGGATCTTCATTCCTTGTCCGGTTAACTCCGCCCACAGTTTTCGAGATATCGACTCCGTTCAAAGTTTCATTCGTAGAGCTTCCCTGTGGGATGCGGGCTTGTATACAGCTTTTGGAAAAGTTGCATAGTTTTCGCACAGTAAGCATTTGAAGTTTCATCTTTTCTCCCATAGGAATGAATGGAAAAATGTCCATAAACTTTTGTCAAACTTTCAAACTGCTGTCACACGCTCAGTTTTCGAGCTAGAGACACCAGAACTCAAACGGGCAGACCCGAGAGTCCACGGTCCCCCCACGTGAAATTATGGGCCGATAGCCCACCCGCTTCATGACCTTTGACCCCGTTTTCCATTCACGGCCTACAGAGCTCCATAGAGTCCAATGTAAACTGCTGTGGGAGACTGCTCTCTTAACATCCCACTACCGACAGCTTAGCAGTAAACTCCTTCACCATAAGCGTGGCCTAGTGACCCACGCGGGTTTACCGTATCGAGGACCTCGCTTTAAGCGGGAAAGACGTGGATCGGGGGGCAGGGGTTTAGGCGGCGCAACATCTCGCGTTTCCTCCTGGAAATGCAGACCTCTAGTGTTACGTTTGCTGCCCTTCATTCTGAGGATCGTTTGTTCTTGTCCGGTTAACTCCGCCCACAGTTTTCGAGATATCGACTCCGTTCAAAGTTTGTTTCGTACAGCTTCCCTGTGGGATGCGGGCTTGTATACAGCTTTTGGAAAAGTTACATAGTTTTAGCACAGTAAGCATTTGAAATTTCAACTTTTCTTCCATAGGAATGAATGGAAAAATGTCCATAAACTTTTGTCAAACTTTCAAACTGCTGTCACACGGTCAGTTTTCGAGCTAGAGACACCAGAACTCAAACGGGTATACCCGAGGGTCCACGGTCCCACCACGTGAAATTATGGGCCGATACCCCGCCCGCTTCATGACCTTTGACCCCGTTTTCCATTCACGGCCTACAGAGCTCCATAGAGTCCAATGTAAACTGCTGTGGGAGAGTGCTCTCTTAACATCCCACTACCAACAGCTTAGCAGTAAACTCCTTCACCATAAGCGTCGCCTAGTGACCCACGCGGGTTTACCGTATCGAGGACCTCGCTTTAAGCGGGAAAGACGCGGATCGGGGGACGGGGGTTTAGGCGGCGCAACATCTCGCGTTTCCTCCTGGAAATGCAGACCTCTAGTGTTACGTTTGCTGCCCTTCATTCTGAGGATCGTTCATTCTTGTCCGGTTAACTCCGCCCACAGTTTTCGAGATATCGACTCCGTTCAAAGTTTGTTTCGTAGAGCTTCCCTGTGGGATGCGGGCTTGTATACAGCTTTTGGAAAAGTTGCATAGTTTTCGCACAGTAAGCCTTTGAAGTTTCATCTTTTCTCCCATAGGAATGAATGGGAAAATGTCCATAAACTTTTGTCAAACTTTCAAACTGCTGTCACACGGTCAGTTTTCGAGCTAGAGACACCAGAATTCAAACGGGCACACCCGAGAGTCCACGGTCCCACCACGTGAATTTATGGGCCGATAGCCCACCCGCTTCATGACCTTTGACCCCGTTTTCCTTTCACGGCCTACACAGCTCCATAGAGTCCAATGTAAACTGCTGTGGGAGAGTGCTCTCTTAACATCCCACTACCGACAGCTTAGCAGTAAACTCCTTCACCATAAGCGTCGCCTAGTGACCCACGCGGGTTTACCGTATCGAGGACCTCGCTTTAAGCGGGAAAGACGCGGATCGGGGGACGGGGGTTTAGGCGGCGCAACATCTCGCGTTTCCTCCTGGAAATGCAGACCTCTAGTGTTACGTTTGCTGCCCTTCATTCTGAGGATCTTCATTCCTTGTCCGGTTAACTCCGCCCACAGTTTTCGAGATATCGACTCCGTTCAAAGTTTGTTTCGTAGAGCTTACCTGTGGGATGCGGGCTTGTATACAGCTTTTGGAAAAGTTGCATAGTTTTTGCACAGTAAGCATTTGAAGTTTCATCTTTACTCCCATAGGAATGAATGGGAAAATGTCCATAAACTTTTGTCAAACTTTCAAACTGCTGTCACACGCTCAGTTTTCGAGCTAGAGACACCAGAATTCAAACGGGCAGACCCGAGAGTCCAAGGTCCCACCACGTGAAACTATAGGCCGATAGCCCACCCGCTTCATGACCTTTGACCCCGTTTTCCATTCACGGCCTACACAGCTCCATAGAGTCCAATGTAAACTGCTGTGGGAGAGTGCTCTCTTAACATCCCACTACCAACAGCTTAGCAGTAAACTCCTTCACCATAAGCGTCGCCTAGTGACCCACGCGGGTTTACCGTATCGAGGATCTCGCTTTAAGCGAGAAAGACGCGGATCGGGGGGCAGGGGTTTAGGCGGCGCAACATCTCGCGTTTCCTCCTGGAAATGCAGACCTCTAGTGTTACGTTTGCTGCCCTTCATTCTGAGGATCGTTCATTCTTGTCCGGTTAACTCCGCCCACAGTTTTCGAGATATCGACTCCGTTCAAAGTTTCATTCGTAGAGCTTCCCTGTGGGATGCGGGCTTGTATACAGCTTTTGGAAAATTTGCATAGTTTTCGCACAGTAAGCATTTGAAGTTTCATCTTTACTCCCATAGGAATGAATGGGAAAATGTCCATAAACTTTTGTCAAACTTTCAAACTGCTGTCACACGCTCAGTTTTCGAGCTAGAGACACCAGAATTCAAACGGGCAGACCCGAGAGTCCAAGGTCCCACCACGTGAAACTATAGGCCGATAGCCCGCCCGCTTCATGACCTTTGACCCCGTTTTCCATTCACGGCCTACACAGCTCCATAGAGTCCAATGTAAACTGCTGTGTGAGAGTGCTCTCTTAACATCCCACTACCGACAGCTTAGCAGTAAACTCCTTCACCATAAGCGTCGCCTAGTGACCCACGCGGGTTTACCGTATCGAGGACCTCGCTTTAAGCGGGAAAGACGCGGATCGGGGGGCGGGGGTTTAGGCGGCGCAACATCTCGCGTTTCCTCCTGGAAATGCAGACCTCTAGTGTTACGTTTGCTGCCCTTCATTCTGAGGATCTTCATTCCTTGTCCGGTTAACTCCGCCCACAGATTTCGAGATATAGACTCCGTTCAAAGTTTGTCTCGTAGAGCTGCCCTGTGGGATGCGGGCTTGTATACAGCTTTTGGAAAAGTTACATAGTTTTCGCACAGTAAGCATTTGAAGTTTCATCTTTTCTCCCATAGGAATGAATGGAAAAATGTCCATAAACTTTTGTCAAACTTTAAAACTGCTGTCACACGGTCAGTTTTCGAGCTAGAGACACCAGAATTCAAACGGGCAGACCCGAGAGTCCACGGTCCCACCACGTGAATTTATGGGCCGATAGCCCACCCGCTTCATGACCTTTGACCCCGTTTTCCTTTCACGGCCTACAGAGCTCCATAGAGTCCAATGTAAACTGCTGTGGGACAGTGCTCCCTTAACATCCCACTACCGACAGCTTAGCAGTAAACTCCTTCACCATAAGCGTCGCCTAGTGACCCACGCGGGTTTACCGTATCGAGGACCTCGCTTTAAGCGGGAAAGACGCGGATCGGGGGGCGGGGGTTTAGGCGGCGCAACATCTCGTGTTACGTTTGCTGCCCTTCATTCTGAGGATCGTTCATTCTTGTCCGGTTAACTCCGCCCACAGTTTTCGAGATATCGACTCAGTTCAAAGTTTCATTCGTAGAGCTTCCCTGTGGGATGCGGGCTTGTATACAGCTTTTGGAAAAGTTGCATAGTTTTCGCACAGTAAGCATTTGAAGTTTCGTGTTTTCTCCCATAGGAATGAATGGAAAAATGTCCATAAACTTTTGTCAAACTTTCAAACTGCTGTCACACGGTCAGTTTTCGAGCTAGACACACCAGAATTCAAACGGGCAGACCCGAGAGTCCACGGTCCCGCCACGTGAAATTATGGGCCGATAGCCCACCCGCTTCATGACCTTTGACCCCGTTTTCCATTCACGGCCTACAGAGCTCCATAGAGTCCAATGTAAACTGCTGTGGGAGAGTGCTCTCTTAACATCCCACTACCAACAGCTTAGCAGGTAACTCCTTCACCATAAGCGTCGCCTAGTGACCCACGCGGGTTTACCGTATCGAGGACCTCCCTTTAAGCGGGAAAGACGCGGATCGGGGGACGGGGGTTTAGGCGGCGCAACATCTCGCGTTTCCTCCTGGAAATGCAGACCTCTAGTGTTACGTTTGCTGCCCTTCATTCTGAGGATCGTTCATTCTTGTCCGGTTAACTCCGCCAACAGTTTTCGAGATATCGACTCCGTTCAAAGTTTGTTTCGTAGAGCTTCCCTGTGGGATGCGGGCTTGTATACAGCTTTTGGAAAAGTTACATAGTTTTTGCACAGTAAGCATTTGAAGTTTCATCTTTACTCTCATAGGAATGAATGGAAAAATGTCCATAAACTTTTGTCAAACTTTCAAACTGCTGTCACACGCTCAGTTTTCGAGCTACAGACACCAGAATTCAAACGGGCAGACCCGAGAGTCCACGGTCCCGCCACGTGAAATTATAGGCCGATACCCCGCCCGCTTCATGACCTTTGACCCCGTTTTCCATTCACAGCCTACAGAGCTCCATAGAGTCCAATGTAAACTGCTGTGGGAGAGTGCGCTCTTAACATCCCACTACCAACAGCTTAGCAGTAAACTCCTTCACCATAAGCGTCGCCTAGTGACCCACGCGGGTTTACCGTATCGAGGACCTCGCTTTAAGCGGGAAAGACGCGGATCGGGGGACGGGGTTTCGGCGGCGCAACATCTCGCGTTTCCTCCTGGAAATGCAGACCTCTAGTGTTACGTTTGCTGCCCTTCATTCTGAGGATCGTTCATTCTTGTCCGGTTAACTCCGCCCACAGTTTTCGAGATATAGACTCCGTTCAAAGTTTGTCTCGTAGAGCTGCCCTGTGGGATGCGGGCTTGTATACAGCTTTTGGAAAAGTTACATAGTTTTCGCACAGTAAGCATTTGAAGTTTCATCTTTTCTCCCATAGGAATGAATGGAAAAATGTCCATAAACTTTTGTCAAACTTTAAAACTGCTGTCACACGGTCAGTTTTCGAGCTAGAGACACCAGAATTCAAACGGGCAGACCCGAGAGTCCACGGTCCCACCACGTGAATTTATGGGCCGATAGCCCACCCGCTTCATGACCTTTGACCCCGTTTTCCTTTCACGGCCTACAGAGCTCCATAGAGTCCAATGTAAACTGCTGTGGGACAGTGCTCCCTTAACATCCCACTACCGACAGCTTAGCAGTAAACTCCTTCACCATAAGCGTCGCCTAGTGACCCACGCGGGTTTACCGTATCGAGGACCTCGCTTTAAGCGGGAAAGACGCGGATCGGGGGGCGGGGGTTTAGGCGGCGCAACATCTCGTGTTACGTTTGCTGCCCTTCATTCTGAGGATCGTTCATTCTTGTCCGGTTAACTCCGCCCACAGTTTTCGAGATATCGACTCCGTTCAAAGTTTCATTCGTAGAGCTTCCCTGTGGGATGCGGGCTTGTATACAGCTTTTGGAAAAGTTGCATAGTTTTCGCACAGTAAGCATTTGAAGTTTCGTGTTTTCTCCCATAGGAATGAATGGAAAAATGTCCATAAACTTTTGTCAAACTTTCAAACTGCTGTCACACGGTCAGTTTTCGAGCTAGACACACCAGAATTCAAACGGGCAGACCCGAGAGTCCACGGTCCCGCCACGTGAAATTATGGGCCGATAGCCCACCCGCTTCATGACCTTTGACCCCGTTTTCCATTCACGGCCTACAGAGCTCCATAGAGTCCAATGTAAACTGCTGTGGGAGAGTGCTCTCTTAACATCCCACTACCAACAGCTTAGCAGTAAACTCCTTCACCATAAGCGTCGCCTAGTGACCCACGAGGGTTTACCTACCGACGGCCTCGCTTTAAGCGGGAAAGACGCGGATCGGGGGGCGGGGGTTTAGGCGGCGCAACATCTCGCGTTTCCTCCTGGAAATGCAGACCTCTAGTTTATGTTGCGCCTGCTGCTTTAAGCAGCGGCGCAATATATTGTTATCCGTAAGTCATATTATTATTATTTTTATTATTATTTTTATTATTCCGCGTTTCCTTGTCCGCTTAACTAGTCCCGCAGCTTTCGAGCTATCGACTCCGTTCCACCTGGAAATCGTGCGTCCTATAGCGACGATGTGGGCTTGTATACAGCTTTCCGATACCCGCACTCGTTCGTCCGCTACACTCGTTTTTCGCTCTGTTTTTCCCCAGTCATTTCTATGGAATTAATTTTCAAAGTGCTCTAACTCGGTCATTTTTCAAGCTACGGACACGGGATTTCAGACGGTCGGACCCGGGCGTACCGGCTCCCATCACTTCCGTTTTCGGAATTTTTGCACTCATCCTTCCCTTTCTTTTCCTCCTTCAAAATCCCTCCATTCATTTCAATGGGAGGCTCTTAGAGTGGGGGTGATGTCATCCACTGTAGTTTCAGTGGCAAAAAGCCGTTTTTTCACTTTTCAGCCGAACAAATCGCCATAACTTCCTCATAGTTTCACCTAGAAACTTCATTTAAATTTTAAATGGTAGAGAAACTTGTCCTTTCTGAGACCTCTAAATTTGAACATTATTGAAAATACGGTTTTTGAGTTATGAATTTTTGTTCGGCACTAGGGACGGTTTCGGCTCCCATAGGGTTCAATGTATTTTTGGAGCAGCTCAGAGTGCGGTTTCTAAAATTTTCTCCTGTTTTTAACTCGTCATAACATGCTCAATTCTCACTTAATCTGCAAATTTTTTATACCATATCGATCCCCAGACTCTCCTTGTCGCAACGGTATATACGGTTAAGTGATGTGAGGAAAACTTTCCGAGCTATAAGCATTTGTTCGGAGGGTGGGTACGCTCCCATAGGAACCCATTGAAATTATTTTTTTTCTTTTTCAATTTTCTGCCGAACATTTCACCATAACTTCCTTATACTTTCACCTACAGACTTCATTTACATTTTAAATGGTAGAGAAATTTCCCCTTTCTCAAACTTGTAAGTTTCAGACCGTTTGAGAATACCGTTCTTGAGTTATGAATTTTTGTTTGACACTTGGGAGGGTTTTCCTCCCATAGAGCTCAATGTATTTTAAGAGCGGGTCGGCACGCAGATTTTCAAAACTTTGCCTGTTTTTAACTCGTAATTACACCATCAAATCTCGCTCAAAGTGCAAAAATTTTTACACCATCTCGAGCACAAGACTCTCCTTGTCGCTACGGTATGCTTTGTTCATTTTTGGTTGGGAAAAGTTTTCGAGCTACGGGTGATTTTTTGGAGGGTGCTCCCCGGTCGAAATTCATTGAATCATGAGTCTGTCAGTTGTATTCTGTGAGCGTGCGTGTGAGAGAGACAGAGGGGGGAGGGGGAGGGGCAGAGGCAGAGACTGAGGGGAAGAGCTGTGAGGGCCACAGAAATACACAGGCAGTCTGTAACACTTTAAAGGTCATTTTTAAGGGGGACGTCTTAATTATCCAGGGTTTCTTAAGGTGGAATTTTTAAAGAATACCTCATTCACAATATACTGGCTGTCTTTTCGACATTTTAAGCTTTATTTAAAGTGGTCATTTTTAAAGGTGGACGTGTCAATACAACTGTGGGTTTCTTAAGGTGGAATTTTTATTAAGGTGGTATTTAAAATGTATTGGCCATCTTTTTTTGCTTTTAAGACTCTTTTGGCCTGTGATGTGGACATTACAATACAATTCTGGGTTTCTTAAGGTGGAATTGTTTTTAAAGGTGGAATTCAAAATGTATCGTTTTCCATTCACGGCCTACAGAGCTCCATAGAGTCCAATGTAAACTGCTGTGGGAGAGTGCTCTCTTAACATCCCACTACCGACAGCTTAGCAGTAAACTCCTTCACCATAAGCGTCGCCTAGTGACCCACGCGGGTTTACCGTATCGAGGACCTCGCTTTAAGCGGGAAAGACGCGGATCGGAGGGCAGGGGTTTAGGCGGCGCAACATCTCGCGTTTCCTCCTGGAAATGCAGACCTCTAGTGTTACGTTTGCTGCCCTTCATTCTGAGGATCTTCATTCCTTGTCCGGTTAACTCCGCCCACAGTTTTCGAGATATCGACTCCGTTCAAAGTTTGTTTCGTAGAGCTGCCCTGTGTGATGCGGGCTTGTATACAGCTTTTGGAGAAGTTACATAGTTTTCGCACAGTAAGCATTTGAAGTTTCGTGTTTTCTCCCATAGGAATGAATGGAAAAATGTCCATAAACTTTTGTCAAACTTTCAAACTGCTGTCACACGGTCAGTTTTCGAGCTAGAGACACCAGAACTCAAACGGTCAGACCCGAGAGTCCACGGTCCCACCACGTAAAATTATGGGCCGATAGGCCACCCGCTTCATGACCTTTGACCCCGTTTTCCATTCACGGCCTACACAGCTCCATAGAGTCCAATGTAAACTGCTGTGGGACAGTGCTCTATTAACATCCCACTACCGACAGCTTAGCAGTAAACTCTTTCACCATAAGCGTCGCCTAGTGACCCACGCGGGTTTACCGTATCGAGGACCTCGCTTTAAGCGGGAAAGACGCGGATCGGGGGACGGGGGTTTCGGCGGCGCAACATCTCGCGTTTCCTCCTGGAAATGCAGACCTCTAGTGTTACGTTTGCTGCCCTTCATTCTGAGGATCTTCATTCCTTGTCCGGTTAACTCCGCCCACAGTTTTCGAGATATCGACTCCGTTCAAAGTTTCATTCGTAGGGCTTCCCTGTGGGATGCGGGCTTGTATACAGCTTTTGGAGAAGTTACATAGTTTTTGCACAGTAAGCATTTGAAGTTTCGTGTTTTCTCCCATAGGAATGAATGAAGAAATGTCCATAAACTTTTGTCAAACTTTCAAACTGCTGTCACACGGTCAGTTTTCGAGCTAGAGACACCAGAACTCAAACGGGCAGACCCAAGGGTCCACGGTCCCGCCATGTGAAATTATAGGCCGATAGCCCACCCGCTTCATGACCTTTGACCCCGTTTTCCTTTCACGGCCTACAGAGCTCCATAGAGTCCAATGTAAACTGCTGTGGGAGAGTGCTCTCTTAACATCCCACTACCAACAGCTTAGCAGTAAACTCCTTCACCATAGGCGTCGCCTAGTGACCCACGTGGGTTTACCGTATCGAGGACCTCGCTTTAAGCAGGAAAGACGCGGATCGGGGGGCAGGGGTTTAGGCGGCGCAACATCTCGCGTTTCCTCCTGGAAATGCAGACCTCTAGTGTTACGTTTGCTGCCCTTCATTCTGAGGATCGTTCGTTCTTGTCCGGTTAACTCCGCCCACAGTTTTCGAGATATCGACTCCGTTCAAAGTTTCATTCGTAGGGCTTCCCTGTGGGATGCGGGCTTGTACACAGCTTTTGGAAAAGTTACATAGTTTTCGCACAGTAAGCATTTGAACTTTCATCTTTACTCCCATAGGAATGAATGGAAAAATGTCCATAAACTTTTGTCAAACTTTCAAAGTGCTGTCACACGGTCAGTTTTCGAGCTAGAGACACCAGAACTCAAACGGGCAGACCCGAGGGTCCACGGTCCCACCACGTGAAACTATAGGCCGATAGCCCACCCGCTTCATGACCTTTGACCCCGTTTTCCATTCACGGCCTACAGAGCTCCATAGAGTCCAATGTAAACTGCTGTGGGAGAGTGCTCTCTTAACATCCCACTACCGACAGCTTAGCAGTAATCTCCTTCACCATAAGCGTCGCCTAGTGACCCACGTGGGTTTACCGTATCGAGGACCTCGCTTTAAGCAGGAAAGACGCGGATCGGGGGGCAGGGGTTTAGGCGGCGCAACATCTCGCGTTTCCTCCTGGAAATGCAGACCTCTAGTGTTACGTTTGCTGCCCTTCATTCTGAGGATCGTTCGTTCTTGTCCGGTTAACTCCGCCCACAGTTTTCGAGATATCGACTCCGTTCAAAGTTTCATTCGTAGGGCTTCCCTGTGGGATGCGGGCTTGTACACAGCTTTTGGAAAAGTTACATAGTTTTCGCACAGTAAGCATTTGAACTTTCATCTTTACTCCCATAGGAATGAATGGAAAAATGTCCATAAACTTTTGTCAAACTTTCAAAGTGCTGTCACACGGTCAGTTTTCGAGCTAGAGACACCAGAACTCAAACGGGCAGACCCGAGGGTCCACGGTCCCACCACGTGAAACTATAGGCCGATAGCCCACCCGCTTCATGACCTTTGACCCCGTTTTCCATTCACGGCCTACAGAGCTCCATAGAGTCCAATGTAAACTGCTGTGGGAGAGTGCTCTCTTAACATCCCACTACCGACAGCTTAGCAGTAATCTCCTTCACCATAAGCGTCGCCTAGTGACCCACGCGGGTTTACCGTATCGAGGACCTCGCTTTAAGCGGGAAAGACGCGGATCGGGGGGCAGGGGTTTAGGCGGCGCAACATCTCGCGTTTCCTCCTGGAAATGCAGACCTCTAGTGTTACATTTGCTGCCCTTCATTCTGAGGATCGTTCATTCTTGTCCGGTTAACTCCGCCCACAGTTTTCGAGATATCGACTCCGTTCAAAGTTTCATTCGTAGAGCTGCCCTGTGGGATGTGGGCTTGTATACAGCTTTTGGAAAAGTTACATAGTTTTCGCACAGTAAGCATTTGAAGTTTCATCTTTACTCCCGTAGGAATGAATGGAAAAATGTCCATAAACTTTTGTCAAACTTTCAAACTGCTGTCACACGGTCAGTTTTCGAGCTAGAGACACCAGAACTCAAACGGGCAGACCCGAGAGTCCACGGTCCCACCACGTGAAACTATAGGCCGATAGCCCACCCGCTTCATGACCTTTGACCCCGTTTTCCATTCACGGCCTACACAGCTCCATAGAGTCCAATGTAAACTGCTGTGGGACAGTGCTCTCTTAACATCCCACTACCAACAGCTTAGCAGTAAACTCCTTCACCATAAGCGTCGCCTAGTGACCCACGCGGGTTTACCGTATCGAGGACCTCGCTTTAAGCGGGAAAGACGCGGATCGGGGGACGGGGGTTTAGGCGGCGCAACATCTCGCGTTTCCTCCTGGAAATGCAGACCTCTAGTTATTATTATTATTATTTTTATTATTCCGCGTTTCCTTGTCCGCCTAACTAGTCCCGCAGCTTTCGAGCTATCGACTCCGTTCCACCTGGAAATCGTGCATCCTATAGCGACGATGTGGGCTTGTATACAGCTTTCCGATACCCGCACTCGTTCGTCCGCTACACTCGTTTATCGCTCCGTTTTTCCCCAGTCATTTCTATGGAATTAATTTTCAAAGTGCTCTAACTCGGTCATTTTTCAAGCTACGGACACGGGATTTCAGACGGTCGGACCCGGGCGTACCGGCTCCCATCACTTCCGTTTTCGGAATTTTTGCACTCATCCTTCCCTTTCTTTTCCTCCTTCAAAATCCCTCCATTCATTTCAATGGGAGGCTCTTAGAGTGGGGGTGATGTCATCCACTGTAGTTTCAGTGGCAAAAAGCCGTTTTTTCACTTTTCAGCCGAACAAATCGCCATAACTTCCTTATAGTTTCACCTAGAAACTTCATTTAAATTTTAAATGGTAGAGAAACTTGTCCTTTCTAAGACCTCTAAATTTGAACATTATTGAAAATACGGTTTTTGAGTTATGAATTTTTGTTCGGCACTAGGGACGGTTTCGGCTCCCATAGGGTTCAATGTATTTTTGGAGCAGCTCAGAGTACGGTTTCTAAAATTTTCTCCTGTTTTTAACTCGTCATAACATGCTCAATTCTCACTTAATCTGCAAATTTTTTATACCATATCGATCCCCAGACTCTCCTTGTCGCAACGGTATATACGGTTAAGTGATGTGGGGAAAACTTTCCGAGCTATAAGCATTTGTTCGGAGGGTGGGTACGCTCCCATAGGAACCCATTGAAATAATTTTTTTTCTTTTTCAATTTTCTGCCGAACATTTCACCATAACTTCCTTATACTTTCACCTACAGACTTCATTTAAATTTTGAATGGTAGAGAAGTGTCCCCTTTCTCAAACTTGTAAGTTTCAGACCGTTTGATAATACCGTTCTTGAGTTATGAATTTTTGTTTGACACTTGGGAGGGTTTTCCTCCCATAGAGCTCAATGTATTTTAAGAGCGGCTCGGCACGCAGATTTTCAAAACTTTGCCTGTTTTTAACTCGTAATTACACCATCAAATCTCGCTCAAAGTGCAAAAATTTTTACACCATCTCGAGCACCAGACTCTCCTTGTCGCTACGGTATGCTTCGTTCATTTTTGGACCTGGAAAAGTTTTGGAGATATTTGAGGTTTTTTGGAGGGTGCCCCACCGGTCGAAATTCATTGAATCATGAGTCTGTCAGTTGTGTTCTGTGAGCGTGCGTGTGAGAGAGAGAGAGGGGGGAGGGGGAGGGGCAGAGGCAGAGACTGACGGGGAGAGCTGTGAGGGCCACAGAAATACACAGGCAGCCTGTAACACTTTAAAGGTCATTTTTAAGGGGGACGTCTTAATTATCCAGGGTTTCTTAAGGTGGAATTTTTAAAAAAGACCTCATTCACAATATACTGCCTGTCTTTTCAACATTTTAAGACGCGGATCGGGGGACGGGGGTTTCGGCGGCGCAACATCTCGCGTTTCCTCCTGGAAATGCAGACCTCTAGTGTTACGTTTGCTGCCCTTCATTCTGAGGATCGTTTGTTCTTGTCCGGTTAACTCCGCCCACAGTTTTCGAGATATCGACTCCGTTCAAAGTTTGTTTCGTAGACCTTCCCTGTGGGATGCGGGCTTGTATACAGCTTTTGGAAAAGTTGCATAGTTTTCGCACAGTAAGCATTTGAAGTTTCATCCTTACTCCCATAGGAATGAATGGAAAAATGTCCATAAACTTTTGTCAAACTTTTAAACTGCTGTCACACGGTCAGTTTTCGAGCTAGAGACACCAGAACTCAAACGGGCAGACCCGAGGGTCCACGGTCCCACCACGTGAAACTATAGGCCGATAGCCCACCCGCTTCATGACCTTTGACCCCGTTTTCCTTTCACGGCCTACACAGCTCCATAGAGTCCAATGTAAACTGCTGTGGGAGAGTGCTCTCTTAACATCCCACTACCGACAGCTTAGCAGTAAACTCCTTCACCATAAGCGTCGCCTAGTGACCCACGCGGGTTTACCGTATCGAGGACCTCGCTTTAAGCGGGAAAGACGCGGATCGGGGGACGGGGGTTTAGGCGGCGCAACATCTCGCATTTCCTCCTGGAAATGCAGACCTCTAGTTATGTTGCGCCTGCTGCTTTAAGCAGCAGCGCGCAATATATTGTTCTTCTTAAGTCATATTATTATTATTATTATTATTATTATTCTTATTATTCCGTGTTTCCTTGTCCGCCTAACTAGTCCCGCAGCTTTCGAGCTATCGACTCCGTTCCACCTGGAAATCGTGCATCCTATAGCGACGATGTGGGCTTGTATACAGCTTTCCGATACCCGCACTCGTTCGTCCGCTACACTCGTTTTTCGCTCCGTTTTTCCCCAGTCATTTCTATGGAATTAATTTTCAAAGTGCTCTAACTCGGTCATTTTTCAAGCTACGGACACGGGATTTCAGACGGTCGGACCCGGGCGTACCGGCTCCCATCACTTCCGTTTTCGGAATTTTTGCACTCATCCTTCCCTTTCTTTTCCTCCTTCAAAATCCCTCCATTCATTTCAATGGGAGGCTCTTAGAGTGGAGGTGATGTCATCCACTGTAGTTTCAGTGGCAAAAAGCCGTTTTTTCACTTTTCAGCCGAACAAATCGCCATAACTTCCTTATAGTTTCACCTAGAAACTTCATTTAAATTTTAAATGGTACAGAAACTTGTCCTTTCTAACACCTCTAAATTTGAACATTATTGAAAATACGGTTTTTGAGTTATGAATTTTTGTTCGGCACTAGGGACGGTTTCGGCTCCCATAGGGTTCAATGTATTTTTGGAGCAGCTCAGAGTGCGGTTTCTAAAAATTTCTCCTGTTTTTAACTCGTCATAACATGCTCAATTCTCACTTAATCTGCATATTTTTTATACCATATCGATCCCCAGACTCTCCTTGTCGCAACGGTATATACGGTTAAGTGATGTGGGGAAAACTTTCCGAGCTATAAGCATTTGTTCGGAGGGTGGGTACGCTCCCATAGGAACCCATTGAAATTATTTTTTTTCTTTTTCAATTTTCTGCCGAACATTTCACCATAACTTTCTTATACTTTCACCTACAGACTTCATTTAAATTTTAAATGGTAGAGAAATGTCCCCTTTCTCAAACTTGTAAGTTTCAGACCGTTTGATGATACCGTTCTTGAGTTATGAATTTTTGTTTGACACTTGGGAGGGTTTTCCTCCCATAGAGCTCAATGTATTTTAAGAGCGGGTCGGCACGCAGATTTTCAAAACTTTGCCTGTTTTTAACTCGTAATTACACCATCAAATCTCGCTCAAAGTGCAAAAATTTTTACACCATCTCGAGCACCAGACTCTCCTTGTCGCTACGGTATGCTTCGTTCATTTTTGGACCTGGAAAAGTTTTGGAGATATTTGAGGTTTTTTGGAGGGTGCCCCACCGGTCGAAATTCATTGAATCATGAGTCTGTCAGTTGTATTCTGTGAGCGTGCGTGTGAGAGAGAGAGAGGGGGGAGGGGGAGGGGCAGAGGCAGAGACTGAGGGGAAGAGCTGTGAGGGCCACAGAAATACACAGGCAGTCTGTAACACTTTAAAGGTCATTTTTAAGGGGGACGTCTTAATTATCCAGGGTTTCTTAAGGTGGAATTTTTTAAGAATACCTCATTCACAATATACTGCCTGTCTTTTCGACATTTTAAGCTTTATTTCAAGTGGTCATTTTTAAAGGTGGACGTGTCAATACAACTGTGGGTTTCTTAAGGTGGAATTTTTATTAAGGTGGTATTTAAAATGTATTGGCCATCTTTTTTTGCTTTTAAGACTCTTTTGGCCTGTGATGTGGACATTTCAATACAATTCTGGGTTTCTTAAGGTGGAATTGTTTTTAAAGGTGGAATTCAGAATGTATCGTTTTCTATTCACGCCCTACTGAGCTCCATAGAGTCCAATGTAAACTGCTGTGGGAGAGTGCTCTCTTAACATCCACCTACCAACAGCTTAGCAGTAAACTCCTTCACCATAAGCGTCGCCTAGTGACCCACGCGGGTTTACCGTACCGAGGACCTCGCTTTAAGCGGTAAAGACGCGGATCGGGGGACGGGGGTTTAGGCGGCGCAACATCTCGCGTTTCCTCCTGGAAATGCAGACCTCTAGTGTTACGTTTGCTGCCCTTCATTCTGAGGATCGTTCATTCTTGTCCGGTTAACTCCACCCACAGTTTTCGAGATATCGACTCCGTTCAAAGTTTGTTTCGTAGAGCTTCCCTGTGGGATGCGGGCTTGTATACAGCTTTTGGAAAAGTTACATAGTTTTTGCACAGTAAGCATTTGAAGTTTCATCTTTACTCTCATAGGAATGAATGGAAAAATGTCCATAAACTTTTGTCAAACTTTCAAACTGCTGTCACACGCTCAGTTTTCGAGCTACAGACACCAGAGTTCAAACGGGCAGACCCGAGAGTCCACGGTCCCGCCACGTGAAATTATAGGCCGATACCCCGCCCGCTTCATGACCTTTGACCCCGTTTTCCATTCACAGCCTACAGAGCTCCATAGAGTCCAATGTAAACTGCTGTGGGAGAGTGCTCTCTTAACATCCCACTACCGACAGCTTAGCAGTAAACTCCTTCACCATAAGCGTCGCCTAGTGACCCACGCGGGTTTACCGTATCGAGGAGCTCGCTTTAAGCGGGAAAGACGCGGATCGGGGGACGGGGGCTTCGGCGGCGCAACATCTCGCGTTTCCTCCTGGAAATGCAGACCTCTAGTGTTACGTTTGCTGCCCTTCATTCTGAGGATCGTTCATTCTTGTCCGGTTAACTCCGCCCACAGTTTTCGAGATATCGACTCCGTTCAAAGTTTGTTTCGTAGAGCTGCCCTGTGGGATGCGGGCTTGTATACAGCTTTTGGAAAAGTTGCATAGTTTTTGCACAGGAAGCCTTTGAACTTTCATCTTTACTCCCATAGGAATGAATGGAAAAATGTCCATAAACTTTTGTCAAACTTTCAAACTGCTGTCACACGCTCAGTTTTCGAGCTAGAGACACCAGAACTCAAACGGGCAGACCCGAGGGTCCAAGGTCCCACCACGTAAAATTATAGGCCGGTAGCCCACCCGCTTCATGACCTTTGACCCCGTTTTCCATTCACGGCCTACACAGCTCCATAGAGTCCAATGTAAACTGCTGTGGGACAGTGCTCTCTTAACATCCCACTACCAACAGCTTAGCAGTAAACTCCTTCACCATAAGCGTCGCCTAGTGACCCACGCGGGTTTACCGTATCGAGGACCTCGCTTTAAGCGGTAAAGACGCGGATCGGGGGGCGGGGGTTTAGGCGGCGCAACATCTCGCGTTTCCTCCTGGAAATGCAGACCTCTAGTGTTACGTTTGCTGCCCTTCATTCTGAGGATCGTTCATTTTTGTCCGGTTAACTCCGCCCACAGTTTTCGAGATATCGACTCCGTTCAAAGTTTCATTCGTACAGCTTCCCTGTGGGATGCGGGCTTGTATACAGCTTTTGGAAAAGTTACATAGTTTTCGCACAGTAAGCATTTGAAGTTTCATCTTTACTCCCATAGGAATGAATGGAAAAATGTCCATAAACTTTTGTCAAACTTTCAAACTGCTGTCACACGGTCAGTTTTCGAGCTAGAGACACCAGAATTCAAACGGGCAGACCCGAGAGTCCACGGTCCCGCCACGTGAAATTATGGGCCGATAGCCCACCCGCTTCATGACCTTTGACCCCGTTTTCTATTCACGGCCTACACAGCTCCATAGAGTCCAATGTAAACTGCTGTGGGAGAGTGCTCTCTTAACATCCCACTACCGACAGCTTAGCAGTAAACTCCTTCACCATAAGCGTCGCCTAGTGACCCATGTGGGTTTACCGTATCGAGGACCTCGCTTTAAGCGGGAAAGACGCGGATCGGGGGGCAGGGGTTTAGGCGGCGCAACATCTCGCGTTTCCTCCTGGAAATGCAGACCTCTAGTTATTTTTATTATTTTTATTATTCCGCGTTTCCTTGTCCGCCTAACTAGTCCCGCAGCTTTCGAGCTATCGACTCCGTTCCACCTGGAAATCGTGCGTCCTATAGCGACGATGTGGGCTTGTATACAGCTTTCCGATACCCGCACTCGTTCGTCCGCTACACTCGTTTATCGCTCCGTTTTTCCCCAGTCATTTCTATGGAATTAATTTTCAAAGTGCTCTTACTCGGTCATTTTTCAAGCTACGGACACGGGATTTCAGACGGTCGGACCCGGGCGTACCGGCTCCCGTCACTTCCGTTTTCGGAATTTTTGCACTCATCCTTCCCTTTCTATCACTCCTTCAAAATCCCTCCATTCATTTCAATGGGAGGCTCTTAGAGTGGGTGACATCATACACTGTAGATTCCTTCTCAGAAAACGGGTTTTTCACTTTTCAGCTGAACAAATCGCCATAACTTCCTCATACTTTCACCTAGAAACTTCATTTAAATTTTAAATGGTAGAGAAACTTGTCCTTTCTAATACCTCTAAAGTTGAATATTATTGAAAATACGGTCTTTGAGTTATGCATTTTTGTTCGGCACTAGGGACGGTTTCGGCTCCCATAGGGTTCAATGTATTTTTGGAGCGGCTCAGAGTGCGCTTTCTAAAATTTTCTCCTGTTTTTAACTCGTCATAACATGCTCAATTCTCACTTAATCTGCAATTTTTTTATACCATATCGATCCCCAGACTCTCCTTGTCGCAACGGTATATACGGTTAAGTGATGTGGGGAAAACTTTCCGAGCTATAAGCATTTGTTCGGAGGGTGGGTACGCTCCCATAGGAACCCATTGAAATTATTTTTTTTCTTTTTCAATTTTCTGCCGAACATTTCACCATAACTTCCTTATACTTTCACCTACAGACTTCATTTAAACTTTAAATGGTAGAGAAATTTCCCCTTTCTCACACTTGTAAGTTTCAGACCGTTTGAGAATACCGTTCTTGAGTTATGAATTTTTGTTCCACACTTGGGAGGGTTTTCCTCCCATAGAGCTCAATGTATTTTAAGAGCGGGTCTGCACGCAGATTTTCAAAACTTTGCCTGTTTTTAACTCGTAATTACACCATCAAATCTCGCTCAAAGTGCAAAAAGTTTTACACCATCTCGAGCACCAGACTCTCCTTGTCGCTACGGTATGCTTCGTTCAATTTTGGTTGGGAAAAGTTTTCGAGCTACGGGTGATTTTTTGGAGGGTGCTCCACCGGTCGAAATTCATTGAATCATGAGTCTGTCAGTTGTATTCTGTGAGCGTGCGTGTGAGAGAGAGAGAGGGGGGAGGGGCAGTGGCAGAGGCAGAGACCGAGGGGGAGAGGTATGAAGGACAGACATACATAGGCAGTGTCTAACACTTTAAAGGTCATTTTAAGGGGGACGTCTTAATTATCCAGGGTTTCTTAAGGTGGAATTTTTTTTTAGAATACCTCGTTCACAATATACTGGCTGATCATTTCAACATTTTAACCTTTATTTCAAGTGGTCATTTTTAAAGGTGGACGTCTCAATACAATTGTGGGTTTCTTAAGGTGGAATTTTATTAAGGTGGTATTTAAAATGTATTGGCCATCTTTTTGGCTTTGAAGACTCTTTTGGCCTGCAATGTGGACATCTCAATACAATTCTGGGTTTCTTAAGGTGGAATTGTTTTTAAAGGTGGAATTCAAAATGTATCGTTTTCCATTCACGCCCTACAGAGCTCCATAGACTCCAATGTAAGCTGCTGTGGGAGAGTGCTCCCTTAACATCCCACTACCGACAGCTTAGCACACAACTCTTTCACCATAGCGTGGCCTAGTGACCCACGCGGGTTTCCCTACTGACGACCTCACTTTAAGCGGGAAAGACGCGGATCGGGGGACGGGGGTTTAGGCGGCGCAACATCTCGCGTTTCCTCCTGGTGTTACGTTTGCTGCCCTTAATTCTGAGGATCGTTCATTCTTGTCCGTTTAACTCCGCCCACAGTTTTCGAGATATCGACTCCGTTCAAAGTTTGTTTCGTAGAGCTGCCCTGTGGGATGCGGGCTTGTATACAGCTTTTGGAAAAGTTGCATAGTTTTCGCACAGGAAGCATTTGAATTTCATCTTTACTCCCATGGGAACGAATGGAAAAATGTCCATAAACTTTTGCCAAACTTTAAAACTGCTGTCACACGCTCAGTTTTCGAGCTAGAGACACCAGAACTCAAACGGGCAGACCCGAGGGTCCACGGTCCCGCCACGTGAAATTATGGGCCGATAGCCCACCCGCTTCATGACCTTTGACCCCGTTTTCCATTCACGGCCTACAGAGCTCCATAGAGTCCAATGTAAACTGCTGTGGGAGAGTGCTCTCTTAACATCCCACTACCAACAGCTTAGCAGTAAACTCCTTCACCATAAGCGTCGCCTAGTGACCCACACGGGTTTACCGTATCGAGGACCTCGCTTTAAGCGGGAAAGACGCGGATCGGGGGGCAGGGGTTTCGGCGGCGCAACATCTCGCGTTTCCTCCTGGAAATGCAGACCTCTAGTGTTACGTTTGCTGCCCTTCATTCTGAGGATCGTTCGTTCTTGTCCGGTTAACTCCGCCCACAGTTTTCGAGATATCGACTCCGTTCAAAGTTTGTTTCGTAGAGCTTCCCTGTGGGATGCGGGCTTGTATACAGCTTTTGGAAAAGTTGCATAGTTTTCGCACAGGAAGCATTTGAAGTTTCATCTTTACTCCCATAGGAATGAATGGAAAAATGTCCATAAACTTTTGTCAAACTTTCAAACTGCTGTCACACGGTCAGTTTTCGAGCTAGAGACACCAGAATTTAAACGGGCAGACCCGAGAGTCCACGGTCCCACCACGTGAATTTATGGGCCGATAGCCCACCCGCTTCATGACCTTTGACCCCGTTTTCCTTTCACGGCCTACAGAGCTCCATAGAGTCCAATGTAAACTGCTGTGGGAGAGTGCTCTCTTAACATCCCACTACCGACAGCTTAGCAGTAAACTCCTTCACCATAAGCGTCGCCTAGTGACCCACGCGGGTTTACCGTATCGAGGACCTCGCTTTAAGCGGGAAAGACGCGGATCGGGGGGCGGGGGTTTAGGCGGCGCAACATCTCGCGTTTCCTCCTGGAAATGCAGACCTCTAGTTATGTTGCGCCTGCTGCTTTAAGCAGCGGCGCAATATATTGTTATCCGTAAGTCATATTATTATTATTATTCTTATTATTCCGCGTTTCCTTGTCCGTCTAACTAGTCCCGCAGCTTTCGAGCTATCGACTCCGTTCCACCTGGAAATCGTGCGTCCTATAGCGACGATGTGGGCTTGTATACAGCTTTCCGATACCCGCACTCGTTCGTCCGCTACACTCGTTTATCGCTCCGTTTTTCCCCAGTCATTTCTATGGAATTAATTTTCAAAGTGCTCTAACTCGGTCATTTTTCAAGCTACGGACACGGGATTTCAGACGGTCGGACCCGGGCGTACCGGCTCCCATCACTTCCGTTTTCGGAATTTTTGCACTCATCCTTCCCTTTCTTTTCCTCCTTCAAAATCCCTCCATTCATTTCAATGGGAGGCTCTTAGAGTGGGGGTGATGTCATCCACTGTAGTTTCAGTGGCCAAAAGCCGTTTTTTTCACTTTTCAGCCGAACAAATCGCCATAACTTCCTTATAGTTTCACCTAGAAACTTCATTTAAATTTTAAAAGGTAGAGAAACTTGTCCTTTCTAAGACCTCTAAATTTGAACATTATTGAAAATACGGTTTTTGAGTTATGAATTTTTGTTCGGCACTAGGGAGGGTTTCGGCTCCCATAGGGTTCAATGTATTTTTGGAGCAGCTCAGAGTGCGGTTTCTAAAATTTTCTCCTGTTTTTAACTCGTCATAACATGCTCAATTCTCACTTAATCTGCAAATTTTTTATACCATATCGATCCCCAGACTCTCCTTGTCGCAACGGTATATACGGTTAAGTGATGTGGGGAAAACTTTCCGAGCTATAAGCATTTGTTCGGAGGGTGGGTACGCTCCCATAGGAACCCATTGAAATTATTTTTTGTCTTTTTCAATTTTCTGCCGAACATTTCACCATAACTTCCTTATACTTTCACCTACAGACTTCATTTAAACTTTAAATGGTAGAGAAATTTCCCCTTTCTCACACTTGTAAGTTTCAGACCGTTTGAGAATACCGTTCTTGAGTTATGAATTTTTGTTTGACACTTGGGAGGGTTTTCCTCCCATAGAGCTCAATGTATTTTAAGAGCGGGTCGGCACGCAGATTTTCAAAACTTTGCCTGTTTTTAACTCGTAATTACACCATCAAATCTCGCTCAAAGTGCAAAAATTTTTACACCATCTCGAGCACCAGACTCTCCTTGTCGCTACGGTATGCTTCGTTCATTTTTGGACCTGGAAAAGTTTTTGAGATATTTGAGGTTTTTTGGAAGGTGCGCCACCGGTCGAAATTCATTGAATCATGAGTCTGTCAGTTGTATTCTGTGAGCGTGCGTGTGAGAGAAACAGAGAGGGGAGGGGGAGGGGCAGAGTCAGAGACCGAGGGGGAGAGGTATGAAGGACATAGGCAGTGTCTAACACTTTAAAGGTCATTTTTAAGGGGGACGTCTTAATTATCCAGGGTTTCTTAAGGTGGAATTTTTAAAGAATACCTCATTCACAATATACTGGCTGTCTTTTCGACATTTTAAGCTTTATTTAAAGTGGTCATTTTTAAAGGTGGACGTGTCAATACAACTGTGGGTTTCTTAAGGTGGAATTTTTATTAAGGTGGTATTTAAAATGTATTGGCCATCTTTTTTTGCTTTTAAGACTCTTTTGGCCTGTGATGTGGACATTTCAATACAATTCTGGGTTTCTTAAGGTGGAATTGTTTTTAAAGGTGGAATTCAAAATGTATCGTTTTCCATTCACGGCCTACAGAGCTCCATAGAGTCCAATGTAAACTGCTGTGGGAGAATGCTCTCTTAACATCCCACTACCAACAGCTTAGCAGTAAACTCCTTCACCATAAGCGTCGCCTAGTGACCCACGCGGGTTTACCGTATCGAGGACCTCGCTTTAAGCGGGAAAGACGCGGATCGGGGGGCAGGGGTTTAGGCGGCGCAACATCTCGCGTTTCCTCCTGGTGTTACGTTTGCTGCCCTTCATTCTGAGGATCGTTCATTCTTGTCCGGTTAACTCCGCCCACAGTTTTCGAGATATAGACTCCGTTCAAAGTTTGTTTCGTAGAGATTCCCTGTGGGATGCGGGCTTGTATACAGCTTTTGGAAAAGTTGCATAGTTTTTGCACAGTAAGCATTTGAAGTTTCATCTTTACTCCCATAGGAATGAATGGAAAAATGTCCATAAACTTTTGTCAAACTTTAAAACTGCTGTCACACGCTCAGTTTTCGAGCTAGAGACACCAGAACTCAAACGGGCAGACCCGAGGGTCCACGGTCCCACCACGTAAAATTATGAGCCAATAGCCCACCCGCTTCATGACCTTTGACCCCGTTTTCCTTTCACGGCCTACAGAGCTCCATAGAGTCCAATGTAAACTGCTGTGGGAGAGTGCTCTCTTAACATCCCACTACCAACAGCTTAGCAGTAAACTCCTTCACCATAAGCGTCGCCTAGTGACCCACGCGGGTTTACCGTATCGAGGACCTCGCTTTAAGCGGGAAAGACGCGGATCGGGGGGCAGGGGTTTAGGCGGCGCAACATCTCGCGTTTCCTCCTGGAAATGCAGACCTCTAGTGTTACGTTTGCTGCCCTTCATTCTGAGGATCGTTCATTCTTGTCCGGTTAACTCCGCCCACAGTTTTCGAGATATCGACTCCGTTCAAAGTTTCATTCGTAGAGCTTCCCTGTGGGATGTGGGCTTGTATACAGCTTTTGGAAAAGTTACATAGTTTTTGCACAGTAAGCATTTGAAGTTTCATCTTTACTCTCATAGGAATGAATGGAAAAATGTCCATAAACTTTTGTCAAACTTTCAAACTGCTGTCACACGCTCAGTTTTCGAGCTACAGACACCAGAATTCAAACGGGCAGACCCGAGAGTCCACGGTCCCGCCACGTGAAATTATAGGCCGATACCCCGCCCGCTTCATGACCTTTGACCCCGTTTTCCATTCACGGCCTACACAGCTCCATAGAGTCCAATGTAAACTGCTGTGGGACAGTGCTCTCTTAACATCCCACTACCAACAGCTTAGCAGCAAACTCCTTCACCATAAGCGTCGCCTAGTGACCCACGCGGGTTTACCGTATCGAGGACCTCGCTTTAAGCGGGAAAGACGCGGATCGGGGGGCAGGGGTTTAGGCGGCGCAACATCTCGCGTTTCCTCCTGGAAATGCAGACCTCTAGTTATGTTGCGCCTGCTGCTTTAAGCAGCGGCGCAATATATTGTTATCCGTAAGTCATATTATTATTATTATTCTTATTATTCCGCGTTTCCTTGTCCGTCTAACTAGTCCCGCAGCTTTCGAGCTATCGACTCCGTTCCACCTGGAAATCGTGCGTCCTATAGCGACGATGTGGGCTTGTATACAGCTTTCCGATACCCGCACTCGTTCGTCCGCTACACTCGTTTATCGCTCCGTTTTTCCCCAGTCATTTCTATGGAATTAATTTTCAAAGTGCTCTAACTCGGTCATTTTTCAAGCTACGGACACGGGATTTCAGACGGTCGGACCCGGGCGTACCGGCTCCCATCACTTCCGTTTTCGGAATTTTTGCACTCATCCTTCCCTTTCTTTTCCTCCTTCAAAATCCCTCCATTCATTTCAATGGGAGGCTCTTAGAGTGGGGGTGATGTCATCCACTGTAGTTTCAGTGGCCAAAAGCCGTTTTTTCACTTTTCAGCCGAACAAATCGCCATAACTTCCTTATAGTTTCACCTAGAAACTTCATTTAAATTTTAAAAGGTAGAGAAACTTGTCCTTTCTAAGACCTCTAAATTTGAACATTATTGAAAATACGGTTTTTGAGTTATGAATTTTTGTTCGGCACTAGGGAGGGTTTCGGCTCCCATAGGGTTCAATGTATTTTTGGAGCAGCTCAGAGTGCGGTTTCTAAAATTTTCTCCTGTTTTTAACTCGTCATAACATGCTCAATTCTCACTTAATCTGCAAATTTTTTATACCATATCGATCCCCAGACTCTCCTTGTCGCAACGGTATATACGGTTAAGTGATGTGGGGAAAACTTTCCGAGCTATAAGCATTTGTTCGGAGGGTGGGTACGCTCCCATAGGAACCCATTGAAATTATTTTTTGTCTTTTTCAATTTTCTGCCGAACATTTCACCATAACTTCCTTATACTTTCACCTACAGACTTCATTTAAACTTTAAATGGTAGAGAAATTTCCCCTTTCTCACACTTGTAAGTTTCAGACCGTTTGAGAATACCGTTCTTGAGTTATGAATTTTTGTTTGACACTTGGGAGGGTTTTCCTCCCATAGAGCTCAATGTATTTTAAGAGCGGGTCGGCACGCAGATTTTCAAAACTTTGCCTGTTTTAACTCGTAATTACACCATCAAATCTCGCTCAAAGTGCAAAAATTTTTACACCATCTCGAGCACCAGACTCTCCTTGTCGCTACGGTATGCTTCGTTCATTTTTGGACCTGGAAAAGTTTTTGAGATATTTGAGGTTTTTTGGAAGGTGCGCCACCGGTCGAAATTCATTGAATCATGAGTCTGTCAGTTGTATTCTGTGAGCGTGCGTGTGAGAGAAACAGAGAGGGGAGGGGGAGGGGCAGAGTCAGAGACCGAGGGGGAGAGGTATGAAGGACATAGGCAGTGTCTAACACTTTAAAGGTCATTTTTAAGGGGGACGTCTTAATTATCCAGGGTTTCTTAAGGTGGAATTTTTAAAGAATACCTCATTCACAATATACTGGCTGTCTTTTCGACATTTTAAGCTTTATTTAAAGTGGTCATTTTTAAAGGTGGACGTGTCAATACAACTGTGGGTTTCTTAAGGTGGAATTTTTATTAAGGTGGTATTTAAAATGTATTGGCCATCTTTTTTTGCTTTTAAGACTCTTTTGGCCTGTGATGTGGACATTTCAATACAATTCTGGGTTTCTTAAGGTGGAATTGTTTTTAAAGGTGGAATTCAAAATGTATCGTTTTCCATTCACGGCCTACAGAGCTCCATAGAGTCCAATGTAAACTGCTGTGGGAGAATGCTCTCTTAACATCCCACTACCAACAGCTTAGCAGTAAACTCCTTCACCATAAGCGTCGCCTAGTGACCCACGCGGGTTTACCGTATCGAGGACCTCGCTTTAAGCGGGAAAGACGCGGATCGGGGGGCAGGGGTTTAGGCGGCGCAACATCTCGCGTTTCCTCCTGGTGTTACGTTTGCTGCCCTTCATTCTGAGGATCGTTCATTCTTGTCCGGTTAACTCCGCCCACAGTTTTCGAGATATAGACTCCGTTCAAAGTTTGTTTCGTAGAGATTCCCTGTGGGATGCGGGCTTGTATACAGCTTTTGGAAAAGTTGCATAGTTTTTGCACAGTAAGCATTTGAAGTTTCATCTTTACTCCCATAGGAATGAATGGAAAAATGTCCATAAACTTTTGTCAAACTTTAAAACTGCTGTCACACGCTCAGTTTTCGAGCTAGAGACACCAGAACTCAAACGGGCAGACCCGAGGGTCCACGGTCCCACCACGTAAAATTATGAGCCAATAGCCCACCCGCTTCATGACCTTTGACCCCGTTTTCCTTTCACGGCCTACAGAGCTCCATAGAGTCCAATGTAAACTGCTGTGGGAGAGTGCTCTCTTAACATCCCACTACCAACAGCTTAGCAGTAAACTCCTTCACCATAAGCGTCGCCTAGTGACCCACGCGGGTTTACCGTATCGAGGACCTCGCTTTAAGCGGGAAAGACGCGGATCGGGGGGCAGGGGTTTAGGCGGCGCAACATCTCGCGTTTCCTCCTGGAAATGCAGACCTCTAGTTATGTTGCGCCTGCTGCTTTAAGCAGCAGCGCGCAATATATTGTTCTTCTTAAGTCATATTATTATTATGTTGCGCCTGCTGCTTTAAGCAGCGGCGCAATATATTGTTATCCGTAAGTCATATTATTATTATTATTATTCTTATTATTCCGCGTTTCCTTGTCCGCCTAACTAGTCCCGCAGCTTTCGAGCTATCGACTCCGTTCCACCTGGAAATCGTGCGTCCTATAGCGACGATGTGGGCTTGTATACAGCTTTCCGATACCCGCACTCGTTCGTCCGCTACACTCGTTTATCGCTCCGTTTTTCCCCAGTCATTTCTATGGAATTAATTTTCAAAGTGCTCTAACTCGGTCATTTTTCAAGCTACGGACACGGGATTTCAGACGGTCGGACCCGGGCGTACCGGCTCCCATCACTTCCGTTTTCGGAATTTTTGCACTCATCCTTCCCTTTCTATCACTCCTTCAAAATCCCTCCATTCATTTCAATGGGAGGCTCTTACAGTGGGTGACATCATACACTGTAGATTCCTTCTCAGAAAACGGGTTTTTCACTTTTCAGCCGAACAAATTGCCATAACTTCCTCATACTTTCACCTAGAAACTTCATTTAAATTTTAAATGGTAGAGAAACTTGTCCTTTCTAAGACCTCTAAATTTGAACATTATTGAAAATACGGTTTTTGAGTTATGAATTTTTGTTCGGCACTAGGGAGGGTTTCGGCTCCCATAGGGTTCAATGTATTTTTGGAGCAGCTCAGAGTGCGGTTTCTAAAATTTTCTCCTGTTTTTAACTCGTCATAACATGCTCAATTCTCACTTAATCTGCAAATTTTTTATACCATATCGATCCCCAGACTCTCCTTGTCGCAACGGTATATACGGTTAAGTGATGTGAGGAAAACTTTCCGAGCTATAAGCATTTGTTCGGAGGGTGGGTACGCTCCCATAGGAACCCATTGAAATTATTTTTTTTCTTTTTCAATTTTCTGCCGAACATTTCACCATAACTTCCTTATACTTTCACCTACAGACTTCATTTAAACTTTAAATGGTAGAGAAATTTCCCCTTTCTCACACTTGTAAGTTTCAGACCGTTTGAGAATACCGTTCTTGAGTTATGAATTTTTGTTTGACACTTGGGAGGGTTTTCCTCCCATAGAGCTCAATGTATTTTAAGAGCGGCTCGGCACGCAGATTTTCAAAACTTTGCCTGTTTTTAACTCGTAATTACACCATCAAATCTCGCTCAAAGTGCAAAAATTTTTACACCATCTCGAGCACCAGACTCTCCTTGTCGCTACGGTATGCTTCGTTCATTTTTGGACCTGGAAAAGTTTTGGAGATATTTGAGGTTTTTTGGAAGGTGCGCAACCGGTCGAAATTCATTGAATCCTGAGTCTGTCAGTTGTATTCTGTGAGCGTGCGTGTGAGAGAGACAGAGGGGGGAGGGGGAGGGGCAGAGGCAGAGACTGACGGGGAAGAGGTGTGAGGGCCACAGAAATACACAGGCAGTCTGTAACACTTTAAAGGTCATTTTTAAGGGGGACATCTTAATTATCCAGGGTTTCTTAAGGTGGAATTTTTTAAGAATACCTCATTCACAATATACTGCCTGTCTTTTCGACATTTTAAGCTTTATTTAAAGTGGTCATTTTTAAAGGTGGACGTGTCAATACAACTGTGGGTTTCTTAAGGTGGAATTTTTATTAAGGTGGTATTTAAAATGTATTGGCCATCTTTTTTGCTTTTAAGATTCTTTTGGCCTGTGATGTGGACATTTCAATACAATTCTGGGTTTCTTAAGGTGGAATTGTTTTTAAAGGTGGAATTCAAAATGTATCGTTTTCTATTCACGCCCTACTGAGCTCCATAGAGTCCAATGTAAACTGCTGTGGGAGAGTGCTCTCTTAACATCCCACTACCAACAGCTTAGCAGTAAACTCCTTCACCATAAGCGTCGCCTAGTGACCCACGCGGGTTTACCGTATCGAGGACCTCGCTTTAAGCGGGAAAGACGTGGATCGGGGGACGGGGGTTTAGGCGGCGCAACATCTCGCGTTTCCTCCTGGAAATGCAGACCTCTAGTGTTACGTTTGCTGCCCTTCATTCTGAGGATCGTTCGTTCTTGTCCGGTTAACTCCGCCCACAGTTTTCGAGATATCGACTCCGTTCAAAGTTTCATTTGTAGAGCTTCCCTGTGGGATGCGGGCTTGTATACAGCTTTTGGAAAAGTTACATAGTTTTAGCACAGTAAGCATTTGAAGTTTCAACTTTTCTCCCATAGGAATGAATGGAAAAATGTCCATAAACTTTTGTCAAACTTTCAAAGTGCTGTCACACGGTCAGTTTTCGAGCTAGAGACACCAGAACTCAAACGGGCAGACCCGAGGGTCCACGGTCCCACCACGTAAAATTATGGGCCGATAGCCCACCCGCTTCATGACCTTTGACCCCGTTTTCCATTCACGGCCTACACAGCTCCATAGAGTCCAATGTAAACTGCTGTGGGAGAGTGCTCTCTTAACATCCCACTACCAACAGCTTAGCAGTAAACTCCTTCACCATAAGCGTCGCCTAGTGACCCACGCGGGTTTACCGTGTCGAGGACCTCGCTTTAAGCGGGAAAGACGCGGATCGGGAGCAGGGGTTTAGGCGGCGCAACATCTCGCGTTTCCTGCTGGAAATGCAGACCTCTAGTTATGTTGCGCAAGCTGCTTCAGCAGCGCGCAATATATTGTTCTTCTTAAGTCATATTATTATTATTCTTCTTATTATTCCGCGTTTCCGTGTCCGCTTAACTAGTCCCGCAGCTTTCGAGCTATCGACTCCGTTCCACCCGGAAATCGTACGTCCTATAGCGACGATGTAGGCTTGTATACAGCTTTCCGATACCCGCACTCGTTCGTCCGCTACACTCGTTTTTCGCTCTGTTTTTCCCCAGTCATTTCTATGGAATTAATTTTCAAAGTGCTCTAACTCGGTCATTTTTCAAGCTACGGACACGGGATTTCAGACGGTCGGACCCGGGCGTACCGGCTCCCATCACTTCCGTTTTCGGAATTTTTGCACTCATCCTTCCCTTTCTATTCCTCCTTCAAAATCCCTCCATTCATTTCAATGGGAGGCTCTTAGAGTGGGGGTGATGTCATCCACTGTAGTTTCAGTGGCAAAAAGCCGTTTTTTCACTTTTTAGCCGAACAAATGGCCATAACTTCCTTATAGTTTCACCTAGAAACTTCATTTAAATTTTAAATGGTAGAGAAACTTGTCCTTTCTAAGACCTCTAAATTTGAACATTATTGAAAATACGGTTTTTGAGTTATGAATTTTTGTTCGGCACTAGGGACGGTTTCGGCTCCCATAGGGTTCAATGTATTTTTGGAGCAGCTCAGAGTGCGGTTTCTAAAATTTTCTCCTGTTTTTAACTCGTCATAACATGCTCAATTCTCACTTAATCTGCAAATTTTTTATACCATATCGATCCCCAGACTCTCCTTGTCGCAATGGTATATACGGTTAAGTGATGTGAGGAAAACTTTCCGAGCTATAAGCATTTGTTCGGAGGGTGGGTACGCTCCCATAGGAACCCATTGAAATTATTTTTTTTCTTTTTCAATTTTCTGCCGAACATTTCACCATAACTTCCTTATACTTTCACCTACAGACTTCATTTAAATTTTAAATGGTAGAGAAATGTCCCCTTTCTCAAACTTGTAAGTTTCAGACCGTTTGATAATACCGTTCTTGAGTTATGAATTTTTGTTCCACACTTGGGAGGGTTTTCCTCCCATAGAGCTCAATGTATTTTAAGAGCGGGTCGGCACGCAGATTTTCAAAACTTTGCCTGTTTTTAACTCGTAATTACACCATCAAATCTCGCTCAAAGTGCAAAAATTTTTACACCATCTCGAGCACAAGACTCTCCTTGTCGCTACGGTATGCTTCGTTCAATTTTGGTTGGGAAAAGTTTTCGAGCTACGGGTGATTTTTTGGAGGGTGCTCCCCGGTCGAAATTCATTGAATCATGAGTCTGTCAGTTGTGTTCTGTGAGCGTGCGTGTGAGAGACAGAGAAGGGGGAGGGGGAGGGGCAGAGGCAGACACTGACTGGGAGAGGTGTGAGGGCCACAGAAATACACAGGCAGTCTGTAACACTTTAAAGGTCATTTTTAAGGGGGACGTCTTAATTATCCAGGGTTTCTTAAGGTGGAATTTTTAAATAATACCTCATTCACAATATACTGGCTGTCTTTTCAACATTTTAAGACACGGATCGGGGGGCAGGGGTTTAGGCGGCGCAACATCTCGCGTTTCCTCCTGGAAATGCAGACCTCTAGTGTTACGTTTGCTGCCCTTCATTCTGAGGATCGTTCATTCTTGTCCGGTTAACTCCGCCCACAGTTTTCGAGATATCGACTCCGTTCAAAGTTTGTTTCGTAGAGCTTCCCTGTGGGATGCGGGCTTGTATACAGCTTTTGGAAAAGTTGCATAGTTTTCGCACAGTAACCATTTGAAGTTTCATCTTTACTCCCATAGGAATGAATGGAAAAATGTCCATAAACTTTTGTCAAACTTTCAAACTGCTGTCACACGCTCAGTTTTCGAGCTAGAGACACCAGAACTCAAACGGGCAGACCCGAGAGTCCACGGTCCCACCACGTAAAATTATGGGCCGATAGCCCACCCGCTTCATGACCTTTGACCCCGTTTTCCATTCACGGCCTACTGAGCTCCTTACAGTCCAATGTAAACTGCTCTGGGAGAGAGCTCTCTTAACATCCCACTACCGACGGCTTAGCAGTAAACTCCTTCACCATAAGCGTCGCCTAGTGACCCACGCGGGTTTACCGTATCGAGGACCTCGCTTTAAGCGGGAAAGACGCGGATCGGGGGGCAGGGGTTTCGGCGGCGCAACATCTCGCGTTTCCTCCTGGAAATGCAGACCTCTAGTTATGTTGCGCAAGCTGCTTCAGCAGCGCGCAATATACTGTTCTTCTTAAGTCATATTATTATGTTGCGCCTGCTGCTTTAAGCAGCGGCGCAATATATTGTTCTTCTTAAGTCATATTATTATTATTTTTATTCTTATTATTCCGCGTTTCCTTGTCCGCCTAACTAGTCCCGCAGCTTTCGAGCTATCGACTCCGTTCCACCTGGAAATCGTGCGTCCTATAGCGACGATGTGGGCTTGTATACAGCTTTCCGATACCCGCACTCGTTCGTCCGCTACACTCGTTTATCGCTCCGTTTTTCCCCAGTCATTTCTATGGAATTAATTTTCAAAGTGCTCTAACTCGGTCATTTTTCAAGCTACGGACACGGGATTTCAGACGGTCGGACCCGGGCGTACCGGCTCCCATCACTTCCGTTTTCAGATTTTTTGCACTCATCCTTCCCTTTCTATTCCTCCTTCAAAATCCCTCCATTCATTTCAATGGGAGGCTCTTACAGTGGGTGACGTCATACACTGTAGATTCCTTCTCAGAAAACGGGTTTTTCACTTTTCAGCCAAACAAATCACCATAACTTCCTCATACTTTCACCTAGAAACTTCATTTAAATTTTAAATGGTAGAGAAACTTGTCCTTTCTAAGACCTCTAAATTTGAACATTATTGAAAATACGGTTTTTGAGTTATGAATTTTTGTTCGGCACTAGGGAGGGTTTCGGCTCCCATAGGGTTCAATGTATTTTTGGAGCAGCTCAGAGTGCGGTTTCTAAAATTTTCTCCTGTTTTTAACTCGTCATAACATGCTCAATTCTCACTTAATCTGCAAATTTTTTATACCATATCGATCCCCAGACTCTCCTTGTCGCAACGGTATATACGGTTAAGTGATGTGGGGAAAACTTTCCGAGCTATAAGCATTTGTTCGGAGGGTGGGTACGCTCCCATAGGAACCCATTGAAATTATTTTTTTTCTTTTTCAATTTTCTGCCGAACATTTCACCATAACTTCCTTATACTTTCACCTACAGACTTCATTTAAACTTTAAATGGTAGAGAAATTTCCCCTTTCTCACACTTGTAAGTTTCAGACCGTTTGAGAATACCGTTCTTGAGTTATGAATTTTTGTTTGACACTTGGGAGGGTTTTCCTCTCATAGAGCTCAATGTATTTTAAGAGCGGCTCGGCACGCAGATTTTCAAAACTTTGCCTGTTTTTAACTCGTAATTACACCATCAAATCTCGCTCAAAGTGCAAAAATTTTTACACCATCTCGAGCACCAGACTCTCCTTGTCGCTACGGTATGCTTCGTTCATTTTTGGACCTGGAAAAGTTTTTGAGATATTTGAGGTTTTTTGGAAGGTGCGCAACCGGTCGAAATTCATTGAATCATGAGTCTGTCAGTTTTATTCTGTGAGCGTGCGTGTGAGAGAGAGAGAGGGGGGAGGGGGAGGGGCAGAGGCAGACACTGACGGGGAAGAGGTGTGAGGGCCACAGAAATACACAGGCAGTCTGTAACACTTTAAAGGTCATTTTTAAGGGGGACATCTTAATTATCCAGGGTTTCTTAAGGTGGAATTTTTTAAGAATACCTCATTCACAATATACTGCCTGTCTTTTCGACATTTTAAGCTTTATTTAAAGTGGTCATTTTTAAAGGTGGACGTGTCAATACAACTGTGGGTTTCTTAAGGTGGAATTTTTATTAAGGTGGTATTTAAAATGTATTGGCCATCTTTTTTGCTTTTAAGATTCTTTTGGCCTGTGATGTGGACATTTCAATACAATTCTGGGTTTCTTAAGGTGGAATTGTTTTTAAAGGTGGAATTCAAAATGTATCGTCTTCTATTCACGCCCTACTGAGCTCCATAGAGTCCAATGTAAACTGCTGTGGGAGAGTGCTCTCTTAACATCCACCTACCAACAGCTTAGCAGTAAACTCCTTCACCATAAGCGTCGCCTAGTGACCCACGCGGGTTTACCGTATCGAGGACCTCGCTTTAAGCGGGAAAGACGCGGATCGGGGGACGGGGGTTTAGGCGGCGCAACATCTCGCGTTTCCTCCTGGAAATGCAGACCTCTAGTGTTACGTTTGCTGCCCTTCATTCTGAGGATCGTTCATTCTTGTCCGGTTAACTCCGCCCACAGTTTTCAAAATATCGACTCCGTTCAAAGTTTCATTCGTAGAGCTTCCCTGTGGGATGCGGGCTTGTATACAGCTTTTGGAAAAGTTGCATAGTTTTCGCACAGTAAGCATTTGAAGTTTCATCTTTTCTCTCATAGGAATGAATGGAAAAATGTCCATAAACTTTTGTCAAACTTTAAAACTGCTGTCACACGGTCAGTTTTCGAGCTAGAGACACCAGAACTCAAACGGGCAGACCCGAGGGTCCACGGTCCCAGCACGTGAAACTATGGGCCGATAGCCCACCCGCTTCATGACCTTTGACCCCGTTTTCCATTCACGGCCTACACAGCTCCATAGAGTCCAATGTAAACTGCTGTGGGTGACTGCTCTCTTAACATCCCACTACCGACAGCTTAGCAGTAAACTCCTTCACCATAAGCGTCGCCTAGTGACCCACGCAGGTTTACCATATCGAGGACCTCGCTTTAAGCGGGAAAGACGCGGATCGGGGGGCGGGGGTTTAGGCGGCGCAACATCTCGCGTTTCCTCCTGGAAATGCAGACCTCTAGTGTTACGTTTGCTGCCCTTCATTCTGAGGATCGTTCGTTCTTGTCCGGTTAACTCCGCCCACAGTTTTCGAGATATCGACTCCGTTTAAAGTTTGTTTTGTAGAGCTTCCCTGTGGGATGCGGGCTTGTATACAGCTTTTGGAAAAGTTGCATAGTTTTCGCACAGTAAGCATTTGAAGTTTCATCTTTTCTCCCATAGGAATGAATGGAAAAATGTCCATAAACTTTTGTCAAACTTTCAAACTGCTGTCACACGCTCAGTTTTCGAGCTAGAGACACCAGAATTCAAACGGGCAGACCCGAGAGTCCACGGTCCCACCACGTGAAATTATGGGCCGATAGCCCACCCGCTTCATGACCTTTGACCCCGTTTTCCATTCACGGCCTACAGAGCTCCATAGAGTCCAATGTAAACTGCTGTGGGAGAGTGCTCTCTTAACATCCCACTACCAACAGCTTAGCAGTAAACTCCTTCACCATAAGCGTCGCCTAGTGACCCACGCGGGTTTACCGTATCGAGGACCTTGCTTTAAGCGGGAAAGACGCGGATCGGGGGGCAGGGATTTAGGCGGCGCAACATCTCGCGTTTCCTCCTGGAAATGCAGACCTCTAGTTATTATTATTATTATTATTATTATTATTCCGCGTTTCCTTGTCCGCCTAACTAGTCCCGCAGCTTTCGAGCTATCGACTCCGTTCCACCTGGAAATCGTGCGTCCTATAGCGACGATGTGGGCTTGTATACAGCTTTCCGATACCCGCACTCGTTCGTCCGCTACACTCGTTTATCGCTCCGTTTTTCCCCAGTCATTTCTATGGAATTAATTTTCAAAGTGCTCTAACTCGGTCATTTTTCAAGCTACGGACACGGGATTTCAGACGGTCGGACCCGGGCGTACCGGCTCCCATCACTTCCGTTTTCGGAATTTTTGCACTCATCCTTCCCTTTCTTTTCCTCCTTCAAAATCCCTCCATTCATTTCAATGGGAGGCTCTTAGAGTGGGGGTGATGTCATCCACTGTAGTTTCAGTGGCAAGAAGCCGTTTTTTCACTTTTCAGCCGAACAAATCGCCATAACTTCCTTATAGTTTCACCTAGAAACTTCATTTAAATTTTAAATGGTAGAGAAACTTGTCCTTTCTAAGACCTCTAAATTTGAACATTATTGAAAATACGGTTTTTGAGTTATGAATTTTTGTTCGGCACTAGGGACGGTTTCGGCTCCCATAGGGTTCAATGTATTTTTGGAGCAGCTCAGAGTGCGGTTTCTAAAATTTTCTCCTGTTTTTAACTCGTCATAACATGCTCAATTCTCACTTAATCTGCAAATTTTTTATACCATATCGATCCCCAGACTCTCCTTGTCGCAACGGTATATACGGTTAAGTGATGTGAGGAAAACTTTCCGAGCTATAAGCATTTGTTCGGAGGGTGGGTACGCTCCCATAGGAACCCATTGAAATTATTTTTTTTCTTTTTCAATTTTCTGCCGAACATTTCACCATAACTTCCTTATACTTTCACCTACAGACTTCATTTAAATTTTAAATGGTAGAGAAATGTCCCCTTTCTCAAACTTGTAAGTTTCAGACCGTTTGATAATACCGTTCTTGAGTTATGAAATTTTGTTTGACACTTGGGAGGGTTTTCCTCCCATAGAGCTCAATGTATTTTAAGAGCGGGTCGGCACGCAGATTTTCAAAACTTTGCCTGTTTTTAACTCGTAATTACACCATCAAATCTCGCTCAAAGTGCAAAATTTTTTACACCATCTCGAGCACCAGACTCTCCTTGTCGCTACGGTATGCTTCGTTCATTTTTGGACCTGGAAAAGTTTTGGAGATATTTGAGGTTTTTTGGAGGGTGCTCCCCGGTCGAAATTCATTGAATCATGAGTCTGTCAGTTGTATTCTGTGAGCGTGCGTGTGAGAGAGACAGAGGGGGGAGGGGGAGGGGCAGAGGCAGACACTGACGGGGAGAGCTGTGAGGGCCACAGAAATACACAGGCAGTCTGTAACACTTTAAAGGTCATTTTTAAGGGGGACGTCTTAATTATCCAGGGTTTCTTAAGGTGGAATTTTTAAAAAAGACCTCATTCACAATATACTGGCTGTCTTTTCAACATTTTAAGACGCGGATCGGGGGGCAGGGGTTTAGGCGGCGCAACATCTCGCGTTTCCTCCTGGAAATGCAGACCTCTAGTTATGTTGCGCCTGCTGCTTTAAGCAGCGGCGCAATATATTGTTCTTCTTAAGTCATATTATTATTATTTTTATTCTTATTATTCCGCGTTTCCTTGTCCGCCTAACTAGTCCCGCAGCTTTCGAGCTATCGACTCCGTTCCACCTGGAAATCGTGCGTCCTATAGCGACGATGTGGGCTTGTATACAGCTTTCCGATACCCGCACTCGTTCGTCCGCTACACTCGTTTATCGCTCCGTTTTTCCCCAGTCATTTCTATGGAATTAATTTTCAAAGTGCTCTAACTCGGTCATTTTTCAAGCTACGGACACGGGATTTCAGACGGTCGGACCCGGGCGTACCGGCTCCCATCACTTCCGTTTTCGGAATTTTTGCACTCATCCTTCCCTTTCTATCACTCCTTCAAAATCCCTCCATTCATTTCAATGGGAGGCTCTTAGAGTGGGTGACATCATACACTGTAGATTCCTTCTCAGAAAACGGGTTTTTCACTTTTCAGCCAAACAAATTGCCATAACTTCCTCATACTTTCACCTAGAAACTTCATTTAAATTTTAAATGGTAGAGAAACTTGTCCTTTCTAAGACCTCTAAATTTGAACATTATTGAAAATACGGTTTTTGAGTTATGAATTTTTGTTCGGCACTAGGGAGGGTTTCGGCTCCCATAGGGTTCAATGTATTTTTGGAGCAGCTCAGAGTGCGGTTTCTAAAATTTTCTCCTGTTTTTAACTCGTCATAACATGCTCAATTCTCACTTAATCTGCAAATTTTTTATACCATATCGATCCCCAGACTCTCCTTGTCGCAACGGTATATACGGTTAAGTGATGTGAGGAAAACTTTCCGAGCTATAAGCATTTGTTCGGAGGGTGGGTACGCTCCCATAGGAACCCATTGAAATTATTTTTTTTCTTTTTCAATTTTCTGCCGAACATTTCACCATAACTTCCTTATACTTTCACCTACAGACTTCATTTAAACTTTAAATGGTAGAGAAATTTCCCCTTTCTCACACTTGTAAGTTTCAGACCGTTTGAGAATACCGTTCTTGAGTTATGAATTTTTGTTCCACACTTGGGAGGGTTTTCCTCCCATAGAGCTCAATGTATTTTAAGAGCGGCTCGGCACGCAGATTTTCAAAACTTTGCCTGTTTTTAACTCGTAATTACACCATCAAATCTCGCTCAAAGTGCAAAAATTTTTACACCATCTCGAGCACCAGACTCTCCTTGTCGCTACGGTATGCTTCGTTCAATTTTGGTTGGGAAAAGTTTTCGAGCTACGGGTGATTTTTTGGAGGGTGCTCCCCGGTCGAAATTCATTGAATCATGAGTCTGTCAGTTGTATTCTGTGAGCGTGCGTGTGAGAGAGACAGAGGGGGGAGGGGGAGGGGCAGAGGCAGAGACTGAGGGGAAGAGCTGTGAGGGCCACAGAAATACACAGGCAGTCTGTAACACTTTAAAGGTCATTTTTAAGGGGGACATCTTAATTATCCAGGGTTTCTTAAGGTGGAATTTTTTAAGAATACCTCATTCACAATATACTGCCTGTCTTTTCGACATTTTAAGCTTTATTTAAAGTGGTCATTTTTAAAGGTGGACGTGTCAATACAACTGTGGGTTTCTTAAGGTGGAATTTTTATTAAGGTGGTATTTAAAATGTATTGGCCATCTTTTTTTGCTTTTAAGACTCTTTTGGCCTGTGATGTGGACATTTCAATACAATTCTGGGTTTCTTAAGGTGGAATTGTTTTTAAAGGTGGAATTCAAAATGTATCGTTTTCCATTCACGGCCTACACAGCTCCATAGAGTCCAATGTAAACTGCTGTGGGAGAGTGCTCTCTTAACATCCCACTACCGACAGCTTAGCAGTAAACTCCTTCACCATAAGCGTCGCCTAGTGACCCACGCGGGTTTACCGTATCGAGGACCTCGCTTTAAGCGGGAAAGACGCGGATCGGGGGACGGGGGTTTAGGCGGCGCAACATCTCGCGTTTCCTCCTGGAAATGCAGACCTCTAGTGTTACGTTTGCTGCCCTTCATTCTGAGGATCGTTCATTCTTGTCCGGTTAACTCCGCCCACAGTTTTCGAGATATCGACTCCGTTCAAAGTTTCATTCGTAGAGCTTCCCTGTGGGATGTGGGCTTGTATACAGCTTTTGGAAAAGTTACATAGTTTTTGCACAGTAAGCATTTGAAGTTTCATCTTTACTCTCATAGGAATGAATGGAAAAATGTCCATAAACTTTTGTCAAACTTTCAAACTGCTGTCACACGCTCAGTTTTCGAGCTACAGACACCAGAATTCAAACGGGCAGACCCGAGAGTCCACGGTCCCGCCACGTGAAATTATAGGCCGATACCCCGCCCGCTTCATGACCTTTGACCCCGTTTTCCATTCACGGCCTACACAGCTCCATAGAGTCCAATGTAAACTGCTGTGGGACAGTGCTCTCTTAACATCCCACTACCAACAGCTTAGCAGTAAACTCCTTCACCATAAGCGTCGCCTAGTGACCCACGCGGGTTTACCGTATCGAGGACCTCGCTTTAAGCGGGAAAGACGCGGATCGGGGGGCAGGGGTTTAGGCGGCGCAACATCTCGCGTTTCCTCCTGGAAATGCAGACCTCTAGTGTTACATTTGCTGCCCTTCATTCTGAGGATCGTTCATTCTTGTCCGGTTAACTCCGCCCACAGTTATCGAGATATCGACTCCGTTCAAAGTTTGTTTCGTAGAGCTGCCCTGTGTGATGCGGGCTTGTATACAGCTTTTGGAAAAGTTACATAGTTTTCGCACAGTAAGCATTTGAAGTTTCATCTTAACTCCCATAGGAATGAATGGAAAAATGTCCATAAACTTTTGTCAAACTTTCAAACTGCTGTCACACGGTCAGTTTTCGAGCTAGAGACACCAGAACTCAAACGGTCAGACCCGAGAGTCCACGGTCCCACCACGTAAAATTATGGGCCGATAGGCCACCCGCTTCATGACCTTTGACCCCGTTTTCCATTCACGGCCTACACAGCTCCATAGAGTCCAATGTAAACTGCTGTGGGACAGTGCTCTATTAACATCCCACTACCGACAGCTTAGCAGTAAACTCTTTCACCATAAGCGTCGCCTAGTGACCCACGCGGGTTTACCGTATCGAGGACCTCGCTTTAAGCGGGAAAGACGCGGATCGGGGGATGGGGGTTTCGGCGGCGCAACATCTCGCGTTTCCTCCTGGAAATGCAGACCTCTAGTGTTACGTTTGCTGCCCTTAATTCTGAGGATCGTTCATTCTTGTCCGGTTAACTCCGCCCACAGTTTTCGAGATATCGACTCCATTCAAAGTTTCATTCGTAGAGCTTCCCTGTGGGATGCGGGCTTGTATACAGCTTTTGGAAAACTTGCATAGTTTTTGCACAGGAAGCCTTTGAACTTTCATCTTTACTCCCATAGGAATGAATGGAAAAATGTCCATAAACTTTTGTCAAACTTTCAAACTGCTCTCACACGGTCAGTTTTCGAGCTAGAGACACCAGAACTCAAACGGGCAGACCCGAGGGTCCAAGGTCCCACCACGTGTAATTATAGGCCGATAGCCCACCCGCTTCATGACCTTTGACCCCGTTTTCCATTCACGGCCTACACAGCTCCATAGAGTCCAATGTAAACTGCTGTGGGAGAGTGCTCTCTTAACATCCCACTACCAACAGCTTAGCAGTAAACTCCTTCACCATAAGCGTCGCCTAGTGACCCACGCGGGTTTACCGTATCGAGGACCTCGCTTTAAGCGGGAAAGACGCGGATCGGGGGGCGGGGGTTTAGGCGGCGCAACATCTCGCGTTTCCTCCTGGAAATGCAGACCTCTAGTTATGTTGCGCCTGCTGCTTTAAGCAGCGGCGCAATATATTGTTCTTCTTAAGTCATATTATTATTTTTATTATTTTTATTATTCCGCGTTTCCTTGTCCGCCTAACTAGTCCCGCAGCTTTCGAGCTATCGACTCCGTTCCACCTGGAAATCGTGCGTCCTATAGCGACGATGTGGGCTTGTATACAGCTTTCCGATACCCGCACTCGTTCGTCCGCTACACTCGTTTATCGCTCCGTTTTTCCCCAGTCATTTCTATGGAATTAATTTTCAAAGTGCTCTAACTCGGTCATTTTTCAAGCTACGGACACGGGATTTCAGACGGTCGGACCCGGGCGTACCGGCTCCCATCACTTCCGTTTTCGGAATTTTTGCACTCATCCTTCCCTTTCTTTTCCTCCTTCAAAATCCCTCCATTCATTTCAATGGGAGGCTCTTAGAGTGGGGGTGATGTCATCCACTGTAGTTTCAGTGGCCAAAAGCCGTTTTTTCACTTTTCAGCCGAACAAATCGCCATAACTTCCTTATAGTTTCACCTAGAAACTTCATTTAAATTTTAAAAGGTAGAGAAACTTGTCCTTTCTAAGACCTCTAAATTTGAACATTATTGAAAATACGGTTTTTGAGTTATGAATTTTTGTTCGGCTCTAGGGAGGGTTTCGGCTCCCATAGGGTTCAATGTATTTTTGGAGCAGCTCAGAGTGCGGTTTCTAAAATTTTCTCCTGTTTTTAACTCGTCATAACATGCTCAATTCTCACTTAATCTGCAAATTTTTTATACCATATCGATCCCCAGACTCTCCTTGTCGCAACGGTATATACGGTTAAGTGATGTGGGGAAAACTTTCCGAGCTATAAGCATTTGTTCGGAGGGTGGGTACGCTCCCATAGGAACCCATTGAAATTATTTTTTGTCTTTTTCAATTTTCTGCCGAACATTTCACCATAACTTCCTTATACTTTCACCTACAGACTTCATTTAAACTTTAAATGGTAGAGAAATTTCCCCTTTCTCAGACTTGTAAGTTTCAGACCGTTTGAGAATACCGTTCTTGAGTTATGAATTTTTGTTTGACACTTGGGAGGGTTTTCCTCCCATAGAGCTCAATGTATTTTAAGAGCGGGTCGGCACGCAGATTTTCAAAACTTTGCCTGTTTTTAACTCGTAATTACACCATCAAATCTCGCTCAAAGTGCAAAAATTTTTACACCATCTCGAGCACCAGACTCTCCTTGTCGCTACGGTATGCTTCGTTCATTTTTGGACCTGGAAAAGTTTTTGAGATATTTGAGGTTTTTTGGAAGGTGCGCCACCGGTCGAAATTCATTGAATCATGAGTCTGTCAGTTGTATTCTGTGAGCGTGCGTGTGAGAGAAACAGAGAGGGGAGGGGGAGGGGCAGAGTCAGAGACCGAGGGGGAGAGGTATGAAGGACATAGGCAGTGTCTAACACTTTAAAGGTCATTTTTAAGGGGGACGTCTTAATTATCCAGGGTTTCTTAAGGTGGAATTTTTAAAGAATACCTCATTCACAATATACTGGCTGTCTTTTCGACATTTTAAGCTTTATTTAAAGTGGTAATTTTTAAAGGTGGACGTGTCAATACAACTGTGGGTTTCTTAAGGTGGAATTTTTATTAAGGTGGTATTTAAAATGTATTGGCCATCTTTTTTTGCTTTTAAGACTCTTTTGGCCTGTGATGTGGACATTTCAATACAATTCTGGGTTTCTTAAGGTGGAATTGTTTTTAAAGGTGGAATTCAAAATGTATCGTTTTCCATTCACGGCCTACAGAGCTCCATAGAGTCCAATGTAAACTGCTGTGGGAGAATGCTCTCTTAACATCCCACTACCAACAGCTTAGCAGTAAACTCCTTCACCATAAGCGTCGCCTAGTGACCCACGCGGGTTTACTGTATCGAGGACCTCGCTTTAAGCGGGAAAGACGCGGATCGGGGGGCAGGGGTTTAGGCGGCGCAACATCTCGCGTTTCCTCCTGGTGTTACGTTTGCTGCCCTTCATTCTGAGGATCGTTCATTCTTGTCCGGTTAACTCCGCCCACAGTTTTCGAGATATAGACTCCGTTCAAAGTTTGTTTCGTAGAGCTTCCCTGTGGGATGCGGGCTTGTATACAGCTTTTGGAAAAGTTGCATAGTTTTTGCACAGTAAGCATTTGAAGTTTCATCTTTACTCCCATAGGAATGAATGGAAAAATGTCCATAAACTTTTGTCAAACTTTAAAACTGCTGTCACACGCTCAGTTTTCGAGCTAGAGACACCAGAACTCAAACGGGCAGACCCGAGGGTCCACGGTCCCACCACGTAAAATTATGAGCCAATAGCCCACCCGCTTCATGACCTTTGACCCCGTTTTCCTTTCACGGCCTACAGAGCTCCATAGAGTCCAATGTAAACTGCTGTGGGAGAGTGCTCTCTTAACATCCCACTACCAACAGCTTAGCAGTAAACTCCTTCACCATAAGCGTCGCCTAGTGACCCACGCGGGTTTACCGTATCGAGGACCTCGCTTTAAGCGGGAAAGACGCGGATCGGGGGGCAGGGGTTTAGGCGGCGCAACATCTCGCGTTTCCTCCTGGAAATGCAGACCTCTAGTGTTACGTTTGCTGCCCTTCATTCTGAGGATCGTTCATTCTTGTCCGGTTAACTCCGCCCACAGTTTTCGAGATATCGACTCCGTTCAAAGTTTCATTCGTAGAGCTTCCCTGTGGGATGTGGGCTTGTATACAGCTTTTGGAAAAGTTACATAGTTTTTGCACAGTAAGCATTTGAAGTTTCATCTTTACTCTCATAGGAATGAATGGAAAAATGTCCATAAACTTTTGTCAAACTTTCAAACTGCTGTCACACGCTCAGTTTTCGAGCTACAGACACCAGAATTCAAACGGGCAGACCCGAGAGTCCACGGTCCCGCCACGTGAAATTATAGGCCGATACCCCGCCCGCTTCATGACCTTTGACCCCGTTTTCCATTCACGGCCTACACAGCTCCATAGAGTCCAATGTAAACTGCTGTGGGAGAGTGCTCTCTTAACATCCCACTACCAACAGCTTAGCAGTAAACTCCTTCACCATAAGCGTCGCCTAGTGACCCACGCGGGTTTACCGTATCGAGGACCTCGCTTTAAGCGGGAAAGACGCGGATCGGGGGGCAGGGGTTTAGGCGGCGCAACATCTCGCGTTTCCTCCTGGAAATGCAGACCTCTAGTGTTACGTTTGCTGCCCTTCATTCTGAGGATCGTTCATTCTTGTCCGGTTAACTCCGCCCACAGTTTTCGAGATATCGACTCCGTTCAAAGTTTGTTTCGTAGAGCTTCCCTGTGGGATGCGGGCTTGTATACAGCTTTTGGAAAAGTTGCATAGTTTTCGCACAGTAACCATTTGAAGTTTCATCTTTACTCCCATAGGAATGAATGGAAAAATGTCCATAAACTTTTGTCAATCTTTCAAACTGCTGTCACACGGTCAGTTTTCGAGCTAGAGACACCAGAACTCAAACGGGCAGACCCGAGGGTCCACGGTCCCTCCACGTAAAATTATGGGTCGATAGCCCACCCGCTTCATGACCTTTGACCCCGTTTTCTATTCACGGCCTACAGAGCTCCACATAGTCCAATGTAAACTGCTGTGGGAGAGTGCTCTCTTAACATCCCACTACCGACAGCTTAGCAGTAAACTCCTTCACCATAAGCGTCGCCTAGTGACCCACGCGGGTTTACCGTGTCGAGGACCTCGCTTTAAGCGGGAAAGACGCAGATCGGGGGGCGGGGGTTTAGGCGGCGCAACATCTCGCGTTTCCTCCTGGAAATGCAGACCTCTAGTTCTGAGGATCGTTCATTCTTGTCCGGTTAACTCCGCCCACAGTTTTCGAGATATCGACTCCGTTCAAAGTTTGTTTCGTAGAGCTTCCCTGTGGGATGCGGGCTTGTATACAGCTTTTGGAAAAGTTGCATAGTTTTCGCACAGTAAGCATTTGAAGTTTCATCTTTACTCCCATAGGAATGAATGGAAAAATGTCCATAAACTTTTGTCAAACTTTCAAACTGCTGTCACACGGTCAGTTTTCGAGCTAGAGACACCAGAACTCAAACGGGCAGACCCGAGGGTCCATGGTCCCACCACGTGAAATTATAGGCCGATACCCCGCCCGCTTCATGACCTTTGACCCCGTTTTCCATTCACGGCCTACAGAGCTCCATAGAGTCCAATGTAAACTGCTGTGGGAGAGTGCTCTCTTAACATCCCACTACCAACGGCTTAGCAGTAAACTCCTTCACCATAAGCGTCGCCTAGTGACCCACGCGGGTTTACCGTACCGAGGACCTCGCTTTAAGCGGGAAAGACGCGGATCGGGGGGCGGGGGTTTAGGCGGCGCAACATCTCGCGTTTCCTCCTGGAAATGCAGACCTCTTGTTATGTTGCGCCTGCTGCTTTAAGCAGCAGCGCGCAATATATTGTTCTTCTTAAGTCATATTATTATGTTGCGCCTGCTGCTTTAAGCAGCGGCGCAATATATTGTTCTTCTTAAGTCATATTATTATTTTTATTATTTTTATTATTCCGCGTTTCCTTGTCCGCCTAACTAGTCCCGCAGCTTTCGAGCTATCGACTCCGTTCCACCTGGAAATCGTGCGTCCTATAGCGACGATGTGGGCTTGTATACAGCTTTCCGATACCCGCACTCGTTCGTCCGCTACACTCGTTTATCGCTCCGTTTTTCCCCAGTCATTTCTATGGAATTAATTTTCAAAGTGCTCTAACTCGGTCATTTTTCAAGCTACGGACACGGGATTTCAGACGGTCGGACCCGGGCGTACCGGCTCCCGTCACTTCCGTTTTCGGAATTTTTGCACTCATCCTTCCCTTTCTATCACTCCTTCAAAATCCCTCCATTCATTTCAATGGGAGGCTCTTAGAGTGGGTGACATCATACACTGTAGATTCCTTCTCAGAAAACGGGTTTTTCACTTTTCAGCTGAACAAATCGCCATAACTTCCTCATACTTTCACCTAGAAACTTCATTTAAATTTTAAATGGTAGAGAAACTTGTCCTTTCTAATACCTCTAAAGTTGAATATTATTGAAAATACGGTCTTTGAGTTATGCATTTTTGTTCGGCACTAGGGACGGTTTCGGCTCCCATAGGGTTCAATGTAATTTTGGAGCGGCTCAGAGTGCGCTTTCTAAAATTTTCTCCTGTTTTTAACTCGTCATAACATGCTCAATTCTCACTTAATCTGCAATTTTTTTATACCATATCGATCCCCAGACTCTCCTTGTCGCAACGGTATATACGGTTAAGTGATGTGGGGAAAACTTTCCGAGCTATAAGCATTTGTTCGGAGGGTGGGTACGCTCCCATAGGAACCCATTGAAATTATTTTTTGTCTTTTTCAATTTTCTGCCGAACATTTCACCATAACTTCCTTATACTTTCACCTACAGACTTCATTTAAACTTTAAATGGTAGAGAAATTTCCCCTTTCTCACACTTGTAAGTTTCAGACCGTTTGAGAATACCGTTCTTGAGTTATGAATTTTTGTTCCACACTTGGGAGGGTTTTCCTCCCATAGAGCTCAATGTATTTTAAGAGCGGGTCTGCACGCAGATTTTCAAAACTTTGCCTGTTTTTAACTCGTAATTACACCATCAAATCTCGCTCAAAGTGCAAAAATTTTTACACCATCTCGAGCACCAGACTCTCCTTGTCGCTACGGTATGCTTCGTTCAATTTTGGTTGGGAAAAGTTTTCGAGCTACGGGTGATTTTTTGGAGGGTGCTCCACCGGTCGAAATTCATTGAATCATGAGTCTGTCAGTTGTATTCTGTGAGCGTGCGTGTGAGAGAGAGAGAGGGGGGAGGGGCAGTGGCAGAGGCAGAGACCGAGGGGGAGAGGTATGAAGGACAGACATACATAGGCAGTGTCTAACACTTTAAAGGTCATTTTAAGGGGGACGTCTTAATTATCCAGGTTTTCTTAAGGTGGAATTTTTTTTTAGAATACCTCGTTCACAATATACTGGCTGATCATTTCAACATTTTAACCTTTATTTCAAGTGGTCATTTTTAAAGGTGGACGTCTCAATACAATTGTGGGTTTCTTAAGGTGGAATTTTATTAAGGTGGTATTTAAAATGTATTGGCCATCTTTTTGGCTTTGAAGACTCTTTTGGCCTGCAATGTGGACATCTCAATACAATTCTGGGTTTCTTAAGGTGGAATTGTTTTTAAAGGTGGAATTCAAAATGTATCGTTTTCCATTCACGCCCTACAGAGCTCCATAGACTCCAATGTAAGCTGCTGTGGGAGAGTGCTCCCTTAACATCCCACTACCGACAGCTTAGCACACAACTCTTTCACCATAGCGTGGCCTAGTGACCCACGCGGGTTTCCCTACTGACGACCTCGCTTTAAGCGGGAAAGACGCGGATCGGGGGACGGGGGTTTAGGCGGCGCAACATCTCGCGTTTCCTCCTGGTGTTACGTTTGCTGCCCTTAATTCTGAGGATCGTTCATTCTTGTCCGTTTAACTCCGCCCACAGTTTTCGAGATATCGACTCCGTTCAAAGTTTGTTTCGTAGAGCTGCCCTGTGGGATGCGGGCTTGTATACAGCTTTTGGAAAAGTTGCATAGTTTTCGCACAGGAAGCATTTGAATTTCATCTTTACTCCCATAGGAACGAATGGAAAAATGTCCATAAACTTTTGCCAAACTTTAAAACTGCTGTCACACGCTCAGTTTTCGAGCTAGAGACACCAGAACTCAAACGGGCAGACCCGAGGGTCCACGGTCCCGCCACGTGAAATTATGGGCCGATAGCCCACCCGCTTCATGACCTTTGACCCCGTTTTCCATTCACGGCCTACAGAGCTCCATAGAGTCCAATGTAAACTGCTGTGGGAGAGTGCTCTCTTAACATCCCACTACCAACAGCTTAGCAGTAAACTCCTTCACCATAAGCGTCGCCTAGTGACCCACGCGGGTTTACCGTATCGAGGACCTCGCTTTAAGCGGGAAAGACGCGGATCGGGGGGCAGGGGTTTCGGCGGCGCAACATCTCGCGTTTCCTCCTGGAAATGCAGACCTCTAGTGTTACGTTTGCTGCCCTTCATTCTGAGGATCGTTCATTCTTGTCCGGTTAACTCCGCCCACAGTTTTCGAGATATCGACTCCGTTCAAAGTTTCATTCGTAGAGCTGCCCTGTGGGATGCGGGCTTGTATACAGCTTTTGGAAAAGTTACATAGTTTTCGCACAGTAAGCATTTGAAGTTTCATCTTTACTCCCATAGGAATGAATGGAAAAATGTCCATAAACTTTTGTCAAACTTTCAAACTGCTGTCACACGGTCAGTTTTCGAGCTAGAGACACCAGAACTCAAACGGGCAGACCCGAGAGTCCACGGTCCCACCACGTGAAACTATAGGCCGATAGCCCACCCGCTTCATGACCTTTGACCCCGTTTTCCATTCACGGCCTACACAGCTCCATAGAGTCCAATGTAAACTGCTGTGGGACAGTGCTCTCTTAACATCCCACTACCGACAGCTTAGCAGTAAACTCCTTCACCATAAGCGTCGCCTAGTGACCCACGCGGGTTTACCGTATCGAGGACCTCGCTTTAAGCGGGAAAGACGCGGATCGGGGGACGGGGGTTTAGGCGGCGCAACATCTCGCGTTTCCTCCTGGAAATGCAGACCTCTAGTGTTACGTTTGCTGCCCTTCATTCTGAGGATCTTCATTCCTTTTCCGGTTAACTCCGCCCACAGTTTTCGAGATATCGACTCCGTTCAAAGTTTCATTCGTAGGGCTTCCCTGTGGGATGCGGGCTTGTATACAGCTTTTGGAGAAGTTACATAGTTTTTGCACAGTAAGCATTTGAAATTTCGTGTTTTCTCCCATAGGAATGAATGAAGAAATGTCCATAAACTTTTGTCAAACTTTCAAACTGCTGTCACACGGTCAGTTTTCGAGCTAGAGACACCAGAACTCAAACGGGCAGACCCAAGGGTCCACGGTCCCGCCATGTGAAATTATAGGCCGATAGCCCACCCGCTTCATGACCTTTGACCCCGTTTTCCTTTCACGGCCTACAGAGCTCCATAGAGTCCAATGTAAACTGCTGTGGGAGAGTGCTCTCTTAACATCCCACTACCAACAGCTTAGCAGTAAACTCCTTCACCATAGGCGTCGCCTAGTGACCCACGTGGGTTTACCGTATCGAGGACCTCGCTTTAAGCAGGAAAGACGCGGATCGGGGGGCAGGGGTTTAGGCGGCGCAACATCTCGCGTTTCCTCCTGGAAATGCAGACCTCTAGTGTTACGTTTGCTGCCCTTCATTCTGAGGATCGTTCGTTCTTGTCCGGTTAACTCCGCCCACAGTTTTCGAGATATCGACTCCGTTCAAAGTTTCATTCGTAGGGCTTCCCTGTGGGATGCGGGCTTGTACACAGCTTTTGGAAAAGTTACATAGTTTTCGCACAGTAAGCATTTGAACTTTCATCTTTACTCCCATAGGAATGAATGGAAAAATGTCCATAAACTTTTGTCAAACTTTCAAAGTGCTGTCACACGGTCAGTTTTCGAGCTAGAGACACCAGAACTCAAACGGGCAGACCCGAGGGTCCACGGTCCCACCACGTGAAACTATAGGCCGATAGCCCACCCGCTTCATGACCTTTGACCCCGTTTTCCATTCACGGCCTACAGAGCTCCATAGAGTCCAATGTAAACTGCTGTGGGAGAGTGCTCTCTTAACATCCCACTACCGACAGCTTAGCAGTAAACTCCTTCACCATAAGCGTCGCCTAGTGACCCACGCGGGTTTACCGTATCGAGGACCTCGCTTTAAGCGGGAAAGACGCGGATCGGGGGGCAGGGGTTTAGGCGGCGCAACATCTCACGTTTCCTCCTGGGAATGCAGACCTCTAGTTATGTTGCGCCTGCTGCTTTAAGCAGCGGCGCAATATATTGTTATCCGTAAGTCATATTATTATTATTATTTTTATGTTGCGCCTGCTGCTTTAAGCAGCGGCGCAATATATTGTTATCCGTAAGTCATATTATTATTATTATTCTTATTATTCCGCGTTTCCTTGTCCGTCTAACTAGTCCCGCAGCTTTCGAGCTATCGACTCCGTTCCACCTGGAAATCGTGCGTCCTATAGCGACGATGTGGGCTTGTATACAGCTTTCCGATACCCGCACTCGTTCGTCCGCTACAATCGTTTATCGCTCCGTTTTTCCCCAGTCATTTCTATGGAATTAATTTTCAAAGTGCTCTAACTCGGTCATTTTTCAAGCTACGGACACGGGATTTCAGACGGTCGGACCCGGGCGTACCGGCTCCCATCACTTCCGTTTTCGGAATTTTTGCACTCATCCTTCCCTTTCTTTTCCTCCTTCAAAATCCCTCCATTCATTTCAATGGGAGGCTCTTAGAGTGGGGGTGATGTCATCCACTGTAGTTTCAGTGGCCAAAAGCCGTTTTTTCACTTTTCAGCCGAACAAATCGCCATAACTTCCTTATAGTTTCACCTAGAAACTTCATTTAAATTTTAAAAGGTAGAGAAACTTGTCCTTTCTAAGACCTCTAAATTTGAACATTATTGAAAATACGGTTTTTGAGTTATGAATTTTTGTTCGGCACTAGGGAGGGTTTCGGCTCCCATAGGGTTCAATGTATTTTTGGAGCAGCTCAGAGTGCGGTTTCTAAAATTTTCTCCTGTTTTTAACTCGTCATAACATGCTCAATTCTCACTTAATCTGCAAATTTTTTATACCATATCGATCCCCAGACTCTCCTTGTCGCAACGGTATATACGGTTAAGTGATGTGGGGAAAACTTTCCGAGCTATAAGCATTTGTTCGGAGGGTGGGTACGCTCCCATAGGAACCCATTGAAATTATTTTTTGTCTTTTTCAATTTTCTGCCGAACATTTCACCATAACTTCCTTATACTTTCACCTACAGACTTCATTTAAACTTTAAATGGTAGAGAAATTTCCCCTTTCTCACACTTGTAAGTTTCAGACCGTTTGAGAATACCGTTCTTGAGTTATGAATTTTTGTTTGACACTTGGGAGGGTTTTCCTCCCATAGAGCTCAATGTATTTTAAGAGTGGGTCGGCACGCAGATTTTCAAAACTTTGCCTGTTTTTAACTCGTAATTACACCATCAAATCTCGCTCAAAGTGCAAAAATTTTTACACCATCTCGAGCACCAGACTCTCCTTGTCGCTACGGTATGCTTCGTTCATTTTTGGACCTGGAAAAGTTTTTGAGATATTTGAGGTTTTTTGGAAGGTGCGCCACCGGTCGAAATTCATTGAATCATGAGTCTGTCAGTTGTATTCTGTGAGCGTGCGTGTGAGAGAAACAGAGAGGGGAGGGGGAGGGGCAGAGTCAGAGACCGAGGGGGAGAGGTATGAAGGACATAGGCAGTGTCTAACACTTTAAAGGTCATTTTTAAGGGGGACGTCTTAATTATCCAGGGTTTCTTAAGGTGGAATTTTTAAAGAATACCTCATTCACAATATACTGGCTGTCTTTTCGACATTTTAAGCTTTATTTAAAGTGGTCATTTTTAAAGGTGGACGTGTCAATACAACTGTGGGTTTCTTAAGGTGGAATTTTTATTAAGGTGGTATTTAAAATGTATTGGCCATCTTTTTTTGCTTTTAAGACTCTTTTGGCCTGTGATGTGGACATTTCAATACAATTCTGGGTTTCTTAAGGTGGAATTGTTTTTAAAGGTGGAATTCAAAATGTATCGTTTTCCATTCACGGCCTACAGAGCTCCATAGAGTCCAATGTAAACTGCTGTGGGAGAATGCTCTCTTAACATCCCACTACCAACAGCTTAGCAGTAAACTCCTTCACCATAAGCGTCGCCTAGTGACCCACGCGGGTTTACTGTATCGAGGACCTCGCTTTAAGCGGTAAAGACGCGGATCGGGGGGCAGGGGTTTAGGCGGCGCAACATCTCGCGTTTCCTCCTGGTGTTACGTTTGCTGCCCTTCATTCTGAGGATCGTTCATTCTTGTCCGGTTAACTCCGCCCACAGTTTTCGAGATATAGACTCCGTTCAAAGTTTGTTTCGTAGAGCTTCCCTGTGGGATGCGGGCTTGTATACAGCTTTTGGAAAAGTTGCATAGTTTTTGCACAGTAAGCATTTGAAGTTTCATCTTTACTCCCATAGGAATGAATGGAAAAATGTCCATAAACTTTTGTCAAACTTTAAAACTGCTGTCACACGCTCAGTTTTCGAGCTAGAGACACCAGAACTCAAACGGGCAGACCCGAGGGTCCACGGTCCCACCACGTAAAATTATGAGCCAATAGCCCACCCGCTTCATGACCTTTGACCCCGTTTTCCTTTCACGGCCTACAGAGCTCCATAGAGTCCAATGTAAACTGCTGTGGGAGAGTGCTCTCTTAACATCCCACTACCAACAGCTTAGCAGTAAACTCCTTCACCATAAGCGTCGCCTAGTGACCCACGCGGGTTTACCGTATCGAGGACCTCGCTTTAAGCGGGAAAGACGCGGATCGGGGGGCAGGGGTTTAGGCGGCGCAACATCTCGCGTTTCCTCCTGGAAATGCAGACCTCTAGTGTTACGTTTGCTGCCCTTCATTCTGAGGATCGTTCATTCTTGTCCGGTTAACTCCGCCCACAGTTTTCGAGATATCGACTCCGTTCAAAGTTTCATTCGTAGAGCTTCCCTGTGGGATGTGGGCTTGTATACAGCTTTTGGAAAAGTTACATAGTTTTTGCACAGTAAGCATTTGAAGTTTCATCTTTACTCTCATAGGAATGAATGGAAAAATATCCATAAACTTTTGTCAAACTTTCAAACTGCTGTCACACGCTCAGTTTTCGAGCTACAGACACCAGAATTCAAACGGGCAGACCCGAGAGTCCACGGTCCCGCCACGTGAAATTATAGGCCGATACCCCGCCCGCTTCATGACCTTTGACCCCGTTTTCCATTCACGGCCTACACAGCTCCATAGAGTCCAATGTAAACTGCTGTGGGAGAGTGCTCTCTTAACATCCCACTACCAACAGCTTAGCAGTAAACTCCTTCACCATAAGCGTCGCCTAGTGACCCACGCGGGTTTACCGTATCGAGGACCTCGCTTTAAGCGGGAAAGACGCGGATCGGGGGGCAGGGGTTTAGGCGGCGCAACATCTCGCGTTTCCTCCTGGAAATGCAGACCTCTAGTTATGTTGCGCCTGCTGCTTTAAGCAGCGGCGCAATATATTGTTATCCGTAAGTCATATTATTATTATTATTTTTATGTTGCGCCTGCTGCTTTAAGCAGCGGCGCAATATATTGTTATCCGTAAGTCATATTATTATTATTATTCTTATTATTCCGCGTTTCCTTGTCCGTCTAACTAGTCCCGCAGCTTTCGAGCTATCGACTCCGTTCTACCTGGAAATCGTGCGTCCTATAGCGACGATGTGGGCTTGTATACAGCTTTCCGATACCCGCACTCGTTCGTCCGCTACACTCGTTTATCGCTCCGTTTTTCCCCAGTCATTTCTATGGAATTAATTTTCAAAGTGCTCTAACTCGGTCATTTTTCAAGCTACGGACACGGGATTTCAGACGGTCGGACCCGGGCGTACCGGCTCCCATCACTTCCGTTTTCGGAATTTTTGCACTCATCCTTCCCTTTCTTTTCCTCCTTCAAAATCCCTCCATTCATTTCAATGGGAGGCTCTTAGAGTGGGGGTGATGTCATCCACTGTAGTTTCAGTGGCCAAAAGCCGTTTTTTCACTTTTCAGCCGAACAAATCGCCATAACTTCCTTATAGTTTCACCTAGAAACTTCATTTAAATTTTAAAAGGTAGAGAAACTTGTCCTTTCTAAGACCTCTAAATTTGAACATTATTGAAAATACGGTTTTTGAGTTATGAATTTTTGTTCGGCACTAGGGAGGGTTTCGGCTCCCATAGGGTTCAATGTATTTTTGGAGCAGCTCAGAGTGCGGTTTCTAAAATTTTCTCCTGTTTTTAACTCGTCATAACATGCTCAATTCTCACTTAATCTGCAAATTTTTTATACCATATCGATCCCCAGACTCTCCTTGTCGCAACGGTATATACGGTTAAGTGATGTGGGGAAAACTTTCCGAGCTATAAGCATTTGTTCGGAGGGTGGGTACGCTCCCATAGGAACCCATTGAAATTATTTTTTGTCTTTTTCAATTTTCTGCCGAACATTTCACCATAACTTCCTTATACTTTCACCTACAGACTTCATTTAAACTTTAAATGGTAGAGAAATTTCCCCTTTCTCACACTTGTAAGTTTCAGACCGTTTGAGAATACCGTTCTTGAGTTATGAATTTTTGTTTGACACTTGGGAGGGTTTTCCTCCCATAGAGCTCAATGTATTTTAAGAGCGGGTCGGCACGCAGATTTTCAAAACTTTGCCTGTTTTTAACTCGTAATTACACCATCAAATCTCGCTCAAAGTGCAAAAATTTTTACACCATCTCGAGCACCAGACTCTCCTTGTCGCTACGGTATGCTTCGTTCATTTTTGGACCTGGAAAAGTTTTTGAGATATTTGAGGTTTTTTGGAAGGTGCGCCACCGGTCGAAATTCATTGAATCATGAGTCTGTCAGTTGTATTCTGTGAGCGTGCGTGTGAGAGAAACAGAGAGGGGAGGGGGAGGGGCAGAGTCAGAGACCGAGGGGGAGAGGTATGAAGGACATAGGCAGTGTCTAACACTTTAAAGGTCATTTTTAAGGGGGACGTCTTAATTATCCAGGGTTTCTTAAGGTGGAATTTTTAAAGAATACCTCATTCACAATATACTGGCTGTCTTTTCGACATTTTAAGCTTTATTTAAAGTGGTCATTTTTAAAGGTGGACGTGTCAATACAACTGTGGGTTTCTTAAGGTGGAATTTTTATTAAGGTGGTATTTAAAATGTATTGGCCATCTTTTTTTGCTTTTAAGACTCTTTTGGCCTGTGATGTGGACATTTCAATACAATTCTGGGTTTCTTAAGGTGGAATTGTTTTTAAAGGTGGAATTCAAAATGTATCGTTTTCCATTCACGGCCTACAGAGCTCCATAGAGTCCAATGTAAACTGCTGTGGGAGAATGCTCTCTTAACATCCCACTACCAACAGCTTAGCAGTAAACTCCTTCACCATAAGCGTCGCCTAGTGACCCACGCGGGTTTACTGTATCGAGGACCTCGCTTTAAGCGGGAAAGACGCGGATCGGGGGGCAGGGGTTTAGGCGGCGCAACATCTCGCGTTTCCTCCTGGTGTTACGTTTGCTGCCCTTCATTCTGAGGATCGTTCATTCTTGTCCGGTTAACTCCGCCCACAGTTTTCGAGATATAGACTCCGTTCAAAGTTTGTTTCGTAGAGCTTCCCTGTGGGATGCGGGCTTGTATACAGCTTTTGGAAAAGTTGCATAGTTTTTGCACAGTAAGCATTTGAAGTTTCATCTTTACTCCCATAGGAATGAATGGAAAAATGTCCATAAACTTTTGTCAAACTTTAAAACTGCTGTCACACGCTCAGTTTTCGAGCTAGAGACACCAGAACTCAAACGGGCAGACCCGAGGGTCCACGGTCCCACCACGTAAAATTATGAGCCAATAGCCCACCCGCTTCATGACCTTTGACCCCGTTTTCCTTTCACGGCCTACAGAGCTCCATAGAGTCCAATGTAAACTGCTGTGGGAGAGTGCTCTCTTAACATCCCACTACCAACAGCTTAGCAGTAAACTCCTTCACCATAAGCGTCGCCTAGTGACCCACGCGGGTTTACCGTATCGAGGACCTCGCTTTAAGCGGGAAAGACGCGGATCGGGGGGCAGGGGTTTAGGCGGCGCAACATCTCGCGTTTCCTCCTGGAAATGCAGACCTCTAGTGTTACGTTTGCTGCCCTTCATTCTGAGGATCGTTCATTCTTGTCCGGTTAACTCCGCCCACAGTTTTCGAGATATCGACTCCGTTCAAAGTTTCATTCGTAGAGCTTCCCTGTGGGATGCGGGCTTGTATACAGCTTTTGGCCTGTGATGTGGACATTTCAATACAATTCTGGGTTTCTTAAGGTGGAATTGTTTTTAAAGGTGGAATTCAAAATGTATCGTTTTCTATTCACGGCCTACAGAGCTCCATAGAGTCCAATGTAAACTGCTGTGGGAGAATGCTCTCTTAACATCCCACTACCAACAGCTTAGCAGTAAACTCCTTCACCATAAGCGTCGCCTAGTGACCCACGCGGGTTTACTGTATCGAGGACCTCGCTTTAAGCGGGAAAGACGCGGATCGGGGGGCAGGGGTTTAGGCGGCGCAACATCTCGCGTTTCCTCCTGGTGTTACGTTTGCTGCCCTTCATTCTGAGGATCGTTCATTCTTGTCCGGTTAACTCCGCCCACAGTTTTCGAGATATAGACTCCGTTCAAAGTTTGTTTCGTAGAGCTTCCCTGTGGGATGCGGGCTTGTATACAGCTTTTGGAAAAGTTGCATAGTTTTTGCACAGTAAGCATTTGAAGTTTCATCTTTACTCCCATAGGAATGAATGGAAAAATGTCCATAAACTTTTGTCAAACTTTAAAACTGCTGTCACACGCTCAGTTTTCGAGCTAGAGACACCAGAACTCAAACGGGCAGACCCGAGGGTCCACGGTCCCACCACGTAAAATTATGAGCCAATAGCCCACCCGCTTCATGACCTTTGACCCCGTTTTCCTTTCACGGCCTACAGAGCTCCATAGAGTCCAATGTAAACTGCTGTGGGAGAGTGCTCTCTTAACATCCCACTACCAACAGCTTAGCAGTAAACTCCTTCACCATAAGCGTCGCCTAGTGACCCACGCGGGTTTACCGTATCGAGGACCTCGCTTTAAGCGGGAAAGACGCGGATCGGGGGGCAGGGGTTTAGGCGGCGCAACATCTCACGTTTCCTCCTGGAAATGCAGACCTCTAGTGTTACGTTTGCTGCCCTTCATTCTGAGGATCGTTCATTCTTGTCCGGTTAACTCCGCCCACAGTTTTCGAGATATCGACTCCGTTCAAAGTTTCATTCGTAGAGCTTCCCTGTGGGATGTGGGCTTGTATACAGCTTTTGGAAAAGTTACATAGTTTTTGCACAGTAAGCATTTGAAGTTTCATCTTTACTCTCATAGGAATGAATGGAAAAATGTCCATAAACTTTTGTCAAACTTTCAAACTGCTGTCACACGCTCAGTTTTCGAGCTACAGACACCAGAATTCAAACGGGCAGACCCGAGAGTCCACGGTCCCGCCACGTGAAATTATAGGCCGATACCCCGCCCGCTTCATGACCTTTGACCCCGTTTTCCATTCACGGCCTACACAGCTCCATAGAGTCCAATGTAAACTGCTGTGGGAGAGTGCTCTCTTAACATCCCACTACCAACAGCTTAGCAGTAAACTCCTTCACCATAAGCGTCGCCTAGTGACCCACGCGGGTTTACCGTATCGAGGACCTCGCTTTAAGCGGGAAAGACGCGGATCGGGGGGCAGGGGTTTAGGCGGCGCAACATCTCGCGTTTCCTCCTGGAAATGCAGACCTCTAGTTATGTTGCGCCTGCTGCTTTAAGCAGCGGCGCAATATATTGTTATCCGTAAGTCATATTATTATTATTATTTTTATGTTGCGCCTGCTGCTTTAAGCAGCGGCGCAATATATTGTTATCCGTAAGTCATATTATTATTATTATTCTTATTATTCCGCGTTTCCTTGTCCGTCTAACTAGTCCCGCAGCTTTCGAGCTATCGACTCCGTTCCACCTGGAAATCGTGCGTCCTATAGCGACGATGTGGGCTTGTATACAGCTTTCCGATACCCGCACTCGTTCGTCCGCTACACTCGTTTATCGCTCCGTTTTTCCCCAGTCATTTCTATGGAATTAATTTTCAAAGTGCTCTAACTCGGTCATTTTTCAAGCTACGGACACGGGATTTCAGACGGTCGGACCCGGGCGTACCGGCTCCCATCACTTCCGTTTTCGGAATTTTTGCACTCATCCTTCCCTTTCTTTTCCTCCTTCAAAATCCCTCCATTCATTTCAATGGGAGGCTCTTAGAGTGGGGGTGATGTCATCCACTGTAGTTTCAGTGGCCAAAAGCCGTTTTTTCACTTTTCAGCCGAACAAATCGCCATAACTTCCTTATAGTTTCACCTAGAAACTTCATTTAAATTTTAAAAGGTAGAGAAACTTGTCCTTTCTAAGACCTCTAAATTTGAACATTATTGAAAATACGGTTTTTGAGTTATGAATTTTTGTTCGGCACTAGGGAGGGTTTCGGCTCCCATAGGGTTCAATGTATTTTTGGAGCAGCTCAGAGTGCGGTTTCTAAAATTTTCTCCTGTTTTTAACTCGTCATAACATGCTCAATTCTCACTTAATCTGCAAATTTTTTATACCATATCGATCCCCAGACTCTCCTTGTCGCAACGGTATATACGGTTAAGTGATGTGGGGAAAACTTTCCGAGCTATAAGCATTTGTTCGGAGGGTGGGTACGCTCCCATAGGAACCCATTGAAATTATTTTTTGTCTTTTTCAATTTTCTGCCGAACATTTCACCATAACTTCCTTATACTTTCACCTACAGACTTCATTTAAACTTTAAATGGTAGAGAAATTTCCCCTTTCTCACACTTGTAAGTTTCAGACCGTTTGAGAATACCGTTCTTGAGTTATGAATTTTTGTTTGACACTTGGGAGGGTTTTCCTCCCATAGAGCTCAATGTATTTTAAGAGCGGGTCGGCACGCAGATTTTCAAAACTTTGCCTGTTTTTAACTCGTAATTACACCATCAAATCTCGCTCAAAGTGCAAAAATTTTTACACCATCTCGAGCACCAGACTCTCCTTGTCGCTACGGTATGCTTCGTTCATTTTTGGACCTGGAAAAGTTTTTGAGATATTTGAGGTTTTTTGGAAGGTGCGCCACCGGTCGAAATTCATTGAATCATGAGTCTGTCAGTTGTATTCTGTGAGCGTGCGTGTGAGAGAAACAGAGAGGGGAGGGGGAGGGGCAGAGTCAGAGACCGAGGGGGAGAGGTATGAAGGACATAGGCAGTGTCTAACACTTTAAAGGTCATTTTTAAGGGGGACGTCTTAATTATCCAGGGTTTCTTAAGGTGGAATTTTTAAAGAATACCTCATTCACAATATACTGGCTGTCTTTTCGACATTTTAAGCTTTATTTAAAGTGGTCATTTTTAAAGGTGGACGTGTCAATACAACTGTGGGTTTCTTAAGGTGGAATTTTTATTAAGGTGGTATTTAAAATGTATTGGCCATCTTTTTTTGCTTTTAAGACTCTTTTGGCCTGTGATGTGGACATTTCAATACAATTCTGGGTTTCTTAAGGTGGAATTGTTTTTAAAGGTGGAATTCAAAATGTATCGTTTTCCATTCACGGCCTACAGAGCTCCATAGAGTCCAATGTAAACTGCTGTGGGAGAATGCTCTCTTAACATCCCACTACCAACAGCTTAGCAGTAAACTCCTTCACCATAAGCGTCGCCTAGTGACCCACGCGGGTTTACCGTATCGAGGACCTCGCTTTAAGCGGGAAAGACGCGGATCGGGGGGCAGGGGTTTAGGCGGCGCAACATCTCGCGTTTCCTCCTGGAAATGCAGACCTCTAGTTATGTTGCGCCTGCTGCTTTAAGCAGCGGCGCAATATATTGTTATCCGTAAGTCATATTATTATTATTATTTTTATGTTGCGCCTGCTGCTTTAAGCAGCGGCGCAATATATTGTTATCCGTAAGTCATATTATTATTATTATTCTTATTATTCCGCGTTTCCTTGTCCGTCTAACTAGTCCCGCAGCTTTCGAGCTATCGACTCCGTTCCACCTGGAAATCGTGCGTCCTATAGCGACGATGTGGGCTTGTATACAGCTTTCCGATACCCGCACTCGTTCGTCCGCTACACTCGTTTATCGCTCCGTTTTTCCCCAGTCATTTCTATGGAATTAATTTTCAAAGTGCTCTAACTCGGTCATTTTTCAAGCTACGGACACGGGATTTCAGACGGTCGGACCCGGGCGTACCGGCTCCCATCACTTCCGTTTTCGGAATTTTTGCACTCATCCTTCCCTTTCTTTTCCTCCTTCAAAATCCCTCCATTCATTTCAATGGGAGGCTCTTAGAGTGGGGGTGATGTCATCCACTGTAGTTTCAGTGGCCAAAAGCCGTTTTTTCACTTTTCAGCCGAACAAATCGCCATAACTTCCTTATAGTTTCACCTAGAAACTTCATTTAAATTTTAAAAGGTAGAGAAACTTGTCCTTTCTAAGACCTCTAAATTTGAACATTATTGAAAATACGGTTTTTGAGTTATGAATTTTTGTTCGGCACTAGGGAGGGTTTCGGCTCCCATAGGGTTCAATGTATTTTTGGAGCAGCTCAGAGTGCGGTTTCTAAAATTTTCTCCTGTTTTTAACTCGTCATAACATGCTCAATTCTCACTTAATCTGCAAATTTTTTATACCATATCGATCCCCAGACTCTCCTTGTCGCAACGGTATATACGGTTAAGTGATGTGGGGAAAACTTTCCGAGCTATAAGCATTTGTTCGGAGGGTGGGTACGCTCCCATAGGAACCCATTGAAATTATTTTTTGTCTTTTTCAATTTTCTGCCGAACATTTCACCATAACTTCCTTATACTTTCACCTACAGACTTCATTTAAACTTTAAATGGTAGAGAAATTTCCCCTTTCTCACACTTGTAAGTTTCAGACCGTTTGAGAATACCGTTCTTGAGTTATGAATTTTTGTTTGACACTTGGGAGGGTTTTCCTCCCATAGAGCTCAATGTATTTTAAGAGCGGGTCGGCACGCAGATTTTCAAAACTTTGCCTGTTTTTAACTCGTAATTACACCATCAAATCTCGCTCAAAGTGCAAAAATTTTTACACCATCTCGAGCACCAGACTCTCCTTGTCGCTACGGTATGCTTCGTTCATTTTTGGACCTGGAAAAGTTTTTGAGATATTTGAGGTTTTTTGGAAGGTGCGCCACCGGTCGAAATTCATTGAATCATGAGTCTGTCAGTTGTATTCTGTGAGCGTGCGTGTGAGAGAAACAGAGAGGGGAGGGGGAGGGGCAGAGTCAGAGACCGAGGGGGAGAGGTATGAAGGACATAGGCAGTGTCTAACACTTTAAAGGTCATTTTTAAGGGGGACGTCTTAATTATCCAGGGTTTCTTAAGGTGGAATTTTTAAAGAATACCTCATTCACAATATACTGGCTGTCTTTTCGACATTTTAAGCTTTATTTAAAGTGGTCATTTTTAAAGGTGGACGTGTCAATACAACTGTGGGTTTCTTAAGGTGGAATTTTTATTAAGGTGGTATTTAAAATGTATTGGCCATCTTTTTTTGCTTTTAAGACTCTTTTGGCCTGTGATGTGGACATTTCAATACAATTCTGGGTTTCTTAAGGTGGAATTGTTTTTAAAGGTGGAATTCAAAATGTATCGTTTTCCATTCACGGCCTACAGAGCTCCATAGAGTCCAATGTAAACTGCTGTGGGAGAATGCTCTCTTAACATCCCACTACCAACAGCTTAGCAGTAAACTCCTTCACCATAAGCGTCGCCTAGTGACCCACGCTGGTTTACTGTATCGAGGACCTCGCTTTAAGCGGGAAAGACGCGGATCGGGGGGCAGGGGTTTAGGCGGCGCAACATCTCGCGTTTCCTCCTGGTGTTACGTTTGCTGCCCTTCATTCTGAGGATCGTTCATTCTTGTCCGGTTAACTCCGCCCACAGTTTTCGAGATATAGACTCCGTTCAAAGTTTGTTTCGTAGAGCTTCCCTGTGGGATGCGGGCTTGTATACAGCTTTTGGAAAAGTTGCATAGTTTTTGCACAGTAAGCATTTGAAGTTTCATCTTTACTCCCATAGGAATGAATGGAAAAATGTCCATAAACTTTTGTCAAACTTTAAAACTGCTGTCACACGCTCAGTTTTCGAGCTAGAGACACCAGAACTCAAACGGGCAGACCCGAGGGTCCACGGTCCCACCACGTAAAATTATGAGCCAATAGCCCACCCGCTTCATGACCTTTGACCCCGTTTTCCTTTCACGGCCTACAGAGCTCCATAGAGTCCAATGTAAACTGCTGTGGGAGAGTGCTCTCTTAACATCCCACTACCAACAGCTTAGCAGTAAACTCCTTCACCATAAGCGTCGCCTAGTGACCCACGCGGGTTTACCGTATCGAGGACCTCGCTTTAAGCGGGAAAGACGCGGATCGGGGGGCAGGGGTTTAGGCGGCGCAACATCTCGCGTTTCCTCCTGGAAATGCAGACCTCTAGTTATGTTGCGCCTGCTGCTTTAAGCAGCAGCGCGCAATATATTGTTCTTCTTAAGTCATATTATTATTATGTTGCGCCTGCTGCTTTAAGCAGCGGCGCAATATATTGTTATCCGTAAGTCATATTATTATTATTATTATTCTTATTATTCCGCGTTTCCTTGTCCGCCTAACTAGTCCCGCAGCTTTCGAGCTATCGACTCCGTTCCACCTGGAAATCGTGCGTCCTATAGCGACGATGTGGGCTTGTATACAGCTTTCCGATACCCGCACTCGTTCGTCCGCTACACTCGTTTATCGCTCCGTTTTTCCCCAGTCATTTCTATGGAATTAATTTTCAAAGTGCTCTAACTCGGTCATTTTTCAAGCTACGGACACGGGATTTCAGACGGTCGGACCCGGGCGTACCGGCTCCCATCACTTCCGTTTTCGGAATTTTTGCACTCATCCTTCCCTTTCTATCACTCCTTCAAAATCCCTCCATTCATTTCAATGGGAGGCTCTTAGAGTGGGTGACATCATACACTGTAGATTCCTTCTCAGAAAACGGGTTTTTCACTTTTCAGCCGAACAAATTGCCATAACTTCCTCATACTTTCACCTAGAAACTTCATTTAAATTTTAAATGGTAGAGAAACTTGTCCTTTCTAAGACCTCTAAATTTGAACATTATTGAAAATACGGTTTTTGAGTTATGAATTTTTGTTCGGCACTAGGGAGGGTTTCGGCTCCCATAGGGTTCAATGTATTTTTGGAGCAGCTCAGAGTGCGGTTTCTAAAATTTTCTCCTGTTTTTAACTCGTCATAACATGCTCAATTCTCACTTAATCTGCAAATTTTTTATACCATATCGATCCCCAGACTCTCCTTGTCGCAACGGTATATACGGTTAAGTGATGTGAGGAAAACTTTCCGAGCTATAAGCATTTGTTCGGAGGGTGGGTACGCTCCCATAGGAACCCATTGAAATTATTTTTTTTCTTTTTCAATTTTCTGCCGAACATTTCACCATAACTTCCTTATACTTTCACCTACAGACTTCATTTAAACTTTAAATGGTAGAGAAATTTCCCCTTTCTCACACTTGTAAGTTTCAGACCGTTTGAGAATACCGTTCTTGAGTTATGAATTTTTGTTTGACACTTGGGAGGGTTTTCCTCCCATAGAGCTCAATGTATTTTAAGAGCGGCTCGGCACGCAGATTTTCAAAACTTTGCCTGTTTTTAACTCGTAATTACACCATCAAATCTCGCTCAAAGTGCAAAAATTTTTACACCATCTCGAGCACCAGACTCTCCTTGTCGCTACGGTATGCTTCGTTCATTTTTGGACCTGGAAAAGTTTTTGAGATATTTGAGGTTTTTTGGAAGGTGCGCAACCGGTCGAAATTCATTGAATCCTGAGTCTGTCAGTTGTATTCTGTGAGCGTGCGTGTGAGAGAGAGAGAGGGGGGAGGGGGAGGGGCAGAGGCAGAGACTGACGGGGAAGAGGTGTGAGGGCCACAGAAATACACAGGCAGTCTGTAACACTTTAAAGGTCATTTTTAAGGGGGACATCTTAATTATCCAGGGTTTCTTAAGGTGGAATTTTTTAAGAATACCTCATTCACAATATACTGCCTGTCTTTTCGACATTTTAAGCTTTATTTAAAGTGGTCATTTTTAAAGGTGGACGTGTCAATACAACTGTGGGTTTCTTAAGGTGGAATTTTTATTAAGGTGGTATTTAAAATGTATTGGCCATCTTTTTTGCTTTTAAGATTCTTTTGGCCTGTGATGTGGACATTTCAATACAATTCTGGGTTTCTTAAGGTGGAATTGTTTTTAAAGGTGGAATTCAAAATGTATCGTTTTCTATTCACGCCCTTCTGAGCTCCATAGAGTCCAATGTAAACTGCTGTGGGAGAGTGCTCTCTTAACATCCCACTACCAACAGCTTAGCAGTAAACTCCTTCACCATAAGCGTCGCCTAGTGACCCACGCGGGTTTACCGTATCGAGGACCTCGCTTTAAGCGGGAAAGACGTGGATCGGGGGACGGGGGTTTAGGCGGCGCAACATCTCGCGTTTCCTCCTGGAAATGCAGACCTCTAGTGTTACGTTTGCTGCCCTTCATTCTGAGGATCGTTCGTTCTTGTCCGGTTAACTCCGCCCACAGTTTTCGAGATATCGACTCCGTTCAAAGTTTCATTTGTAGAGCTTCCCTGTGGGATGCGGGCTTGTATACAGCTTTTGGAAAAGTTACATAGTTTTAGCACAGTAAGCATTTGAAGTTTCAACTTTTCTCCCATAGGAATGAATGGAAAAATGTCCATAAACTTTTGTCAAACTTTCAAAGTGCTGTCACACGGTCAGTTTTTGAGCTAGAGACACCAGAACTCAAACGGGCAGACCCGAGGGTCCACGGTCCCACCACGTAAAATTATGTGCCGATAGCCCACCCGCTTCATGACCTTTGACCCCGTTTTCCATTCACGGCCTACACAGCTCCATAGAGTCCAATGTAAACTGCTGTGGGAGAGTGCTCTCTTAACATCCCACTACCAACAGCTTAGCAGTAAACTCCTTCACCATAAGCGTCGCCTAGTGACCCACGCGGGTTTACCGTGTCGAGGACCTCGCTTTAAGCGGGAAAGACGCGGATCGGGAGCAGGGGTTTAGGCGGCGCAACATCTCGCGTTTCCTCCTGGAAATGCAGACCTCTAGTTATGTTGCGCAAGCTGCTTCAGCAGCGCGCAATATATTGTTCTTCTTAAGTCATATTATTATTATTCTTCTTATTATTCCGCGTTTCCTTGTCCGCTTAACTAGTCCCGCAGCTTTCGAGCTATCGACTCCGTTCCACCCGGAAATCGTGCGTCCTATAGCGACGATGTAGGCTTGTATACAGCTTTCCGATACCCGCACTCGTTCGTCCGCTACACTCGTTTTTTGCTCTGTTTTTCCCCAGTCATTTCTATGGAATTAATTTTCAAAGTGCTCTAACTCGGTCATTTTTCAAGCTACGGACACGGGATTTCAGACGGTCGGACCCGGGCGTACCGGCTCCCATCACTTCCGTTTTCGGAATTTTTGCACTCATCCTTCCCTTTCTATTCCTCCTTCAAAATCCCTCCATTCATTTCAATGGGAGGCTCTTAGAGTGGGGGTGATGTCATCCACTGTAGTTTCAGTGGCAAAAAGCCGTTTTTTCACTTTTTAGCCGAACAAATGGCCATAACTTCCTTATAGTTTCACCTAGAAACTTCATTTAAATTTTAAATGGTAGAGAAACTTGTCCTTTCTAAGACCTCTAAATTTGAACATTATTGAAAATACGGTTTTTGAGTTATGAATTTTTGTTCGGCACTAGGGACGGTTTCGGCTCCCATAGGGTTCAATGTATTTTTGGAGCAGCTCAGAGTGCGGTTTCTAAAATTTTCTCCTGTTTTTAACTCGTCATAACATGCTCAATTCTCACTTAATCTGCAAATTGTTTATACCATATCGATCCCCAGACTCTCCTTGTCGCAACGGTATATACGGTTAAGTGATGTGAGGAAAACTTTCCGAGCTATAAGCATTTGTTCGGAGGGTGGGTACGCTCCCATAGGAACCCATTGAAATTATTTTTTTTCTTTTTCAATTTTCTGCCGAACATTTCACCATAACTTCCTTATACTTTCACCTACAGACTTCATTTAAATTTTAAATGGTAGAGAAATGTCCCCTTTCTCAAACTTGTAAGTTCCAGACCGTTTGATAATACCGTTCTTGAGTTATGAAATTTTGTTTGACACTTGGGAGGGTTTTCCTCCCATAGAGCTCAATGTATTTTAAGAGCGGGTCGGCACGCAGATTTTCAAAACTTTGCCTGTTTTTAACTCGTAATTACACCATCAAATCTCGCTCAAAGTGCAAAATTTTTTACACCATCTCGAGCACCAGACTCTCCTTGTCGCTACGGTATGCTTCGTTCATTTTTGGACCTGGAAAAGTTTTGGAGATATTTGAGGTTTTTTGGAGGGTGCTCCCCGGTCGAAATTCATTGAATCATGAGTCTGTCAGTTGTATTCTGTGAGCGTGCGTGTGAGAGAGACAGAGGGGGGAGGGGGAGGGGCAGAGGCAGACACTGACGGGGAGAGCTGTGAGGGCCACAGAAATACACAGGCAGTCTGTAACACTTTAAAGGTCATTTTTAAGGGGGACGTCTTAATTATCCAGGGTTTCTTAAGGTGGAATTTTTAAAAAAGACCTCATTCACAATATACTGGCTGTCTTTTCAACATTTTAAGACGCGGATCGGGGGGCAGGGGTTTAGGCGGCGCAACATCTCGCGTTTCCTCCTGGAAATGCAGACCTCTAGTGTTACGTTTGCTGCCCTTAATTCTGAGGATCGTTCGTTATTGTCCGGTTAACTCCGCCCACAGTTTTCGAGATATCGACTCCGTTCAAAGTTTCATTCGTAGAGCTTCCCTGTGGGATGTGGGCTTGTATACAGCTTTTGGAAAAGTTACATAGTTTTTGCACAGTAAGCATTTGAAGTTTCATCTTTACTCTCATAGGAATGAATGGAAAAATGTCCATAAACTTTTGTCAAACTTTCAAACTGCTGTCACACGCTCAGTTTTCGAGCTACAGACACCAGAATTCAAACGGGCAGACCCGAGAGTCCACGGTCCCGCCACGTGAAATTATAGGCCGATACCCCGCCCGCTTCATGACCTTTGACCCCGTTTTCCATTCACGGCCTACACAGCTCCATAGAGTCCAATGTAAACTGCTGTGGGACAGTGCTCTCTTAACATCCCACTACCAACAGCTTAGCAGTAAACTCCTTCACCATAAGCGTCGCCTAGTGACCCACGCGGGTTTACCGTATCGAGGACCTCGCTTTAAGCGGGAAAGACGCGGATCGGGGGGCAGGGGTTTAGGCGGCGCAACATCTCGCGTTTCCTCCTGGAAATGCAGACCTCTAGTGTTACGTTTGCTGCCCTTCATTCTGAGGATCGTTCATTCTTGTCCGGTTAACTCCGCCCACAGTTTTCGAGATATCGACTCCGTTCAAAGTTTGTTTCGTAGAGCTGCCCTGTGTGATGCGGGCTTGTATACAGCTTTTGGAAAAGTTACATAGTTTTCGCACAGTAAGCATTTGAAGTTTCATCTTAACTCCCATAGGAATGAATGGAAAAATGTCCATAAACTTTTGTCAAACTTTCAAACTGCTGTCACACGGTCAGTTTTCGAGCTAGAGACACCAGAACTCAAACGGTCAGACCCGAGAGTCCACGGTCCCAACACGTAAAATTATGGGCCGATAGGCCACCCGCTTCATGACCTTTGACCCCGTTTTCCATTCACGGCCTACACAGCTCCATAGAGTCCAATGTAAACTGCTGTGGGACAGTGCTCTATTAACATCCCACTACCGACAGCTTAGCAGTAAACTCTTTCACCATAAGCGTCGCCTAGTGACCCACGCGGGTTTACCGTATCGAGGACCTCGCTTTAAGCGGGAAAGACGCGGATCGGGGGATGGGGGTTTCGGCGGCGCAACATCTCGCGTTTCCTCCTGGAAATGCAGACCTCTAGTGTTACGTTTGCTGCCCTTAATTCTGAGGATCGTTCATTCTTGTCCGGTTAACTCCGCCCACAGTTTTCGAGATATCGACTCCATTCAAAGTTTCATTCGTAGAGCTTCCCTGTGGGATGCGGGCTTGTATACAGCTTTTGGAAAACTTGCATAGTTTTTGCACAGGAAGCCTTTGAACTTTCATCTTTACTCCCATAGGAATGAATGGAAAAATGTCCATAAACTTTTGTCAAACTTTCAAACTGCTCTCACACGGTCAGTTTTTGAGCTAGAGACACCAGAACTCAAACGGGCAGACCCGAGGGTCCAAGGTCCCACCACGTGTAATTATAGGCCGATAGCCCACCCGCTTCATGACCTTTGACCCCGTTTTCCATTCACGGCCTACACAGCTCCATAGAGTCCAATGTAAACTGCTGTGGGAGAGTGCTCTCTTAACATCCCACTACCAACAGCTTAGCAGTAAACTCCTTCACCATAAGCGTCGCCTAGTGACCCACGCGGGTTTACCGTATCGAGGACCTCGCTTTAAGCGGGAAAGACGCGGATCGGGGGGCAGGGGTTTAGGCGGCGCAACATCTCGCGTTTCCTGCTGGAAATGCAGACCTCTAGTTATGTTGCGCAAGCTGCTTCAGCAGCGCGCAATATATTGTTCTTCTTAAGTCATATTATTATTATTCTTCTTATTATTCCGCGTTTCCGTGTCCGCTTAACTAGTCCCGCAGCTTTCGAGCTATCGACTCCGTTCCACCCGGAAATCGTGCGTCCTATAGCGACGATGTAGGCTTGTATACAGCTTTCCGATACCCGCACTCGTTCGTCCGCTACACTCGTTTTTCGCTCTGTTTTTCCCCAGTCATTTCTATGGAATTAATTTTCAAAGTGCTCTAACTCGGTCATTTTTCAAGCTACGGACACGGGATTTCAGACGGTCGGACCCGGGCGTACCGGCTCCCATCACTTCCGTTTTCGGAATTTTTGCACTCATCCTTCCCTTTCTATTCCTCCTTCAAAATCCCTCCATTCATTTCAATGGGAGGCTCTTAGAGTGGGGGTGATGTCATCCACTGTAGTTTCAGTGGCAAAAAGCCGTTTTTTCACTTTTTAGCCGAACAAATGGCCATAACTTCCTTATAGTTTCACCTAGAAACTTCATTTAAATTTTAAATGGTAGAGAAACTTGTCCTTTCTAAGACCTCTAAATTTGAACATTATTGAAAATACGGTTTTTGAGTTATGAATTTTTGTTCGGCACTAGGGACGGTTTCGGCTCCCATAGGGTTCAATGTATTTTTGGAGCAGCTCAGAGTGCGGTTTCTAAAATTTTCTCCTGTTTTTAACTCGTCATAACATGCTCAATTCTCACTTAATCTGAAAATTTTTTATACCATATCGATCCCCAGACTCTCCTTGTCGCAACGGTATATATGGTTAAGTGATGTGGGGAAAACTTTCCGAGCTATAAGCATTTGTTCGGAGGGTGGGTACGCTCCCATAGGAACCCATTGAAATTATTTTTTTTCTTTTTCAATTTTCTGCCGAACATTTCACCATAACTTCCTTATACTTTCACCTACAGACTTCATTTAAATTTTAAATGGTAGAGAAATGTCCCCTTTCTCAAACTTGTAAGTTTCAGACCGTTTGATAATACCGTTCTTGAGTTATGAATTTTTGTTCCACACTTGGGAGGGTTTTCCTCCCATAGAGCTCAATGTATTTTAAGAGCGGGTCGGCACGCAGATTTTCAAAACTTTGCCTGTTTTTAACTCGTAATTACACCATCAAATCTCGCTCAAAGTGCAAAAATTTTTACACCATCTCGAGCACAAGACTCTCCTTGTCGCTACGGTATGCTTCGTTCAATTTTGGTTGGGAAAAGTTTTCGAGCTACGGGTGATTTTTTGGAGGGTGCTCCCCGGTCGAAATTCATTGAATCATGAGTCTGTCAGTTGTGTTCTGTGAGCGTGCGTGTGAGAGACAGAGAAGGGGGAGGGGGAGGGGCAGAGGCAGACACTGACTGGGAGAGGTGTGAGGGCCACAGAAATACACAGGCAGTCTGTAACACTTTAAAGGTCATTTTTAAGGGGGACGTCTTAATTATCCAGGGTTTCTTAAGGTGGAATTTTTAAATAATACCTCATTCACAATATACTGGCTGTCTTTTCAACATTTTAAGACACGGATCGGGGGGCAGGGGTTTAGGCGGCGCAACATCTCGCGTTTTCTCCTGGAAATGCAGACCTCTAGTGTTACGTTTGCTGCCCTTCATTCTGAGGATCGTTCATTCTTGTCCGGTTAACTCCGCCCACAGTTTTCGAGATATCGACTCCGTTCAAAGTTTGTTTCGTAGAGCTTCCCTGTGGGATGCGGGCTTGTATACAGCTTTTGGAAAAGTTGCATAGTTTTCGCACAGTAACCATTTGAAGTTTCATCTTTACTCCCATAGGAATGAATGGAAAAATGTCCATAAACTTTTGTCAAACTTTCAAACTGCTGTCACACGGTCAGTTTTCGAGCTAGAGACACCAGAACTCAAACGGGCAGACCCGAGGGTCCACGGTCCCAGCACGTGAAACTATGGGCCGATAGCCCACCCGCTTCATGACCTTTGACCCCGTTTTCCATTCACGGCCTACTGAGCTCCTTACAGTCCAATGTAAACTGCTCTGGGAGAGAGCTCTCTTAACATCCCACTACCGACGGCTTAGCAGTAAACTCCTTCACCATAAGCGTCGCCTAGTGACCCACGCGGGTTTACCGTATCGAGGACCTCGCTTTAAGCGGGAAAGACGCGGATCGGGGGGCAGGGGTTTCGGCGGCGCAACATCTCGCGTTTCCTCCTGGAAATGCAGACCTCTAGTGTTACGTTTGCTGCCCTTCATTCTGAGGATCGTTCATTCTTGTCCGGTTAACTCCGCCCACAGTTTTCGAGATATCGACTCCGTTCAAAGTTTCATTCGTAGAGCTTCCCTGTGGGATGCGGGCTTGTATACAGCTTTTGGAAAAGTTGCATAGTTTTCGCACAGTAAGCATTTGAAGTTTCATCTTTTCTCTCATAGGAATGAATGGAAAAATGTCCATAAACTTTTGTCAAACTTTAAAACTGCTGTCACACGGTCAGTTTTCGAGCTAGAGACACCAGAACTCAAACGGGCAGACCCGAGGGTCCACGGTCCCAGCACGTGAAACTATGGGCCGATAGCCCACCCGCTTCATGACCTTTGACCCCGTTTTCCATTCACGGCCTACACAGCTCCATAGAGTCCAATGTAAACTGCTGTGGGTGACTGCTCTCTTAACATCCCACTACCGACAGCTTAGCAGTAAACTCCTTCACCATAAGCGTCGCCTAGTGACCCACGCAGGTTTACCATATCGAGGACCTCGCTTTAAGCGGGAAAGACGCGGATCGGGGGGCGGGGGTTTAGGCGGCGCAACATCTCGCGTTTCCTCCTGGAAATGCAGACCTCTAGTGTTACGTTTGCTGCCCTTCATTCTGAGGATCGTTCGTTCTTGTCCGGTTAACTCCGCCCACAGTTTTCGAGATATCGACTCCGTTCAAAGTTTCATTCGTACAGCTTCCCTGTGGGATGCGGGCTTGTATACAGCTTTTGGAAAAGTTACATAGTTTTTGCACAGTAAGCATTTGAAGTTTCATCTTTACTCTCATAGGAATGAATGGAAAAATGTCCATAAACTTTTGTCAAACTTTCAAACTGCTGTCACACGCTCAGTTTTCGAGCTACAGACACCAGAATTCAAACGGGCAGACCCGAGAGTCCACGGTCCCGCCACGTGAAATTATAGGCCGATACCCCGCCCGCTTCATGACCTTTGACCCCGTTTTCCATTCACGGCCTACACAGCTCCATAGAGTCCAATGTAAACTGCTGTGGGACAGTGCTCTCTTAACATCCCACTACCAACAGCTTAGCAGTAAACTCCTTCACCATAAGCGTCGCCTAGTGACCCACGCGGGTTTACCGTATCGAGGACCTCGCTTTAAGCGGGAAAGACGCGGATCGGGGGGCAGGGGTTTAGGCGGCGCAACATCTCGCGTTTCCTCCTGGAAATGCAGACCTCTAGTGTTACATTTGCTGCCCTTCATTCTGAGGATCGTTCATTCTTGTCCGGTTAACTCCGCCCACAGTTATCGAGATATCGACTCCGTTCAAAGTTTGTTTCGTAGAGCTGCCCTGTGTGATGCGGGCTTGTATACAGCTTTTGGAAAAGTTACATAGTTTTCGCACAGTAAGCATTTGAAGTTTCATCTTAACTCCCATAGGAATGAATGGAAAAATGTCCATAAACTTTTGTCAAACTTTCAAACTGCTGTCACACGGTCAGTTTTCGAGCTAGAGACACCAGAACTCAAACGGTCAGACCCGAGAGTCCACGGTCCCACCACGTAAAATTATGGGCCGATAGGCCACCCGCTTCATGACCTTTGACCCCGTTTTCCATTCACGGCCTACACAGCTCCATAGAGTCCAATGTAAACTGCTGTGGGACAGTGCTCTACTAACATCCCACTACCGACAGCTTAGCAGTAAACTCTTTCACCATAAGCGTCGCCTAGTGACCCACGCGGGTTTACCGTATCGAGGACCTCGCTTTAAGCGGGAAAGACGCGGATCGGGGGATGGGGGTTTCGGCGGCGCAACATCTCGCGTTTCCTCCTGGAAATGCAGACCTCTAGTGTTACGTTTGCTGCCCTTAATTCTGAGGATCGTTCATTTTTGTCCGGTTAACTCCGCCCACAGTTTTCGAGATATCGACTCCATTCAAAGTTTCATTCGTAGAGCTTCCCTGTGGGATGCGGGCTTGTATACAGCTTTTGGAAAACTTGCATAGTTTTTGCACAGGAAGCCTTTGAACTTTCATCTTTACTCCCATAGGAATGAATGGAAAAATGTCCATAAACTTTTGTCAAACTTTCAAACTGCTCTCACACGGTCAGTTTTCGAGCCAGAGACACCAGAACTCAAACGGGCAGACCCGAGGGTCCAAGGTCCCACCACGTGTAATTATAGGCCGATAGCCCACCCGCTTCATGACCTTTGACCCCGTTTTCCATTCACGGCCTACACAGCTCCATAGAGTCCAATGTAAACTGCTGTGGGAGAGTGCTCTCTTAACATCCCACTACCAACAGCTTAGCAGTAAACTCCTTCACCATAAGCGTCGCCTAGTGACCCACGCGGGTTTACCGTATCGAGGACCTCGCTTTAAGCGGGAAAGACGCGGATCGGGGGGCAGGGGTTTAGGCGGCGCAACATCTCGCGTTTCCTGCTGGAAATGCAGACCTCTAGTGTTACGTTTGCTGCCCTTCATTCTGAGGATCGTTCATTCTTGTCCGGTTAACTCCGCCCACAGTTTTCGAGATATCGACTCCGTTCAAAGTTTGTTTCGTAGAGCTTCCCTGTGGGATGCGGGCTTGTATACAGCTTTTGGAAAAGTTGCATAGTTTTCGCACAGTAACCATTTGAAGTTTCATCTTTACTCCCATAGGAATGAATGGAAAAATGTCCATAAACTTTTGTCAATCTTTCAAACTGCTGTCACACGGTCAGTTTTCGAGCTAGAGACACCAGAACTCAAACGGGCAGACCCGAGGGTCCACGGTCCCTCCACGTAAAATTATGGGTCGATAGCCCACCCGCTTCATGACCTTTGACCCCGTTTTCTATTCACGGCCTACAGAGCTCCACATAGTCCAATGTAAACTGCTGTGGGAGAGTGCTCTCTTAACATCCCACTACCGACAGCTTAGCAGTAAACTCCTTCACCATAAGCGTCGCCTAGTGACCCACGCGGGTTTACCGTGTCGAGGACCTCGCTTTAAGCGGGAAAGACGCAGATCGGGGGGCGGGGGTTTAGGCGGCGCAACATCTCGCGTTTCCTCCTGGAAATGCAGACCTCTAGTTCTGAGGATCGTTCATTCTTGTCCGGTTAACTCCGCCCACAGTTTTCGAGATATCGACTCCGTTCAAAGTTTGTTTCGTAGAGCTTCCCTGTGGGATGCGGGCTTGTATACAGCTTTTGGAAAAGTTGCATAGTTTTCGCACAGTAAGCATTTGAAGTTTCATCTTTACTCCCATAGGAATGAATGGAAAAATGTCCATAAACTTTTGTCAAACTTTCAAACTGCTGTCACACGGTCAGTTTTCGAGCTAGAGACACCAGAACTCAAACGGGCAGACCCGAGGGTCCATGGTCCCACCACGTGAAATTATAGGCCGATACCCCGTCCGCTTCATGACCTTTGACCCCGTTTTCCATTCACGGCCTACAGAGCTCCATAGAGTCCAATGTAAACTGCTGTGGGAGAGTGCTCTCTTAACATCCCACTACCAACGGCTTAGCAGTAAACTCCTTCACCATAAGCGTCGCCTAGTGACCCACGCGGGTTTACCGTACCGAGGACCTCGCTTTAAGCGGGAAAGACGCGGATCGGGGGGCGGGGGTTTAGGCGGCGCAACATCTCGCGTTTCCTCCTGGAAATGCAGACCTCTAGTTATGTTGCGCCTGCTGCTTTAAGCAGCAGCGCGCAATATATTGTTCTTCTTAAGTCATATTATTATGTTGCGCCTGCTGCTTTAAGCAGCGGCGCAATATATTGTTCTTCTTAAGTCATATTATTATTTTTATTATTTTTATTATTCCGCGTTTCCTTGTCCGCCTAACTAGTCCCGCAGCTTTCGAGCTATCGACTCCGTTCCACCTGGAAATCGTGCGTCCTATAGCGACGATGTGGGCTTGTATACAGCTTTCCGATACCCGCACTCGTTCGTCCGCTACACTCGTTTATCGCTCCGTTTTTCCCCAGTCATTTCTATGGAATTAATTTTCAAAGTGCTCTAACTCGGTCATTTTTCAAGCTACGGACACGGGATTTCAGACGGTCGGACCCGGGCGTACCGGCTCCCGTCACTTCCGTTTTCGGAATTTTTGCACTCATCCTTCCCTTTCTATCACTCCTTCAAAATCCCTCCATTCATTTCAATGGGAGGCTCTTAGAGTGGGTGACATCATACACTGTAGATTCCTTCTCAGAAAACGGGTTTTTCACTTTTCAGCTGAACAAATCGCCATAACTTCCTCATACTTTCACCTAGAAACTTCATTTAAATTTTAAATGGTAGAGAAACTTGTCCTTTCTAATACCTCTAAAGTTGAATATTATTGAAAATACGGTCTTTGAGTTATGCATTTTTGTTCGGCACTAGGGACGGTTTCGGCTCCCATAGGGTTCAATGTATTTTTGGAGCGGCTCAGAGTGCGCTTTCTAAAATTTTCTCCTGTTTTTAACTCGTCATAACATGCTCAATTCTCACTTAATCTGCAATTTTTTTATACCATATCGATCCCCAGACTCTCCTTGTCGCAACGGTATATACGGTTAAGTGATGTGGGGAAAACTTTCCGAGCTATAAGCATTTGTTCGGAGGGTGGGTACGCTCCCATAGGAACCCATTGAAATTATTTTTTTTCTTTTTCAATTTTCTGCCGAACATTTCACCATAACTTCCTTATACTTTCACCTACAGACTTCATTTAAACTTTAAATGGTAGAGAAATTTCCCCTTTCTCACACTTGTAAGTTTCGGACCGTTTGAGAATACCGTTCTTGAGTTATGAATTTTTGTTCCACACTTGGGAGGGTTTTCCTCCCATAGAGCTCAATGTATTTTAAGAGCGGGTCTGCACGCAGATTTTCAAAACTTTGCCTGTTTTTAACTCGTAATTACACCATCAAATCTCGCTCAAAGTGCAAAAATTTTTACACCATCTCGAGCACCAGACTCTCCTTGTCGCTACGGTATGCTTCGTTCAATTTTGGTTGGGAAAAGTTTTCGAGCTACGGGTGATTTTTTGGAGGGTGCTCCACCGGTCGAAATTCATTGAATCATGAGTCTGTCAGTTGTATTCTGTGAGCGTGCGTGTGAGAGAGAGAGAGGGGGGAGGGGCAGTGGCAGAGGCAGAGACCGAGGGGGAGAGGTATGAAGGACAGACATACATAGGCAGTGTCTAACACTTTAAAGGTCATTTTAAGGGGGACGTCTTAATTATCCAGGTTTTCTTAAGGTGGAATTTTTTTTTAGAATACCTCGTTCACAATATACTGGCTGATCATTTCAACATTTTAACCTTTATTTCAAGTGGTCATTTTTAAAGGTGGACGTCTCAATACAATTGTGGGTTTCTTAAGGTGGAATTTTATTAAGGTGGTATTTAAAATGTATTGGCCATCTTTTTGGCTTTGAAGACTCTTTTGGCCTGCAATGTGGACATCTAAATACAATTCTGGGTTTCTTAAGGTGGAATTGTTTTTAAAGGTGGAATTCAAAATGTATCGTTTTCCATTCACGCCCTACAGAGCTCCATAGACTCCAATGTAAGCTGCTGTGGGAGAGTGCTCCCTTAACATCCCACTACCGACAGCTTAGCACACAACTCTTTCACCATAGCGTGGCCTAGTGACCCACGCGGGTTTCCCTACTGACGACCTCGCTTTAAGCGGGAAAGACGCGGATCGGGGGACGGGGGTTTAGGCGGCGCAACATCTCGCGTTTCCTCCTGGTGTTACGTTTGCTGCCCTTAATTCTGAGGATCGTTCATTCTTGTCCGTTTAACTCCGCCCACAGTTTTCGAGATATCGACTCCGTTCAAAGTTTGTTTCGTAGAGCTGCCCTGTGGGATGCGGGCTTGTATACAGCTTTTGGAAAAGTTGCATAGTTTTCGCACAGGAAGCATTTGAATTTCATCTTTACTCCCATAGGAACGAATGGAAAAATGTCCATAAACTTTTGCCAAACTTTAAAACTGCTGTCACACGCTCAGTTTTCGAGCTAGAGACACCAGAACTCAAACGGGCAGACCCGAGGGTCCACGGTCCCGCCACGTGAAATTATGGGCCGATAGCCCACCCGCTTCATGACCTTTGACCCCGTTTTCCATTCACGGCCTACAGAGCTCCATAGAGTCCAATGTAAACTGCTGTGGGAGAGTGCTCTCTTAACATCCCACTACCAACAGCTTAGCAGTAAACTCCTTCACCATAAGCGTCGCCTAGTGACCCACGCGGGTTTACCGTATCGAGGACCTCGCTTTAAGCGGGAAAGACGCGGATCGGGGGGCAGGGGTTTCGGCGGCGCAACATCTCGCGTTTCCTCCTGGAAATGCAGACCTCTAGTGTTACGTTTGCTGCCCTTCATTCTGAGGATCGTTCATTCTTGTCCGGTTAACTCCGCCCACAGTTTTCGAGATATCGACTCCGTTCAAAGTTTCATTCGTAGAGCTTCCCTGTGGGATGCGGGCTTGTATACAGCTTTTGGAAAAGTTACATAGTTTTTGCACAGTAAGCATTTGAAGTTTCATATTTTCTCCCATAGGAATGAATGGAAAAATGTCCATAAACTTTTCTCAAACTTTCAAACTGCTGTCACACGGTCAGTTTTCGAGCTAGAGACACCAGAACTCAAACGAGCAGACCCGAGGGTCCACGGTCCCACCACGTAAAATTATGGGCCGATAGCCCACCCGCTTCATGACCTTTGACCCCGTTTTCCATTCACGGCCTACAGAGCTCCATAGAGTCCAATGTAAACTGCTGTGGGACAGTGCTCTATTAACATCCCACTACCGACAGCTTAGCAGTAAACTCCTTCACCATAAGCGTCGCCTAGTGACCCACGCGGGTTTACCGTATCGAGGACCTCGCTTTAAGCGGGAAAGACGCGGATCGGGGGGCGGGGGCTTAGGCGGCGCAACATCTCGCGTTTCCTCCTGGAAATGCAGACCTCTAGTGTTACTTTTGCTGCCCTTCATTCTGAGGATCGTTCATTCTTGTCCGGTTAACTCCGCCCACAGTTTTCGAGATATCGACTCCGTTCAAAGTTTCATTCGTAGAGCTTCCCTGTGGGATGCGGGCTTGTATACAGCTTTTGGAAAAGTTACATAGTTTTTGCACAGTAAGCATTTGAAGTTTCATATTTTCTCCCATAGGAATGAATGGAAAAATGTCCATAAACTTTTCTCAAACTTTCAAACTGCTGTCACACGGTCAGTTTTCGAGCTAGAGACACCAGAACTCAAACGAGCAGACCCGAGGGTCCACGGTCCCACCACGTAAAATTATGGGCCGATAGCCCACCCGCTTCATGACCTTTGACCCCGTTTTCCATTCACGGCCTACAGAGCTCCATAGAGTCCAATGTAAACTGCTGTGGGACAGTGCTCTATTAACATCCCACTACCGACAGCTTAGCAGTAAACTCCTTCACCATAAGCGTCGCCTAGTGACCCACGCGGGTTTACCGTATCGAGGGCCTCGCTTTAAGCGGGAAAGACGCGGATCGGGGGGCAGGGGTTTAGGCGGCGCAACATCTCGCGTTTCCTCCTGGAAATGCAGACCTCTAGTGTTACGTTTGCTGCCCTTCATTCTGAGGATCGTTCATTCTTGTCCGGTTAACTCCGCCCACAGTTTTCGAGATATCGACTCCGTTCAAAGTTTCATTCGTAGAGCTTCCCTGTGGGATGCGGGCTTGTATACAGCTTTTGGAAAAGTTGCATAGTTTTCGCACAGTAACCATTTGAAGTTTCATCTTTACTCCCATAGGAATGAATGGAAAAATGTCCATAAACTTTTGTCAAACTTTCAAACTGCTGTCACACGGTCAGTTTTTGAGCTAGAGACACCAGAATTCAAACGGGCAGACCCGAGGGTCCACGGTCCCACCACGTAAAATTAAGAGCCGATAGCCCACCCGCTTCATGACCTTTGACCCCGTTTTCCATTCACGGCCTACAGAGCTCCACAGAGTCCAATGTAAACTGCTGTGGGAGAGTGCTCTCTTAACATCCCACTACCGACAGCTTAGCAGTAAACTCCTTCACCATAAGCGTCGCCTAGTGACCCACGTGGGTTTACCGTATCGAGGATCTCGCTTTAAGCGGGAAAGACGCGGATCGGGGGGCAGGGGTTTAGGCGGCGCAACATCTCGCGTTTCCTCCTGGAAATGCAGACCTCTAGTGTTACTTTTGCTGCCCTTCATTCTGAGGATCGTTCATTCTTGTCCGGTTAACTCCGCCCACAGTTTTCGAGATATCGACTCCGTTCAAAGTTTCATTCGTAGAGCTTCCCTGTGGGATGCGGGCTTGTATACAGCTTTTGGAAAAGTTACATAGTTTTTGCACAGTAAGCATTTGAAGTTTCATATTTTCTCCCATAGGAATGAATGGAAAAATGTCCATAAACTTTTCTCAAACTTTCAAACTGCTGTCACACGGTCAGTTTTCGAGCTAGAGACACCAGAACTCAAACGAGCAGACCCGAGGGTCCACGGTCCCACCACGTAAAATTATGGGCCGATAGCCCACCCGCTTCATGACCTTTGACCCCGTTTTCCATTCACGGCCTACAGAGCTCCATAGAGTCCAATGTAAACTGCTGTGGGACAGTGCTCTATTAACATCCCACTACCGACAGCTTAGCAGTAAACTCCTTCACCATAAGCGTCGCCTAGTGACCCACGCGGGTTTACCGTATCGAGGACCTCGCTTTAAGCGGGAAAGACGCGGATCGGGGGGCGGGGGCTTAGGCGGCGCAACATCTCGCGTTTCATCCTGGAAATGCATACCTCTAGTGTTACTTTTGCTGCCCTTCATTCTGAGGATCGTTCATTCTTGTCCGGTTAACTCCGCCCACAGTTTTCGAGATATCGACTCCGTTCAAAGTTTCATTCGTAGAGCTTCCCTGTGGGATGCGGGCTTGTATACAGCTTTTGGAAAAGTTACATAGTTTTTGCACAGTAAGCATTTGAAGTTTCATATTTTCTCCCATAGGAATGAATGGAAAAATGTCCATAAACTTTTCTCAAACTTTCAAACTGCTGTCACACGGGCAGTTTTCGAGCTAGAGACACCAGAACTCAAACGAGCAGACCCGAGGGTCCACGGTCCCACCACGTAAAATTATGGGCCGATAGCCCACCCGCTTCATGACCTTTGACCCCGTTTTCCATTCACGGCCTACAGAGCTCCATAGAGTCCAATGTAAACTGCTGTGGGACAGTGCTCTATTAACATCCCACTACCGACAGCTTAGCAGTAAACTCCTTCACCATAAGCGTCGCCTAGTGACCCACGCGGGTTTACCGTATCGAGGACCTCGCTTTAAGCGGGAAAGACGCGGATCGGGGGGCGGGGGCTTAGGCGGCGCAACATCTCGCGTTTCCTCCTGGAAATGCAGACCTCTAGTGTTACGTTTGCTGCCCTTCATTCTGAGGATCGTTCATTCTTATCCGGTTAACTCCGCCCACAGTTTTCGAGATATCGACTCCGTTCAAAGTTTCATTCGTAGAGCTTCCCTGTGGGATGCGGGCTTGTATACAGCTTTTGGAAAAGTTGCATAGTTTTAGCACAGTAAGCATTTGAAGTTTCATCTTTTCTCCCATAGGAATGAATGGAAAAATGTCCATAAACTTTTGTCAAACTTTCAAAGTGCTGTCACACGCTCAGTTTTCGAGCTAGAGACACCAGAATTCAAACGGGCAGACCCGAGAGTCCAAGGTCCCACCACCTGAAATTATGGGCCGATACCCCGCCCGCTTCATGACCTTTGACCCCGTTTTCCATTCACGGCCTACAGAGCTCCATAGAGTCCAATGTAAACTGCTGTGGGAGAGTGCTCTCTTAACATCCCACTACCAACAGCTTAGCAGTAAACTCCTTCACCATAAGCGTCGCCTAGTGACCCACGCGGGTTTACCGTATCGAGGACCTCGCTTTAAGCGGGAAAGACGCGGATCGGGGGGCGGGGCTTTAGGCGGCGCAACATCTCGCGTTTCCTCCTGGAAATGCAGACCTCTAGTTATGTTGCGCCTGCTGCTTTAAGCAGCGGCGCAATATATTGTTCTTCTTAAGTCATATTATTATTTTTATTATTTTTATTATTCCGCGTTTCCTTGTCCGCCTAACTAGTCCCGCAGCTTTCGAGCTATCGACTCCGTTCCACCTGGAAATCGTGCGTCCTATAGCGACGATGTGGGCTTGTATACAGCTTTCCGATACCCGCACTCGTTCGTCCGCTACACTCGTTTATCGCTCCGTTTTTCCCCAGTCATTTCTATGGAATTAATTTTCAAAGTGCTCTAACTCGGTCATTTTTCAAGCTACGGACACGGGATTTCAGACGGTCGGACCCGGGCGTACCGGCTCCCGTCACTTCCGTTTTCGGAATTTTTGCACTCATCCTTCCCTTTCTATCACTCCTTCAAAATCCCTCCATTCATTTCAATGGGAGGCTCTTAGAGTGGGTGACATCATACACTGTAGATTCCTTCTCAGAAAACGGGTTTTTCACTTTTCAGCTGAACAAATCGCCATAACTTCCTCATACTTTCACCTAGAAACTTCATTTAAATTTTAAATGGTAGAGAAACTTGTCCTTTCTAATACCTCTAAAGTTGAATATTATTGAAAATACGGTCTTTGAGTTATGCATTTTTGTTCGGCACTAGGGACGGTTTCGGCTCCCATAGGGTTCAATGTATTTTTGGAGCGGCTCAGAGTGCGCTTTCTAAAATTTTCTCCTGTTTTTAACTCGTCATAACATGCTCAATTCTCACTTAATCTGCAATTTTTTTTATACCATATCGATCCCCAGACTCTCCTTGTCGCAACGGTATATACGGTTAAGTGATGTGGGGAAAACTTTCCGAGCTATAAGCATTTGTTCGGAGGGTGGGTACGCTCCCATAGGAACCCATTGAAATTATTTTTTTTCTTTTTCAATTTTCTGCCGAACATTTCACCATAACTTCCTTATACTTTCACCTACAGACTTCATTTAAACTTTAAATGGTAGAGAAATTTCCCCTTTCTCACACTTGTAAGTTTCAGATCGTTTGAGAATACCGTTCTTGAGTTATGAATTTTTGTTCCACACTTGGGAGGGTTTTCCTCCCATAGAGCTCAATGTATTTTAAGAGCGGGTCTGCACGCAGATTTTCAAAACTTTGCCTGTTTTTAACTCGTAATTACACCATCAAATCTCGCTCAAAGTGCAAAAATTTTTACACCATCTCGAGCACCAGACTCTCCTTGTCGCTACGGTATGCTTCGTTCAATTTTGGTTGGGAAAAGTTTTCGAGCTACGGGTGATTTTTTTGGAGGGTGCTCCACCGGTCGAAATTCATTGAATCATGAGTCTGTCAGTTGTATTCTGTGAGCGTGCGTGTGAGAGAGAGAGAGGGGGGAGGGGCAGTGGCAGAGGCAGAGACCGAGGGGGAGAGGTATGAAGGACAGACATACATAGGCAGTGTCTAACACTTTAAAGGTCATTTTAAGGGGGACGTCTTAATTATCCAGGGTTTCTTAAGGTGGAATTTTTTTTTAGAATACCTCGTTCACAATATACTGGCTGATCATTTCAACATTTTAACCTTTATTTCAAGTGGTCATTTTTAAAGGTGGACGTCTCAATACAATTGTGGGTTTCTTAAGGTGGAATTTTATTAAGGTGGTATTTAAAATGTATTGGCCATCTTTTTGGCTTTGAAGACTCTTTTGGCCTGCAATGTGGACATCTCAATACAATTCTGGGTTTCTTAAGGTGGAATTGTTTTTAAAGGTGGAATTCAAAATGTATCGTTTTCCATTCACGCCCTACAGAGCTCCATAGACTCCAATGTAAGCTGCTGTGGGAGAGTGCTCCCTTAACATCCCACTACCGACAGCTTAGCACACAACTCTTTCACCATAGCGTGGCCTAGTGACCCACGCGGGTTTCCCTACTGACGACCTCGCTTTAAGCGGGAAAGACGCGGATCGGGGGACGGGGGTTTAGGCGGCGCAACATCTCGCGTTTCCTCCTGGTGTTACGTTTGCTGCCCTTAATTCTGAGGATCGTTCATTCTTGTCCGTTTAACTCCGCCCACAGTTTTCGAGATATCGACTCCGTTCAAAGTTTGTTTCGTAGAGCTGCCCTGTGGGATGCGGGCTTGTATACAGCTTTTGGAAAAGTTGCATAGTTTTCGCACAGGAAGCATTTGAATTTCATCTTTACTCCCATAGGAACGAATGGAAAAATGTCCATAAACTTTTGCCAAACTTTAAAACTGCTGTCACACGCTCAGTTTTCGAGCTAGAGACACCAGAACTCAAACGGGCAGACCCGAGGGTCCACGGTCCCGCCACGTGAAATTATGGGCCGATAGCCCACCCGCTTCATGACCTTTGACCCCGTTTTCCATTCACGGCCTACAGAGCTCCATAGAGTCCAATGTAAACTGCTGTGGGAGAGTGCTCTCTTAACATCCCACTACCAACAGCTTAGCAGTAAACTCCTTCACCATAAGCGTCGCCTAGTGACCCACGCGGGTTTACCGTATCGAGGACCTCGCTTTAAGCGGGAAAGACGCGGATCGGGGGGCAGGGGTTTCGGCGGCGCAACATCTCGCGTTTCCTCCTGGAAATGCAGACCTCTAGTTATGTTGCGCCTGCTGCTTTAAGCAGCGGCGCAATATATTGTTATCCGTAAGTCATATTATTATTATTATTATTCTTATTATTCCGCGTTTCCTTGTCCGCCTAACTAGTCCCGCAGCTTTCGAGCTATCGACTCCGTTCCACCTGGAAATCGTGCGTCCTATAGCGACGATGTGGGCTTGTATACAGCTTTCCGATACCCGCACTCGTTCGTCCGCTACACTCGTTTATCGCTCCGTTTTTCCCCAGTCATTTCTATGGAATTAATTTTCAAAGTGCTCTAACTTGGTCATTTTTCAAGCTACGGACACGGGATTTCAGACGGTCGGACCCGGGCGTACCGGCTCCCATCACTTCCGTTTTCAGATTTTTTGCACTCATCCTTCCCTTTCTATTCCTCCTTCAAAATCCCTCCATTCATTTCAATGGGAGGCTCTTACAGTGGGTGACGTCATACACTGTAGATTCCTTCTCAGAAAACGGGTTTTTAGCTTTTCAGCTGAACAAATCACCATAACTTCCTCATACTTTCACCTAGAAACTTCATTTAAATTTTAAATGGTAGAGAAACTTGTCCTTTCTAACACCTCTAAATTTCAACATTATTGAAAATACGGTTTTTGAGTTATGAATTTTTGTTCGGCACTAGGGAGGGTTTCGGCTCCCATAGGGTTCAATGTATTTTTGGAGCAGCTCAGAGTGCGGTTTCTAAAATTTTCTCCTGTTTTTAACTCGTCATAACATGCTCAATTCTCACTTAATCTGCAAATTTTTTATACCATATCGATCCCCAGACTCTCCTTGTCGCAACGGTATATACGGTTAAGTGATGTGGGGAAAACTTTCCGATCTATAAGCATTTGTTCGGAGGGTGGGTACGCTCCCATAGGAACCCATTGAAATTATTTTTTTTCTTTTTCAATTTTCTGCCGAACATTTCACCATAACTTCCTTATACTTTCACCTACAGACTTCATTTAAACTTTAAATGGTAGAGAAATTTCCCCTTTCTCACACTTGTAAGTTTCAGACCGTTTGAGAATACCGTTCTTGAGTTATGAATTTTTGTTTGACACTTGGGAGGGTTTTCCTCCCATAGAGCTCAATGTATTTTAAGAGCGGCTCGGCACGCAGATTTTCAAAACTTTGCCTGTTTTTAACTCGTAATTACACCATCAAATCTCGCTCAAAGTGCAAAAATTTTTACACCATCTCGAGCACCAGACTCTCCTTGTCGCTACGGTATGCTTCGTTCATTTTTGGACCTGGAAAAGTTTTTGAGATATTTGAGGTTTTTTGGAAGGTGCGCAACCGGTCGAAATTCATTGAATCCTGAGTCTGTCAGTTGTATTCTGTGAGCGTGCGTGTGAGAGAGAGAGAGGGGGGAGGGGGAGGGGCAGAGGCAGAGACTGACGGGGAAGAGGTGTGAGGGCCACAGAAATACACAGGCAGTCTGTAACACTTTAAAGGTCATTTTTAAGGGGGACATCTTAATTATCCAGGGTTTCTTAAGGTGGAATTTTTTAAGAATACCTCATTCACAATATACTGCCTGTCTTTTCGACATTTTAAGCTTTATTTAAAGTGGTCATTTTTAAAGGTGGACGTGTCAATACAACTGTGGGTTTCTTAAGGTGGAATTTTTATTAAGGTGGTATTTAAAATGTATTGGCCATCTTTTTTGCTTTTAAGATTCTTTTGGCCTGTGATGTGGACATTTCAATACAATTCTGGGTTTCTTAAGGTGGAATTGTTTTTAAAGGTGGAATTCAAAATGTATCGTTTTCTATTCACGCCCTACTGAGCTCCATAGAGTCCAATGTAAACTGCTGTGGGAGAGTGCTCTCTTAACATCCCACTACCAACAGCTTAGCAGTAAACTCCTTCACCATAAGCGTCGCCTAGTGACCCACGCGGGTTTACCGTATCGAGGACCTCGCTTTAAGCGGGAAAGACGCGGATCGGGGGACGGGGGTTTAGGCGGCGCAACATCTCGCGTTTCCTCCTGGAAATGCAGACCTCTAGTGTTACGTTTGCTGCCCTTCATTCTGAGGATCTTCATTCCTTGTCCGGTTAACTCCGCCCACAGTTTTCGAGATATCGACTCCGTTCAAAGTTTCATTCGTAGGGCTTCCCTGTGGGATGCGGGCTTGTATACAGCTTTTGGAGAAGTTACATAGTTTTTGCACAGTAAGCATTTGAAGTTTCGTGTTTTCTCCCATAGGAATGAATGAAGAAATGTCCATAAACTTTTGTCAAACTTTCAAACTGCTGTCACACGGTCAGTTTTCGAGCTAGAGACACCAGAACTCAAACGGGCAGACCCAAGGGTCCACGGTCCCGCCATGTGAAATTATAGGCCGATAGCCCACCCGCTTCATGACCTTTGACCCCGTTTTCCTTTCACGGCCTACAGAGCTCCATAGAGTCCAATGTAAACTGCTGTGGGAGAGTGCTCTCTTAACATCCCACTACCAACAGCTTAGCAGTAAACTCCTTCACCATAGGCGTCGCCTAGTGACCCACGTGGGTTTACCGTATCGAGGACCTCGCTTTAAGCAGGAAAGACGCGGATCGGGGGGCAGGGGTTTAGGCGGCGCAACATCTCGCGTTTCCTCCTGGAAATGCAGACCTCTAGTGTTACGTTTGCTGCCCTTCATTCTGAGGATCGTTCGTTCTTGTCCGGTTAACTCCGCCCACAGTTTTCGAGATATCGACTCCGTTCAAAGTTTCATTCGTAGGGCTTCCCTGTGGGATGCGGGCTTGTACACAGCTTTTGGAAAAGTTACATAGTTTTCGCACAGTAAGCATTTGAACTTTCATCTTTACTCCCATAGGAATGAATGGAAAAATGTCCATAAACTTTTGTCAAACTTTCAAAGTGCTGTCACACGGTCAGTTTTCGAGCTAGAGACACCAGAACTCAAACGGGCAGACCCGAGGGTCCACGGTCCCACCACGTGAAACTATAGGCCGATAGCCCACCCGCTTCATGACCTTTGACCCCGTTTTCCATTCACGGCCTACAGAGCTCCATAGAGTCCAATGTAAACTGCTGTGGGAGAGTGCTCTCTTAACATCCCACTACCGACAGCTTAGCAGTAATCTCCTTCACCATAAGCGTCGCCTAGTGACCCACGCGGGTTTACCGTATCGAGGACCTCGCTTTAAGCGGGAAAGACGCGGATCGGGGGACGGGGGTTTAGGCGGCGCAACATCTCGCGTTTCCTCCTGGAAATGCAGACCTCTAGTTATTATTATTATTATTTTTATTATTCCGCGTTTCCTTGTCCGCCTAACTAGTCCCGCAGCTTTCGAGCTATCGACTCCGTTCCACCTGGAAATCGTGCATCCTATAGCGACGATGTGGGCTTGTATACAGCTTTCCGATACCCGCACTCGTTCGTCCGCTACACTCGTTTATCGCTCCGTTTTTCCCCAGTCATTTCTATGGAATTAATTTTCAAAGTGCTCTAACTCGGTCATTTTTCAAGCTACGGACACGGGATTTCAGACGGTCGGACCCGGGCGTACCGGCTCCCATCACTTCCGTTTTCGGAATTTTTGCACTCATCCTTCCCTTTCTTTTCCTCCTTCAAAATCCCTCCATTCATTTCAATGGGAGGCTCTTAGAGTGGGGGTGATGTCATCCACTGTAGTTTCAGTGGCCAAAAGCCGTTTTTTCACTTTTCAGCCGAACAAATCGCCATAACTTCCTTATAGTTTCACCTAGAAACTTCATTTAAATTTTAAAAGGTAGAGAAACTTGTCCTTTCTAAGACCTCTAAATTTGAACATTATTGAAAATACGGTTTTTGAGTTATGAATTTTTGTTCAGCACTAGGGAGGGTTTCGGCTCCCATAGGGTTCAATGTATTTTTGGAGCAGCTCAGAGTGCGGTTTCTAAAATTTTCTCCTGTTTTTAACTCGTCATAACATGCTCAATTCTCACTTAATCTGCAAATTTTTTATACCATATCGATCCCCAGACTCTCCTTGTCGCAACGGTATATACGGTTAAGTGATGTGGGGAAAACTTTCCGAGCTATAAGCATTTGTTCGGAGGGTGGGTACGCTCCCATAGGAACCCATTGAAATTATTTTTTGTCTTTTTCAATTTTCTGCCGAACATTTCACCATAACTTCCTTATACTTTCACCTACAGACTTCATTTAAACTTTAAATGGTAGAGAAATTTCCCCTTTCTCACACTTGTAAGTTTCAGACCGTTTGAGAATACCGTTCTTGAGTTATGAATTTTTGTTTGACACTTGGGAGGGTTTTCCTCCCATAGAGCTCAATGTATTTTAAGAGCGGGTCGGCACGCAGATTTTCAAAACTTTGCCTGTTTTTAACTCGTAATTACACCATCAAATCTCGCTCAAAGTGCAAAAATTTTTACACCATCTCGAGCACCAGACTCTCCTTGTCGCTACGGTATGCTTCGTTCATTTTTGGACCTGGAAAAGTTTTTGAGATATTTGAGGTTTTTTGGAAGGTGCGCCACCGGTCGAAATTCATTGAATCATGAGTCTGTCAGTTGTATTCTGTGAGCGTGCGTGTGAGAGAAACAGAGAGGGGAGGGGGAGGGGCAGAGTCAGAGACCGAGGGGGAGAGGTATGAAGGACATAGGCAGTGTCTAACACTTTAAAGGTCATTTTTAAGGGGGACGTCTTAATTATCCAGGGTTTCTTAAGGTGGAATTTTTAAAGAATACCTCATTCACAATATACTGGCTGTCTTTTCGACATTTTAAGCTTTATTTAAAGTGGTCATTTTTAAAGGTGGACGTGTCAATACAACTGTGGGTTTCTTAAGGTGGAATTTTTATTAAGGTGGTATTTAAAATGTATTGGCCATCTTTTTTTGCTTTTAAGACTCTTTTGGCCTGTGATGTGGACATTTCAATACAATTCTGGGTTTCTTAAGGTGGAATTGTTTTTAAAGGTGGAATTCAAAATGTATCGTTTTCCATTCACGGCCTACAGAGCTCCATAGAGTCCAATGTAAACTGCTGTGGGAGAATGCTCTCTTAACATCCCACTACCAACAGCTTAGCAGTAAACTCCTTCACCATAAGCGTCGCCTAGTGACCCACGCGGGTTTACTGTATCGAGGACCTCGCTTTAAGCGGTAAAGACGCGGATCGGGGGGCAGGGGTTTAGGCGGCGCAACATCTCGCGTTTCCTCCTGGTGTTACGTTTGCTGCCCTTCATTCTGAGGATCGTTCATTCTTGTCCGGTTAACTCCGCCCACAGTTTTCGAGATATAGACTCCGTTCAAAGTTTGTTTCGTAGAGCTTCCCTGTGGGATGCGGGCTTGTATACAGCTTTTGGAAAAGTTGCATAGTTTTTGCACAGTAAGCATTTGAAGTTTCATCTTTACTCCCATAGGAATGAATGGAAAAATGTCCATAAACTTTTGTCAAACTTTAAAACTGCTGTCACACGCTCAGTTTTCGAGCTAGAGACACCAGAACTCAAACGGGCAGACCCGAGGGTCCACGGTCCCACCACGTAAAATTATGAGCCAATAGCCCACCCGCTTCATGACCTTTGACCCCGTTTTCCTTTCACGGCCTACAGAGCTCCATAGAGTCCAATGTAAACTGCTGTGGGAGAGTGCTCTCTTAACATCCCACTACCAACAGCTTAGCAGTAAACTCCTTCACCATAAGCGTCGCCTAGTGACCCACGCGGGTTTACCGTATCGAGGATCTCGCTTTAAGCGGGAAAGACGCGGATCGGGGGGCAGGGGTTTAGGCGGCGCAACATCTCGCGTTTCCTCCTGGAAATGCAGACCTCTAGTGTTACGTTTGCTGCCCTTCATTCTGAGGATCGTTCATTCTTGTCCGGTTAACTCCGCCCACAGTTTTCGAGATATCGACTCCGTTCAAAGTTTCATTCGTAGAGCTTCCCTGTGGGATGTGGGCTTGTATACAGCTTTTGGAAAAGTTACATAGTTTTTGCACAGTAAGCATTTGAAGTTTCATCTTTACTCTCATAGGAATGAATGGAAAAATGTCCATAAACTTTTGTCAAACTTTCAAACTGCTGTCACACGCTCAGTTTTCGAGCTACAGACACCAGAATTCAAACGGGCAGACCCGAGAGTCCACGGTCCCGCCACGTGAAATTATAGGCCGATACCCCGCCCGCTTCATGACCTTTGACCCCGTTTTCCATTCACGGCCTACACAGCTCCATAGAGTCCAATGTAAACTGCTGTGGGAGAGTGCTCTCTTAACATCCCACTACCAACAGCTTAGCAGTAAACTCCTTCACCATAAGCGTCGCCTAATGACCCACGCGGGTTTACCGTATCGAGGACCTCGCTTTAAGCGGGAAAGACGCGGATCGGGGGGCAGGGGTTTAGGCGGCGCAACATCTCACGTTTCCTCCTGGGAATGCAGACCTCTAGTTATGTTGCGCCTGCTGCTTTAAGCAGCGGCGCAATATATTGTTATCCGTAAGTCATATTATTATTATTATTTTTATGTTGCGCCTGCTGCTTTAAGCAGCGGCGCAATATATTGTTATCCGTAAGTCATATTATTATTATTATTCTTATTATTCCGCGTTTCCTTGTCCGTCTAACTAGTCCCGCAGCTTTCGAGCTATCGACTCCGTTCCACCTGGAAATCGTGCGTCCTATAGCGACGATGTGGGCTTGTATACAGCTTTCCGATACCCGCACTCGTTCGTCCGCTACACTCGTTTATCGCTCCGTTTTTCCCCAGTCATTTCTATGGAATTAATTTTCAAAGTGCTCTAACTCGGTCATTTTTCAAGCTACGGACACGGGATTTCAGACGGTCGGACCCGGGCGTACCGGCTCCCATCACTTCCGTTTTCGGAATTTTTGCACTCATCCTTCCCTTTCTTTTCCTCCTTCAAAATCCCTCCATTCATTTCAATGGGAGGCTCTTAGAGTGGGGGTGATGTCATCCACTGTAGTTTCAGTGGCCAAAAGCCGTTTTTTCACTTTTCAGCCGAACAAATCGCCATAACTTCCTTATAGTTTCACCTAGAAACTTCATTTAAATTTTAAAAGGTAGAGAAACTTGTCCTTTCTAAGACCTCTAAATTTGAACATTATTGAAAATACGGTTTTTGAGTTATGAATTTTTGTTCGGCACTAGGGAGGGTTTCGGCTCCCATAGGGTTCAATGTATTTTTGGAGCAGCTCAGAGTGCGGTTTCTAAAATTTTCTCCTGTTTTTAACTCGTCATAACATGCTCAATTCTCACTTAATCTGCAAATTTTTTATACCATATCGATCCCCAGACTCTCCTTGTCGCAACGGTATATACGGTTAAGTGATGTGGGGAAAACTTTCCGAGCTATAAGCATTTGTTCGGAGGGTGGGTACGCTCCCATAGGAACCCATTGAAATTATTTTTTGTCTTTTTCAATTTTCTGCCGAACATTTCACCATAACTTCCTTATACTTTCACCTACAGACTTCATTTAAACTTTAAATGGTAGAGAAATTTCCCCTTTCTCACACTTGTAAGTTTCAGACCGTTTGAGAATACCGTTCTTGAGTTATGAATTTTTGTTTGACACTTGGGAGGGTTTTCCTCCCATAGAGCTCAATGTATTTTAAGAGCGGGTCGGCACGCAGATTTTCAAAACTTTGCCTGTTTTTAACTCGTAATTACACCATCAAATCTCGCTCAAAGTGCAAAAATTTTTACACCATCTCGAGCACCAGACTCTCCTTGTCGCTACGGTATGCTTCGTTCATTTTTGGACCTGGAAAAGTTTTTGAGATATTTGAGGTTTTTTGGAAGGTGCGCCACCGGTCGAAATTCATTGAATCATGAGTCTGTCAGTTGTATTCTGTGAGCGTGCGTGTGAGAGAAACAGAGAGGGGAGGGGGAGGGGCAGAGTCAGAGACCGAGGGGGAGAGGTATGAAGGACATAGGCAGTGTCTAACACTTTAAAGGTCATTTTTAAGGGGGACGTCTTAATTATCCAGGGTTTCTTAAGGTGGAATTTTTAAAGAATACCTCATTCACAATATACTGGCTGTCTTTTCGACATTTTAAGCTTTATTTAAAGTGGTCATTTTTAAAGGTGGACGTGTCAATACAACTGTGGGTTTCTTAAGGTGGAATTTTTATTAAGGTGGTATTTAAAATGTATTGGCCATCTTTTTTTGCTTTTAAGACTCTTTTGGCCTGTGATGTGGACATTTCAATACAATTCTGGGTTTCTTAAGGTGGAATTGTTTTTAAAGGTGGAATTCAAAATGTATCGTTTTCCATTCACGGCCTACAGAGCTCCATAGAGTCCAATGTAAACTGCTGTGGGAGAATGCTCTCTTAACATCCCACTACCAACAGCTTAGCAGTAAACTCCTTCACCATAAGCGTCGCCTAGTGACCCACGCGGGTTTACTGTATCGAGGACCTCGCTTTAAGCGGTAAAGACGCGGATCGGGGGGCAGGGGTTTAGGCGGCGCAACATCTCGCGTTTCCTCCTGGTGTTACGTTTGCTGCCCTTCATTCTGAGGATCGTTCATTCTTGTCCGGTTAACTCCGCCCACAGTTTTCGAGATATAGACTCCGTTCAAAGTTTGTTTCGTAGAGCTTCCCTGTGGGATGCGGGCTTGTATACAGCTTTTGGAAAAGTTGCATAGTTTTTGCACAGTAAGCATTTGAAGTTTCATCTTTACTCCCATAGGAATGAATGGAAAAATGTCCATAAACTTTTGTCAAACTTTAAAACTGCTGTCACACGCTCAGTTTTCGAGCTAGAGACACCAGAACTCAAACGGGCAGACCCGAGGGTCCACGGTCCCACCACGTAAAATTATGAGCCAATAGCCCACCCGCTTCATGACCTTTGACCCCGTTTTCCTTTCACGGCCTACAGAGCTCCATAGAGTCCAATGTAAACTGCTGTGGGAGAGTGCTCTCTTAACATCCCACTACCAACAGCTTAGCAGTAAACTCCTTCACCATAAGCGTCGCCTAGTGACCCACGCGGGTTTACCGTATCGAGGACCTCGCTTTAAGCGGGAAAGACGCGGATCGGGGGGCAGGGGTTTAGGCGGCGCAACATCTCGCGTTTCCTCCTGGAAATGCAGACCTCTAGTGTTACGTTTGCTGCCCTTCATTCTGAGGATCGTTCATTCTTGTCCGGTTAACTCCGCCCACAGTTTTCGAGATATCGACTCCGTTCAAAGTTTCATTCGTAGAGCTTCCCTGTGGGATGCGGGCTTGTATACAGCTTTTGGCCTGTGATGTGGACATTTCAATACAATTCTGGGTTTCTTAAGGTGGAATTGTTTTTAAAGGTGGAATTCAAAATGTATCGTTTTCCATTCACGGCCTACAGAGCTCCATAGAGTCCAATGTAAACTGCTGTGGGAGAATGCTCTCTTAACATCCCACTACCAACAGCTTAGCAGTAAACTCCTTCACCATAAGCGTCGCCTAGTGACCCACGCGGGTTTACTGTATCGAGGACCTCGCTTTAAGCGGGAAAGACGCGGATCGGGGGGCAGGGGTTTAGGCGGCGCAACATCTCGCGTTTCCTCCTGGTGTTACGTTTGCTGCCCTTCATTCTGAGGATCGTTCATTCTTGTCCGGTTAACTCCGCCCACAGTTTTCGAGATATAGACTCCGTTCAAAGTTTGTTTCGTAGAGCTTCCCTGTGGGATGCGGGCTTGTATACAGCTTTTGGAAAAGTTGCATAGTTTTTGCACAGTAAGCATTTGAAGTTTCATCTTTACTCCCATAGGAATGAATGGAAAAATGTCCATAAACTTTTGTCAAACTTTAAAACTGCTGTCACACGCTCAGTTTTCGAGCTAGAGACACCAGAACTCAAACGGGCAGACCCGAGGGTCCACGGTCCCACCACGTAAAATTATGAGCCAATAGCCCACCCGCTTCATGACCTTTGACCCCGTTTTCCTTTCACGGCCTACAGAGCTCCATAGAGTCCAATGTAAACTGCTGTGGGAGAGTGCTCTCTTAACATCCCACTACCAACAGCTTAGCAGTAAACTCCTTCACCATAAGCGTCGCCTAGTGACCCACGCGGGTTTACCGTATCGAGGACCTCGCTTTAAGCGGGAAAGACGCGGATCGGGGGGCAGGGGTTTAGGCGGCGCAACATCTCGCGTTTCCTCCTGGAAATGCAGACCTCTAGTGTTACGTTTGCTGCCCTTCATTCTGAGGATCGTTCATTCTTGTCCGGTTAACTCCGCCCACAGTTTTCGAGATATCGACTCCGTTCAAAGTTTCATTCGTAGAGCTTCCCTGTGGGATGTGGGCTTGTATACAGCTTTTGGAAAAGTTACATAGTTTTTGCACAGTAAGCATTTGAAGTTTCATCTTTACTCTCATAGGAATGAATGGAAAAATGTCCATAAACTTTTGTCAAACTTTCAAACTGCTGTCACACGCTCAGTTTTCGAGCTACAGACACCAGAATTCAAACGGGCAGACCCGAGAGTCCACGGTCCCGCCACGTGAAATTATAGGCCGATACCCCGCCCGCTTCATGACCTTTGACCCCGTTTTCCATTCACGGCCTACACAGCTCCATAGAGTCCAATGTAAACTGCTGTGGGAGAGTGCTCTCTTAACATCCCACTACCAACAGCTTAGCAGTAAACTCCTTCACCATAAGCGTCGCCTAGTGACCCACGCGGGTTTACCGTATCGAGGACCTCGCTTTAAGCGGGAAAGACGCGGATCGGGGGGCAGGGGTTTAGGCGGCGCAACATCTCGCGTTTCCTCCTGGAAATGCAGACCTCTAGTTATGTTGCGCCTGCTGCTTTAAGCAGCGGCGCAATATATTGTTATCCGTAAGTCATATTATTATTATTATTTTTATGTTGCGCCTGCTGCTTTAAGCAGCGGCGCAATATATTGTTATCCGTAAGTCATATTATTATTATTATTCTTATTATTCCGCGTTTCCTTGTCCGTCTAACTAGTCCCGCAGCTTTCGAGCTATCGACTCCGTTCCACCTGGAAATCGTGCGTCCTATAGCGACGATGTGGGCTTGTATACAGCTTTCCGATACCCACACTCGTTCGTCCGCTACACCCGTTTATCGCTCCGTTTTTCCCCAGTCATTTCTATGGAATTAATTTTCAAAGTGCTCTAACTCGGTCATTTTTCAAGCTACGGACACGGGATTTCAGACGGTCGGACCCGGGCGTACCGGCTCCCATCACTTCCGTTTTCGGAATTTTTGCACTCATCCTTCCCTTTCTTTTCCTCCTTCAAAATCCCTCCATTCATTTCAATGGGAGGCTCTTAGAGTGGGGGTGATGTCATCCACTGTAGTTTCAGTGGCCAAAAGCCGTTTTTTCACTTTTCAGCCGAACAAATCGCCATAACTTCCTTATAGTTTCACCTAGAAACTTCATTTAAATTTTAAAAGGTAGAGAAACTTGTCCTTTCTAAGACCTCTAAATTTGAACATTATTGAAAATACGGTTTTTGAGTTATGAATTTTTGTTCGGCACTAGGGAGGGTTTCGGCTCCCATAGGGTTCAATGTATTTTTGGAGCAGCTCAGAGTGCGGTTTCTAAAATTTTCTCCTGTTTTTAACTCGTCATAACATGCTCAATTCTCACTTAATCTGCAAATTTTTTATACCATATCGATCCCCAGACTCTCCTTGTCGCAACGGTATATACGGTTAAGTGATGTGGGGAAAACTTTCCGAGCTATAAGCATTTGTTCGGAGGGTGGGTACGCTCCCATAGGAACCCATTGAAATTATTTTTTGTCTTTTTCAATTTTCTGCCGAACATTTCACCATAACTTCCTTATACTTTCACCTACAGACTTCATTTAAACTTTAAATGGTAGAGAAATTTCCCCTTTCTCACACTTGTAAGTTTCAGACCGTTTGAGAATACCGTTCTTGAGTTATGAATTTTTGTTTGACACTTGGGAGGGTTTTCCTCCCATAGAGCTCAATGTATTTTAAGAGCGGGTCGGCACGCAGATTTTCAAAACTTTGCCTGTTTTTAACTCGTAATTACACCATCAAATCTCGCTCAAAGTGCAAAAATTTTTACACCATCTCGAGCACCAGACTCTCCTTGTCGCTACGGTATGCTTCGTTCATTTTTGGACCTGGAAAAGTTTTTGAGATATTTGAGGTTTTTTGGAAGGTGCGCCACCGGTCGAAATTCATTGAATCATGAGTCTGTCAGTTGTATTCTGTGAGCGTGCGTGTGAGAGAAACAGAGAGGGGAGGGGGAGGGGCAGAGTCAGAGACCGAGGGGGAGAGGTATGAAGGACATAGGCAGTGTCTAACACTTTAAAGGTCATTTTTAAGGGGGACGTCTTAATTATCCAGGGTTTCTTAAGGTGGAATTTTTAAAGAATACCTCATTCACAATATACTGGCTGTCTTTTCGACATTTTAAGCTTTATTTAAAGTGGTCATTTTTAAAGGTGGACGTGTCAATACAACTGTGGGTTTCTTAAGGTGGAATTTTTATTAAGGTGGTATTTAAAATGTATTGGCCATCTTTTTTTGCTTTTAAGACTCTTTTGCTCCATAGCAAAAGAGCTCCATAGAGTCCAATGTAAACTGCTGTGGGAGAGTGCTCTCTTAACATCCCACTACCAACAGCTTAGCAGTAAACTCCTTCACCATAAGCGTCGCCTAGTGACCCACGCGGGTTTACCGTATCGAGGACCTCGCTTTAAGCGGGAAAGACGCGGATCGGGGGGCAGGGGTTTAGGCGGCGCAACATCTCGCGTTTCCTCCTGGAAATGCAGACCTCTAGTTATGTTGCGCCTGCTGCTTTAAGCAGCAGCGCGCAATATATTGTTCTTCTTAAGTCATATTATTATTATGTTGCGCCTGCTGCTTTAAGCAGCGGCGCAATATATTGTTATCCGTAAGTCATATTATTATTATTATTATTCTTATTATTCCGCGTTTCCTTGTCCGCCTAACTAGTCCCGCAGCTTTCGAGCTATCGACTCCGTTCCACCTGGAAATCGTGCGTCCTATAGCGACGATGTGGGCTTGTATACAGCTTTCCGATACCCGCACTCGTTCGTCCGCTACACTCGTTTATCGCTCCGTTTTTCCCCAGTCATTTCTATGGAATTAATTTTCAAAGTGCTCTAACTCGGTCATTTTTCAAGCTACGGACACGGGATTTCAGACGGTCGGACCCGGGCGTACCGGCTCCCATCACTTCCGTTTTCGGAATTTTTGCACTCATCCTTCCCTTTCTATTCCTCCTTCAAAATCCCTCCATTCATTTCAATGGGAGGCTCTTAGAGTGGGGGTGATGTCATCCACTGTAGTTTCAGTGGCAAAAAGCCGTTTTTTCACTTTTTAGCCGAACAAATGGCCATAACTTCCTTATAGTTTCACCTAGAAACTTCATTTAAATTTTAAATGGTAGAGAAACTTGTCCTTTCTAAGACCTCTAAATTTGAACATTATTGAAAATACGGTTTTTGAGTTATGAATTTTTGTTCGGCACTAGGGACGGTTTCGGCTCCCATAGGGTTCAATGTATTTTTGGAGCAGCTCAGAGTGCGGTTTCTAAAATTTTCTCCTGTTTTTAACTCGTCATAACATGCTCAATTCTCACTTAATCTGCAAATTGTTTATACCATATCGATCCCCAGACTCTCCTTGTCGCAACGGTATATACGGTTAAGTGATGTGAGGAAAACTTTCCGAGCTATAAGCATTTGTTCGGAGGGTGGGTACGCTCCCATAGGAACCCATTGAAATTATTTTTTTTCTTTTTCAATTTTCTGCCGAACATTTCACCATAACTTCCTTATACTTTCACCTACAGACTTCATTTAAATTTTAAATGGTAGAGAAATGTCCCCTTTCTCAAACTTGTAAGTTCCAGACCGTTTGATAATACCGTTCTTGAGTTATGAAATTTTGTTTGACACTTGGGAGGGTTTTCCTCCCATAGAGCTCAATGTATTTTAAGAGCGGGTCGGCACGCAGATTTTCAAAACTTTGCCTGTTTTTAACTCGTAATTACACCATCAAATCTCGCTCAAAGTGCAAAATTTTTTACACCATCTCGAGCACCAGACTCTCCTTGTCGCTACAGTATGCTTCGTTCATTTTTGGACCTGGAAAAGTTTTGGAGATATTTGAGGTTTTTTGGAGGGTGCTCCCCGGTCGAAATTCATTGAATCATGAGTCTGTCAGTTGTATTCTGTGAGCGTGCGTGTGAGAGAGATAGAGGGGGGAGGGGGAGGGGCAGAGGCAGACACTGACGGGGAGAGCTGTGAGGGCCACAGAAATACACAGGCAGTCTGTAACACTTTAAAGGTCATTTTTAAGGGGGACGTCTTAATTATCCAGGGTTTCTTAAGGTGGAATTTTTAAAAAAGACCTCATTCACAATATACTGGCTGTCTTTTCAACATTTTAAGACGCGGATCGGGGGGCAGGGGTTTAGGCGGCGCAACATCTCGCGTTTCCTCCTGGAAATGCAGACCTCTAGTGTTACGTTTGCTGCCCTTAATTCTGAGGATCGTTCGTTATTGTCCGGTTAACTCCGCCCACAGTTTTCGAGATATCGACTCCGTTCAAAGTTTCATTCGTAGAGCTTCCCTGTGGGATGTGGGCTTGTATACAGCTTTTGGAAAAGTTACATAGTTTTTGCACAGTAAGCATTTGAAGTTTCATCTTTACTCTCATAGGAATGAATGGAAAAATGTCCATAAACTTTTGTCAAACTTTCAAACTGCTGTCACACGCTCAGTTTTCGAGCTACAGACACCAGAATTCAAACGGGCAGACCCGAGAGTCCACGGTCCCGCCACGTGAAATTATAGGCCGATACCCCGCCCGCTTCATGACCTTTGAACCCGTTTTCCATTCACAGCCTACACAGCTCCATAGAGTCCAATGTAAACTGCTGTGGGACAGTGCTCTCTTAACATCCCACTACCAACAGCTTAGCAGTAAACTCCTTCACCATAAGCGTCGCCTAGTGACCCACGCGGGTTTACCGTATCGAGGACCTCGCTTTAAGCGGGAAAGACGCGGATCGGGGGGCAGGGGTTTAGGCGGCGCAACATCTCGCGTTTCCTCCTGGAAATGCAGACCTCTAGTGTTACGTTTGCTGCCCTTCATTCTGAGGATCGTTCATTCTTGTCCGGTTAACTCCGCCCACAGTTTTCGAGATATCGACTCCGTTCAAAGTTTGTTTCGTAGAGCTGCCCTGTGTGATGCGGGCTTGTATACAGCTTTTGGAAAAGTTACATAGTTTTCGCACAGTAAGCATTTGAAGTTTCATCTTAACTCCCATAGGAATGAATGGAAAAATGTCCATAAACTTTTGTCAAACTTTCAAACTGCTGTCACACGGTCAGTTTTCGAGCTAGAGACACCAGAACTCAAACGGTCAGACCCGAAAGTCCACGGTCCCACCACGTAAAATTATGGGCCGATAGGCCACCCGCTTCATGACCTTTGACCCCGTTTTCCATTCACGGCCTACACAGCTCCATAGAGTCCAATGTAAACTGCTGTGGGACAGTGCTCTATTAACATCCCACTACCGACAGCTTAGCAGTAAACTCTTTCACCATAAGCGTCGCCTAGTGACCCACGCGGGTTTACCGTATCGAGGACCTCGCTTTAAGCGGGAAAGACGCGGATCGGGGGATGGGGGTTTCGGCGGCGCAACATCTCGCGTTTCCTCCTGGAAATGCAGACCTCTAGTGTTACGTTTGCTGCCCTTAATTCTGAGGATCGTTCATTCTTGTCCGGTTAACTCCGCCCACAGTTTTCGAGATATCGACTCCATTCAAAGTTTGTTTCGTAGAGCTTCCCTGTGGGATGCGGGCTTGTATACAGCTTTTGGAAAAGTTGCATAGTTTTCGCACAGTAACCATTTGAAGTTTCATCTTTACTCCCATAGGAATGAATGGAAAAATGTCCATAAACTTTTGTCAAACTTTCAAACTGCTGTCACACGCTCAGTTTTCGAGCTAGAGACACCAGAACTCAAACGGGCAGACCCGAGAGTCCACGGTCCCACCACGTAAAATTATGGGCCGATAGCCCACCCGCTTCATGACCTTTGACCCCGTTTTCCATTCACGGCCTACTGAGCTCCTTACAGTCCAATGTAAACTGCTCTGGGAGAGAGCTCTCTTAACATCCCACTACCGACGGCTTAGCAGTAAACTCCTTCACCATAAGCGTCGCCTAGTGACCCACGCGGGTTTACCGTATCGAGGACCTCGCTTTAAGCGGGAAAGACGCGGATCGGGGGGCAGGGGTTTCGGCGGCGCAACATCTCGCGTTTCCTCCTGGAAATGCAGACCTCTAGTGTTACGTTTGCTGCCCTTCATTCTGAGGATCGTTCATTCTTGTCCGGTTAACTCCGCCCACAGTTTTCGAGATATCGACTCCGTTCAAAGTTTCATTCGTAGAGCTTCCCTGTGGGATGCGGGCTTGTATACAGCTTTTGGAAAAGTTGCATAGTTTTCGCACAGTAAGCATTTGAAGTTTCATCTTTTCTCTCATAGGAATGAATGGAAAAATGTCCATAAACTTTTGTCAAACTTTAAAACTGCTGTCACACGGTCAGTTTTCGAGCTAGAGACACCAGAACTCAAACGGGCAGACCCGAGGGTCCACGGTCCCAGCACGTGAAACTATGGGCCGATAGCCCACCCGCTTCATGACCTTTGACCCCGTTTTCCATTCACGGCCTACACAGCTCCATAGAGTCCAATGTAAACTGCTGTGGGTGACTGCTCTCTTAACATCCCACTACCGACAGCTTAGCAGTAAACTCCTTCACCATAAGCGTCGCCTAGTGACCCACGCAGGTTTACCATATCGAGGACCTCGCTTTAAGCGGGAAAGACGCGGATCGGGGGGCGGGGGTTTAGGCGGCGCAACATCTCGCGTTTCCTCCTGGAAATGCAGACCTCTAGTGTTACGTTTGCTGCCCTTCATTCTGAGGATCGTTCGTTCTTGTCCGGTTAACTCCGCCCACAGTTTTCGAGATATCGACTCCGTTCAAAGTTTCATTCGTACAGCTTCCCTGTGGGATGCGGGCTTGTATACAGCTTTTGGAAAAGTTACATAGTTTTAGCACAGTAAGCATTTGAAGTTTCAACTTTTCTCCCATAGGAATGAATGGAAAAATGTCCATAAACTTTTGTCAAACATTCAAAGTGCTGTCACACGGTCAGTTTTCGAGCTAGAGACACCAGAACTCAAACGGGCAGACCCGAGGGTCCACGGTCCCACCACGTAAAATTATGGGCCGATAGCCCACCCGCTTCATGACCTTTGACCCCGTTTTCCATTCACGGCCTACACAGCTCCATAGAGTCCAATGTAAACTGCTGTGGGTGACTGCTCTCTTAACATCCCACTACCGACAGCTTAGCAGTAAACTCCTTCACCATAAGCGTCGCCTAGTGACCCACGCGGGTTTACCGTATCGAGGACCTTGCTTTAAGCGGGAAAGACGCGGATCGGGGGGCAGGGATTTAGGCGGCGCAACATCTCGCGTTTCCTCCTGGAAATGCAGACCTCTAGTTATTATTATTATTATTATTCTTATTATTCCGCGTTTCCTTGTCCGCCTAACTAGTCCCGCAGCTTTCGAGCTATCGACTCCGTTCCACCTGGAAATCGTGCGTCCTATAGCGACGATGTGGGCTTGTATACAGCTTTCCGATACCCGCACTCGTTCGTCCGCTACACTCGTTTATCGCTCCGTTTTTCCCCAGTCATTTCTATGGAATTAATTTTCAAAGTGCTCTAACTCGGTCATTTTTCAAGCTACGGACACGGGATTTCAGACGGTCGGACCCGGGCGTACCGGCTCCCATCACTTCCGTTTTCGGAATTTTTGCACTCATCCTTCCCTTTCTATCACTCCTTCAAAATCCCTCCATTCATTTCAATGGGAGGCTCTTAGAGTGGGTGACATCATACACTGTAGATTCCTTCTCAGAAAACGGGTTTTTCACTTTTCAGCCGAACAAATTGCCATAACTTCCTCATACTTTCACCTAGAAACTTCATTTAAATTTTAAATGGTAGAGAAACTTGTCCTTTCTAAGACCTCTAAATTTGAACATTATTGAAAATACGGTTTTTGAGTTATGAATTTTTGTTCGGCACTAGGGAGGGTTTCGGCTCCCATAGGGTTCAATGTATTTTTGGAGCAGCTCAGAGTGCGGTTTCTAAAATTTTCTCCTGTTTTTAACTCGTCATAACATGCTCAATTCTCACTTAATCTGCAAATTTTTTATACCATATCGATCCCCAGACTCTCCTTGTCGCAACGGTATATACGGTTAAGTGATGTGAGGAAAACTTTCCGAGCTATAAGCATTTGTTCGGAGGGTGGGTACGCTCCCATAGGAACCCATTGAAATTATTTTTTTTCTTTTTCAATTTTCTGCCGAACATTTCACCATAACTTCCTTATACTTTCACCTACAGACTTCATTTAAACTTTAAATGGTAGAGAAATTTCCCCTTTCTCACACTTGTAAGTTTCAGACCGTTTGAGAAACCGTTCTTGAGTTATGAATTTTTGTTCCACACTTGGGAGGGTTTTCCTCCCATAGAGCTCAATGTATTTTAAGAGCGGCTCGGCACGCAGATTTTCAAAACTTTGCCTGTTTTTAACTCGTAATTACACCATCAAATCTCGCTCAAAGTGCAAAAATTTTTACACCATCTCGAGCACCAGACTCTCCTTGTCGCTACGGTATGCTTCGTTCAATTTTGGTTGGGAAAAGTTTTCGAGCTACGGGTGATTTTTTGGAGGGTGCTCCCCGGTCGAAATTCATTGAATCATGAGTCTGTCAGTTGTATTCTGTGAGCGTGCGTGTGAGAGAGACAGAGGGGGGAGGGGGAGGGGCAGAGGCAGAGACTGAGGGGAAGAGCTGTGAGGGCCACAGAAATACACAGGCAGTCTGTAACACTTTAAAGGTCATTTTTAAGGGGGACATCTTAATTATCCAGGGTTTCTTAAGGTGGAATTTTTTAAGAATACCTCATTCACAATATACTGCCTGTCTTTTCGACATTTTAAGCTTTATTTAAAGTGGTCATTTTTAAAGGTGGACGTGTCAATACAACTGTGGGTTTCTTAAGGTGGAATTTTTATTAAGGTGGTATTTAAAATGTATTGGCCATCTTTTTTTGCTTTTAAGACTCTTTTGGCCTGTGATGTGGACATTTCAATACAATTCTGGGTTTCTTAAGGTGGAATTGTTTTTAAAGGTGGAATTCAAAATGTATCGTTTTCCATTCACGGCCTACACAGCTCCATAGAGTCCAATGTAAACTGCTGTGGGAGAGTGCTCTCTTAACATCCCACTACCGACAGCTTAGCAGTAAACTCCTTCACCATAAGCGTCGCCTAGTGACCCACGCGGGTTTACCGTATCGAGGACCTCGCTTTAAGCGGGAAAGACGCGGATCGGGGGACGGGGGTTTAGGCGGCGCAACATCTCGCGTTTCCTCCTGGAAATGCAGACCTCTAGTGTTACGTTTGCTGCCCTTCATTCTGAGGATCGTTCATTCTTGTCCGGTTAACTCCGCCCACAGTTTTCGAGATATCGACTCCGTTCAAAGTTTCATTCGTAGAGCTTCCCTGTGGGATGCGGGCTTGTATACAGCTTTTGGAAAAGTTACATAGTTTTTGCACAGTAAGCATTTGAAGTTTCATCTTTACTCTCATAGGAATGAATGGAAAAATGTCCATAAACTTTTGTCAAACTTTCAAACTGCTGTCACACGCTCAGTTTTCGAGCTACAGACACCAGAATTCAAACGGGCAGACCCGAGAGTCCACGGTCCCGCTACGTGAAATTATAGGCCGATACCCCGCCCGCTTCATGACCTTTGACCCCATTTTCCATTCACGGCCTACACAGCTCCATAGAGTCCAATGTAAACTGCTGTGGGACAGTGCTCTCTTAACATCCCACTACCAACAGCTTAGCAGTAAACTCCTTCACCATAAGCGTCGCCTAGTGACCCACGCGGGTTTACCGTATCGAGGACCTCGCTTTAAGCGGGAAAGACGCGGATCGGGGGGCAGGGGTTTAGGCGGCGCAACATCTCGCGTTTCCTCCTGGAAATGCAGACCTCTAGTGTTACATTTGCTGCCCTTCATTCTGAGGATCGTTCATTCTTGTCCGGTTAACTCCGCCCACAGTTATCGAGATATCGACTCCGTTCAAAGTTTGTTTCGTAGAGCTGCCCTGTGTGATGCGGGCTTGTATACAGCTTTTGGAAAAGTTACATAGTTTTCGCACAGTAAGCATTTGAAGTTTCATCTTAACTCCCATAGGAATGAATGGAAAAATGTCCATAAACTTTTGTCAAACTTTCAAACTGCTGTCACACGGTCAGTTTTCGAGCTAGAGACACCAGAACTCAAACGGTCAGACCCGAGAGTCCACGGTCCCACCACGTAAAATTATGGGCCGATAGGCCACCCGCTTCATGACCTTTGACCCCGTTTTCCATTCACGGCCTACACAGCTCCATAGAGTCCAATGTAAACTGCTGTGGGACAGTGCTCTCTTAACATCCCACTACCGACAGCTTAGCAGTAAACTCTTTCACCATAAGCGTCGCCTAGTGACCCACGCGGGTTTACCGTATCGAGGACCTCGCTTTAAGCGGGAAAGACGCGGATCGGGGGATGGGGGTTTCGGCGGCGCAACATCTCGCGTTTCCTCCTGGAAATGCAGACCTCTAGTGTTACGTTTGCTGCCCTTAATTCTGAGGATCGTTCATTTTTGTCCGGTTAACTCCGCCCACAGTTTTCGAGATATCGACTCCATTCAAAGTTTCATTCGTAGAGCTTCCCTGTGGGATGCGGGCTTGTATACAGCTTTTGGAAAACTTGCATAGTTTTTGCACAGGAAGCCTTTGAACTTTCATCTTTACTCCCATAGGAATGAATGGAAAAATGTCCATAAACTTTTGTCAAACTTTCAAACTGCTCTCACACGGTCAGTTTTCGAGCCAGAGACACCAGAACTCAAACGGGCAGACCCGAGGGTCCAAGGTCCCACCACGTGTAATTATAGGCCGATAGCCCACCCGCTTCATGACCTTTGACCCCGTTTTCCATTCACGGCCTACACAGCTCCATAGAGTCCAATGTAAACTGCTGTGGGAGAGTGCTCTCTTAACATCCCACTACCAACAGCTTAGCAGTAAACTCCTTCACCATAAGCGTCGCCTAGTGACCCACGCGGGTTTACCGTATCGAGGACCTCGCTTTAAGCGGGAAAGACGCGGATCGGGGGGCAGGGGTTTAGGCGGCGCAACATCTCGCGTTTCCTGCTGGAAATGCAGACCTCTAGTGTTACGTTTGCTGCCCTTCATTCTGAGGATCGTTCATTCTTGTCCGGTTAACTCCGCCCACAGTTTTCGAGATATCGACTCCGTTCAAAGTTTCATTCGTAGAGCTTCCCTGTGGGATGCGGGCTTGTATACAGCTTTTGGAAAAGTTACATAGTTTTTGCACAGTAAGCATTTGAAGTTTCATCTTTACTCTCATAGGAATGAATGGAAAAATGTCCATAAACTTTTGTCAAACTTTCAAACTGCTGTCACACGCTCAGTTTTCGAGCTACAGACACCAGAATTCAAACGGGCAGACCCGAGAGTCCACGGTCCCGCCACGTGAAATTATAGGCCGATACCCCGCCCGCTTCATGACCTTTGACCCCGTTTTCCATTCACGGCCTACACAGCTCCATAGAGTCCAATGTAAACTGCTGTGGGAGAGTGCTCTCTTAACATCCCACTACCAACAGCTTAGCAGTAAACTCCTTCACCATAAGCGTCGCCTAGTGACCCACGCGGGTTTACCGTATCGAGGACCTCGCTTTAAGCGGGAAAGACGCGGATCGGGGGGCAGGGGTTTAGGCGGCGCAACATCTCGCGTTTCCTCCTGGAAATGCAGACCTCTAGTGTTACATTTGCTGCCCTTCATTCTGAGGATCGTTCATTCTTGTCCGGTTAACTCCGCCCACAGTTATCGAGATATCGACTCCGTTCAAAGTTTGTTTCGTAGAGCTGCCCTGTGTGATGCGGGCTTGTATACAGCTTTTGGAAAAGTTACATAGTTTTCGCACAGTAAGCATTTGAAGTTTCATCTTAACTCCCATAGGAATGAATGGAAAAATGTCCATAAACTTTTGTCAAACTTTCAAACTGCTGTCACACGGTCAGTTTTCGAGCTAGAGACACCAGAACTCAAACGGTCAGACCCGAGAGTCCACGGTCCCACCACGTAAAATTATGGGCCGATAGGCCACCCGCTTCATGACCTTTGACCCCGTTTTCCATTCACGGCCTACACAGCTCCATAGAGTCCAATGTAAACTGCTGTGGGACAGTGCTCTACTAACATCCCACTACCGACAGCTTAGCAGTAAACTCTTTCACCATAAGCGTCGCCTAGTGACCCACGCGGGTTTACCGTATCGAGGACCTCGCTTTAAGCGGGAAAGACGCGGATCGGGGGATGGGGGTTTCGGCGGCGCAACATCTCGCGTTTCCTCCTGGAAATGCAGACCTCTAGTGTTACGTTTGCTGCCCTTAATTCTGAGGATCGTTCATTTTTGTCCGGTTAACTCCGCCCACAGTTTTCGAGATATCGACTCCATTCAAAGTTTCATTCGTAGAGCTTCCCTGTGGGATGCGGGCTTGTATACAGCTTTTGGAAAACTTGCATAGTTTTTGCACAGGAAGCCTTTGAACTTTCATCTTTACTCCCATAGGAATGAATGGAAAAATGTCCATAAACTTTTGTCAAACTTTCAAACTGCTGTCACACGCTCAGTTTTCGAGCTAGAGACACCAGAACTCAAACGGGCAGACCCGAGAGTCCACGGTCCCACCACGTAAAATTATGGGCCGATAGCCCACCCGCTTCATGACCTTTGACCCCGTTTTCCATTCACGGCCTACTGAGCTCCTTACAGTCCAATGTAAACTGCTCTGGGAGAGAGCTCTCTTAACATCCCACTACCGACGGCTTAGCAGTAAACTCCTTCACCATAAGCGTCGCCTAGTGACCCACGCGGGTTTACCGTATCGAGGACCTCGCTTTAAGCGGGAAAGACGCGGATCGGGGGGCAGGGGTTTCGGCGGCGCAACATCTCGCGTTTCCTCCTGGAAATGCAGACCTCTAGTGTTACGTTTGCTGCCCTTCATTCTGAGGATCGTTCATTCTTGTCCGGTTAACTCCGCCCACAGTTTTCGAGATATCGACTCCGTTCAAAGTTTCATTCGTAGAGCTTCCCTGTGGGATGCGGGCTTGTATACAGCTTTTGGAAAAGTTGCATAGTTTTCGCACAGTAAGCATTTGAAGTTTCATCTTTTCTCTCATAGGAATGAATGGAAAAATGTCCATAAACTTTTGTCAAACTTTAAAACTGCTGTCACACGGTCAGTTTTCGAGCTAGAGACACCAGAACTCAAACGGGCAGACCCGAGGGTCCACGGTCCCAGCACGTGAAACTATGGGCCGATAGCCCACCCGCTTCATGACCTTTGACCCCGTTTTCCATTCACGGCCTACACAGCTCCATAGAGTCCAATGTAAACTGCTGTGGGTGACTGCTCTCTTAACATCCCACTACCGACAGCTTAGCAGTAAACTCCTTCACCATAAGCGTCGCCTAGTGACCCACGCAGGTTTACCATATCGAGGACCTCGCTTTAAGCGGGAAAGACGCGGATCGGGGGGCGGGGGTTTAGGCGGCGCAACATCTCGCGTTTCCTCCTGGAAATGCAGACCTCTAGTGTTACGTTTGCTGCCCTTCATTCTGAGGATCGTTCGTTCTTGTCCGGTTAACTCCGCCCACAGTTTTCGAGATATCGACTCCGTTCAAAGTTTCATTCGTACAGCTTCCCTGTGGGATGCGGGCTTGTATACAGCTTTTGGAAAAGTTACATAGTTTTAGCACAGTAAGCATTTGAAGTTTCAACTTTTCTCCCATAGGAATGAATGGAAAAATGTCCATAAACTTTTGTCAAACATTCAAAGTGCTGTCACACGGTCAGTTTTCGAGCTAGAGACACCAGAACTCAAACGGGCAGACCCGAGGGTCCACGGTCCCACCACGTAAAATTATGGGCCGATAGCCCACCCGCTTCATGACCTTTGACCCCGTTTTCCATTCACGGCCTACACAGCTCCATAGAGTCCAATGTAAACTGCTGTGGGTGACTGCTCTCTTAACATCCCACTACCGACAGCTTAGCAGTAAACTCCTTCACCATAAGCGTCGCCTAGTGACCCACGCGGGTTTACCGTATCGAGGACCTTGCTTTAAGCGGGAAAGACGCGGATCGGGGGGCAGGGATTTAGGCGGCGCAACATCTCGCGTTTCCTCCTGGAAATGCAGACCTCTAGTTATTATTATTATTATTATTCTTATTATTCCGCGTTTCCTTGTCCGCCTAACTAGTCCCGCAGCTTTCGAGCTATCGACTCCGTTCCACCTGGAAATCGTGCGTCCTATAGCGACGATGTGGGCTTGTATACAGCTTTCCGATACCCGCACTCGTTCGTCCGCTACACTCGTTTATCGCTCCGTTTTTCCCCAGTCATTTCTATGGAATTAATTTTCAAAGTGCTCTAACTCGGTCATTTTTCAAGCTACGGACACGGGATTTCAGACGGTCGGACCCGGGCGTACCGGCTCCCATCACTTCCGTTTTCGGAATTTTTGCACTCATCCTTCCCTTTCTATCACTCCTTCAAAATCCCTCCATTCATTTCAATGGGAGGCTCTTAGAGTGGGTGACATCATACACTGTAGATTCCTTCTCAGAAAACGGGTTTTTCACTTTTCAGCCGAACAAATTGCCATAACTTCCTCATACTTTCACCTAGAAACTTCATTTAAATTTTAAATGGTAGAGAAACTTGTCCTTTCTAAGACCTCTAAATTTGAACATTATTGAAAATACGGTTTTTGAGTTATGAATTTTTGTTCGGCACTAGGGAGGGTTTCGGCTCCCATAGGGTTCAATGTATTTTTGGAGCAGCTCAGAGTGCGGTTTCTAAAATTTTCTCCTGTTTTTAACTCGTCATAACATGCTCAATTCTCACTTAATCTGCAAATTTTTTATACCATATCGATCCCCAGACTCTCCTTGTCGCAACGGTATATACGGTTAAGTGATGTGAGGAAAACTTTCCGAGCTATAAGCATTTGTTCGGAGGGTGGGTACGCTCCCATAGGAACCCATTGAAATTATTTTTTTTCTTTTTCAATTTTCTGCCGAACATTTCACCATAACTTCCTTATACTTTCACCTACAGACTTCATTTAAACTTTAAATGGTAGAGAAATTTCCCCTTTCTCACACTTGTAAGTTTCAGACCGTTTGAGAAACCGTTCTTGAGTTATGAATTTTTGTTCCACACTTGGGAGGGTTTTCCTCCCATAGAGCTCAATGTATTTTAAGAGCGGCTCGGCACGCAGATTTTCAAAACTTTGCCTGTTTTTAACTCGTAATTACACCATCAAATCTCGCTCAAAGTGCAAAAATTTTTACACCATCTCGAGCACCAGACTCTCCTTGTCGCTACGGTATGCTTCGTTCAATTTTGGTTGGGAAAAGTTTTCGAGCTACGGGTGATTTTTTGGAGGGTGCTCCCCGGTCGAAATTCATTGAATCATGAGTCTGTCAGTTGTATTCTGTGAGCGTGCGTGTGAGAGAGACAGAGGGGGGAGGGGGAGGGGCAGAGGCAGAGACTGAGGGGAAGAGCTGTGAGGGCCACAGAAATACACAGGCAGTCTGTAACACTTTAAAGGTCATTTTTAAGGGGGACATCTTAATTATCCAGGGTTTCTTAAGGTGGAATTTTTTAAGAATACCTCATTCACAATATACTGCCTGTCTTTTCGACATTTTAAGCTTTATTTAAAGTGGTCATTTTTAAAGGTGGACGTGTCAATACAACTGTGGGTTTCTTAAGGTGGAATTTTTATTAAGGTGGTATTTAAAATGTATTGGCCATCTTTTTTTGCTTTTAAGACTCTTTTGGCCTGTGATGTGGACATTTCAATACAATTCTGGGTTTCTTAAGGTGGAATTGTTTTTAAAGGTGGAATTCAAAATGTATCGTTTTCCATTCACGGCCTACACAGCTCCATAGAGTCCAATGTAAACTGCTGTGGGAGAGTGCTCTCTTAACATCCCACTACCGACAGCTTAGCAGTAAACTCCTTCACCATAAGCGTCGCCTAGTGACCCACGCGGGTTTACCGTATCGAGGACCTCGCTTTAAGCGGGAAAGACGCGGATCGGGGGACGGGGGTTTAGGCGGCGCAACATCTCGCGTTTCCTCCTGGAAATGCAGACCTCTAGTGTTACGTTTGCTGCCCTTCATTCTGAGGATCGTTCATTCTTGTCCGGTTAACTCCGCCCACAGTTTTCGAGATATCGACTCCGTTCAAAGTTTCATTCGTAGAGCTTCCCTGTGGGATGCGGGCTTGTATACAGCTTTTGGAAAAGTTACATAGTTTTTGCACAGTAAGCATTTGAAGTTTCATCTTTACTCTCATAGGAATGAATGGAAAAATGTCCATAAACTTTTGTCAAACTTTCAAACTGCTGTCACACGCTCAGTTTTCGAGCTACAGACACCAGAATTCAAACGGGCAGACCCGAGAGTCCACGGTCCCGCTACGTGAAATTATAGGCCGATACCCCGCCCGCTTCATGACCTTTGACCCCATTTTCCATTCACGGCCTACACAGCTCCATAGAGTCCAATGTAAACTGCTGTGGGACAGTGCTCTCTTAACATCCCACTACCAACAGCTTAGCAGTAAACTCCTTCACCATAAGCGTCGCCTAGTGACCCACGCGGGTTTACCGTATCGAGGACCTCGCTTTAAGCGGGAAAGACGCGGATCGGGGGGCAGGGGTTTAGGCGGCGCAACATCTCGCGTTTCCTCCTGGAAATGCAGACCTCTAGTGTTACATTTGCTGCCCTTCATTCTGAGGATCGTTCATTCTTGTCCGGTTAACTCCGCCCACAGTTATCGAGATATCGACTCCGTTCAAAGTTTGTTTCGTAGAGCTGCCCTGTGTGATGCGGGCTTGTATACAGCTTTTGGAAAAGTTACATAGTTTTCGCACAGTAAGCATTTGAAGTTTCATCTTAACTCCCATAGGAATGAATGGAAAAATGTCCATAAACTTTTGTCAAACTTTCAAACTGCTGTCACACGGTCAGTTTTCGAGCTAGAGACACCAGAACTCAAACGGTCAGACCCGAGAGTCCACGGTCCCACCACGTAAAATTATGGGCCGATAGGCCACCCGCTTCATGACCTTTGACCCCGTTTTCCATTCACGGCCTACACAGCTCCATAGAGTCCAATGTAAACTGCTGTGGGACAGTGCTCTCTTAACATCCCACTACCGACAGCTTAGCAGTAAACTCTTTCACCATAAGCGTCGCCTAGTGACCCACGCGGGTTTACCGTATCGAGGACCTCGCTTTAAGCGGGAAAGACGCGGATCGGGGGATGGGGGTTTCGGCGGCGCAACATCTCGCGTTTCCTCCTGGAAATGCAGACCTCTAGTGTTACGTTTGCTGCCCTTAATTCTGAGGATCGTTCATTTTTGTCCGGTTAACTCCGCCCACAGTTTTCGAGATATCGACTCCATTCAAAGTTTCATTCGTAGAGCTTCCCTGTGGGATGCGGGCTTGTATACAGCTTTTGGAAAACTTGCATAGTTTTTGCACAGGAAGCCTTTGAACTTTCATCTTTACTCCCATAGGAATGAATGGAAAAATGTCCATAAACTTTTGTCAAACTTTCAAACTGCTCTCACACGGTCAGTTTTCGAGCCAGAGACACCAGAACTCAAACGGGCAGACCCGAGGGTCCAAGGTCCCACCACGTGTAATTATAGGCCGATAGCCCACCCGCTTCATGACCTTTGACCCCGTTTTCCATTCACGGCCTACACAGCTCCATAGAGTCCAATGTAAACTGCTGTGGGAGAGTGCTCTCTTAACATCCCACTACCAACAGCTTAGCAGTAAACTCCTTCACCATAAGCGTCGCCTAGTGACCCACGCGGGTTTACCGTATCGAGGACCTCGCTTTAAGCGGGAAAGACGCGGATCGGGGGGCAGGGGTTTAGGCGGCGCAACATCTCGCGTTTCCTGCTGGAAATGCAGACCTCTAGTGTTACGTTTGCTGCCCTTCATTCTGAGGATCGTTCATTCTTGTCCGGTTAACTCCGCCCACAGTTTTCGAGATATCGACTCCGTTCAAAGTTTCATTCGTAGAGCTTCCCTGTGGGATGCGGGCTTGTATACAGCTTTTGGAAAAGTTACATAGTTTTTGCACAGTAAGCATTTGAAGTTTCATCTTTACTCTCATAGGAATGAATGGAAAAATGTCCATAAACTTTTGTCAAACTTTCAAACTGCTGTCACACGCTCAGTTTTCGAGCTACAGACACCAGAATTCAAACGGGCAGACCCGAGAGTCCACGGTCCCGCCACGTGAAATTATAGGCCGATACCCCGCCCGCTTCATGACCTTTGACCCCGTTTTCCATTCACGGCCTACACAGCTCCATAGAGTCCAATGTAAACTGCTGTGGGAGAGTGCTCTCTTAACATCCCACTACCAACAGCTTAGCAGTAAACTCCTTCACCATAAGCGTCGCCTAGTGACCCACGCGGGTTTACCGTATCGAGGACCTCGCTTTAAGCGGGAAAGACGCGGATCGGGGGGCAGGGGTTTAGGCGGCGCAACATCTCGCGTTTCCTCCTGGAAATGCAGACCTCTAGTGTTACATTTGCTGCCCTTCATTCTGAGGATCGTTCATTCTTGTCCGGTTAACTCCGCCCACAGTTATCGAGATATCGACTCCGTTCAAAGTTTGTTTCGTAGAGCTGCCCTGTGTGATGCGGGCTTGTATACAGCTTTTGGAAAAGTTACATAGTTTTCGCACAGTAAGCATTTGAAGTTTCATCTTAACTCCCATAGGAATGAATGGAAAAATGTCCATAAACTTTTGTCAAACTTTCAAACTGCTGTCACACGGTCAGTTTTCGAGCTAGAGACACCAGAACTCAAACGGTCAGACCCGAGAGTCCACGGTCCCACCACGTAAAATTATGGGCCGATAGGCCACCCGCTTCATGACCTTTGACCCCGTTTTCCATTCACGGCCTACACAGCTCCATAGAGTCCAATGTAAACTGCTGTGGGACAGTGCTCTACTAACATCCCACTACCGACAGCTTAGCAGTAAACTCTTTCACCATAAGCGTCGCCTAGTGACCCACGCGGGTTTACCGTATCGAGGACCTCGCTTTAAGCGGGAAAGACGCGGATCGGGGGATGGGGGTTTCGGCGGCGCAACATCTCGCGTTTCCTCCTGGAAATGCAGACCTCTAGTGTTACGTTTGCTGCCCTTAATTCTGAGGATCGTTCATTTTTGTCCGGTTAACTCCGCCCACAGTTTTCGAGATATCGACTCCATTCAAAGTTTCATTCGTAGAGCTTCCCTGTGGGATGCGGGCTTGTATACAGCTTTTGGAAAACTTGCATAGTTTTTGCACAGGAAGCCTTTGAACTTTCATCTTTACTCCCATAGGAATGAATGGAAAAATGTCCATAAACTTTTGTCAAACATTCAAACTGCTCTCACACGGTCAGTTTTCGAGCCAGAGACACCAGAACTCAAACGGGCAGACCCGAGGGTCCAAGGTCCCGCCACGTGTAATTATAGGCCGATAGCCCACCCGCTTCATGACCTTTGACCCCGTTTTCCATTCACGGCCTACACAGCTCCATAGAGTCCAATGTAAACTGCTGTGGGAGAGTGCTCTCTTAACATCCCACTACCAACAGCTTAGCAGTAAACTCCTTCACCATAAGCGTCGCCTAGTGACCCACGCGGGTTTACCGTATCGAGGACCTCGCTTTAAGCGGGAAAGACGCGGATCGGGGGGCAGGGGTTTAGGCGGCGCAACATCTCGCGTTTCCTGCTGGAAATGCAGACCTCTAGTGTTACGTTTGCTGCCCTTCATTCTGAGGATCGTTCATTCTTGTCCGGTTAACTCCGCCCACAGTTTTCGAGATATCGACTCCGTTCAAAGTTTGTTTCGTAGAGCTTCCCTGTGGGATGCGGGCTTGTATACAGCTTTTGGAAAAGTTGCATAGTTTTCGCACAGTAACCATTTGAAGTTTCATCTTTACTCCCATAGGAATGAATGGAAAAATGTCCATAAACTTTTGTCAATCTTTCAAACTGCTGTCACACGGTCAGTTTTCGAGCTAGAGACACCAGAACTCAAACGGGCAGACCCGAGGGTCCACGGTCCCTCCACGTAAAATTATGGGTCGATAGCCCACCCGCTTCATGACCTTTGACCCCGTTTTCTATTCACGGCCTACAGAGCTCCACATAGTCCAATGTAAACTGCTGTGGGAGAGTGCTCTCTTAACATCCCACTACCGACAGCTTAGCAGTAAACTCCTTCACCATAAGCGTCGCCTAGTGACCCACGCGGGTTTACCGTGTCGAGGACCTCGCTTTAAGCGGGAAAGACGCAGATCGGGGGGCGGGGGTTTAGGCGGCGCAACATCTCGCGTTTCCTCCTGGAAATGCAGACCTCTAGTTCTGAGGATCGTTCATTCTTGTCCGGTTAACTCCGCCCACAGTTTTCGAGATATCGACTCCGTTCAAAGTTTGTTTCGTAGAGCTTCCCTGTGGGATGCGGGCTTGTATACAGCTTTTGGAAAAGTTGCATAGTTTTCGCACAGTAAGCATTTGAAGTTTCATCTTTACTCCCATAGGAATGAATGGAAAAATGTCCATAAACTTTTGTCAAACTTTCAAACTGCTGTCACACGGTCAGTTTTCGAGCTAGAGACACCAGAACTCAAACGGGCAGACCCGAGGGTCCATGGTCCCACCACGTGAAATTATAGGCCGATACCCCGCCCGCTTCATGACCTTTGACCCTGTTTTCCATTCACGGCCTACAGAGCTCCATAGAGTCCAATGTAAACTGCTGTGGGAGAGTGCTCTCTTAACATCCCACTACCAACGGCTTAGCAGTAAACTCCTTCACCATAAGCGTCGCCTAGTGACCCACGCGGGTTTACCGTACCGAGGACCTCGCTTTAAGCGGGAAAGACGCGGATCGGGGGGCGGGGGTTTAGGCGGCGCAACATCTCGCGTTTCCTCCTGGAAATGCAGACCTCTAGTTATGTTGCGCCTGCTGCTTTAAGCAGCAGCGCGCAATATATTGTTCTTCTTAAGTCATATTATTATGTTGCGCCTGCTGCTTTAAGCAGCGGCGCAATATATTGTTCTTCTTAAGTCATATTATTATTTTTATTATTTTTATTATTCCGCGTTTCCTTGTCCGCCTAACTAGTCCCGCAGCTTTCGAGCTATCGACTCCGTTCCACCTGGAAATCGTGCGTCCTATAGCGACGATGTGGGCTTGTATACAGCTTTCCGATACCCGCACTCGTTCGTCCGCTACACTCGTTTATCGCTCCGTTTTTCCCCAGTCATTTCTATGGAATTAATTTTCAAAGTGCTCTAACTCGGTCATTTTTCAAGCTACGGACACGGGATTTCAGACGGTCGGACCCGGGCGTACCGGCTCCCGTCACTTCCGTTTTCGGAATTTTTGCACTCATCCTTCCCTTTCTATCACTCCTTCAAAATCCCTCCATTCATTTCAATGGGAGGCTCTTAGAGTGGGTGACATCATACACTGTAGATTCCTTCTCAGAAAACGGGTTTTTCACTTTTCAGCTGAACAAATCGCCATAACTTCCTCATACTTTCACCTAGAAACTTCATTTAAATTTTAAATGGTAGAGAAACTTGTCCTTTCTAATACCTCTAAAGTTGAATATTATTGAAAATACGGTCTTTGAGTTATGCATTTTTGTTTGGCACTAGGGACGGTTTCGGCTCCCATAGGGTTCAATGTATTTTTGGAGCGGCTCAGAGTGCGCTTTCTAAAATTTTCTCCTGTTTTTAACTCGTCATAACATGCTCAATTCTCACTTAATCTGCAATTTTTTTATACCATATCGATCCCCAGACTCTCCTTGTCGCAACGGTATATACGGTTAAGTGATGTGGGGAAAACTTTCCGAGCTATAAGCATTTGTTCGGAGGGTGGGTACGCTCCCATAGGAACCCATTGAAATTATTTTTTGTCTTTTTCAATTTTCTGCCGAACATTTCACCATAACTTCCTTATACTTTCACCTACAGACTTCATTTAAACTTTAAATGGTAGAGAAATTTCCCCTTTCTCACACTTGTAAGTTTCAGACCGTTTGAGAATACCGTTCTTGAGTTATGAACTTTTGTTCCACACTTGGGAGGGTTTTCCTCCCATAGAGCTCAATGTATTTTAAGAGCGGGTCTGCACGCAGATTTTCAAAACTTTGCCTGTTTTTAACTCGTAATTACACCATCAAATCTCGCTCAAAGTGCAAAAATTTTTACACCATCTCGAGCACCAGACTCTCCTTGTCGCTACGGTATGCTTCGTTCAATTTTGGTTGGGAAAAGTTTTCGAGCTACGGGTGATTTTTTGGAGGGTGCTCCACCGGTCGAAATTCATTGAATCATGAGTCTGTCAGTTGTATTCTGTGAGCGTGCGTGTGAGAGAGAGAGAGGGGGGAGGGGCAGTGGCAGAGGCAGAGACCGAGGGGGAGAGGTATGAAGGACAGACATACATAGGCAGTGTCTAACACTTTAAAGGTCATTTTAAGGGGGACGTCTTAATTATCCAGGGTTTCTTAAGGTGGAATTTTTTTTTAGAATACCTCGTTCACAATATACTGGCTGATCATTTCAACATTTTAACCTTTATTTCAAGTGGTCATTTTTAAAGGTGGACGTCTCAATACAATTGTGGGTTTCTTAAGGTGGAATTTTATTAAGGTGGTATTTAAAATGTATTGGCCATCTTTTTGGCTTTGAAGACTCTTTTGGCCTGCAATGTGGACATCTCAATACAATTCTGGGTTTCTTAAGGTGGAATTGTTTTTAAAGGTGGAATTCAAAATGTATCGTTTTCCATTCACGCCCTACAGAGCTCCATAGACTCCAATGTAAGCTGCTGTGGGAGAGTGCTCCCTTAACATCCCACTACCGACAGCTTAGCACACAACTCTTTCACCATAGCGTGGCCTAGTGACCCACGCGGGTTTCCCTACTGACGACCTCGCTTTAAGCGGGAAAGACGCGGATCGGGGGACGGGGGTTTAGGCGGCGCAACATCTCGCGTTTCCTCCTGGTGTTACGTTTGCTGCCCTTAATTCTGAGGATCGTTCATTCTTGTCCGTTTAACTCCGCCCACAGTTTTCGAGATATCGACTCCGTTCAAAGTTTGTTTCGTAGAGCTGCCCTGTGGGATGCGGGCTTGTATACAGCTTTTGGAAAAGTTGCATAGTTTTCGCACAGGAAGCATTTGAATTTCATCTTTACTCCCATAGGAACGAATGGAAAAATGTCCATAAACTTTTGCCAAACTTTAAAACTGCTGTCACACGCTCAGTTTTCGAGCTAGAGACACCAGAACTCAAACGGGCAGACCCGAGGGTCCACGGTCCCGCCACGTGAAATTATGGGCCGATAGCCCACCCGCTTCATGACCTTTGACCCCGTTTTCCATTCACGGCCTACAGAGCTCCATAGAGTCCAATGTAAACTGCTGTGGGAGAGTGCTCTCTTAACATCCCACTACCAACAGCTTAGCAGTAAACTCCTTCACCATAAGCGTCGCCTAGTGACCCACGCGGGTTTACCGTATCGAGGACCTCGCTTTAAGCGGGAAAGACGCGGATCGGGGGGCAGGGGTTTCGGCGGCGCAACATCTCGCGTTTCCTCCTGGAAATGCAGACCTCTAGTGTTACGTTTGCTGCCCTTCATTCTGAGGATCGTTCATTCTTGTCCGGTTAACTCCGCCCACAGTTTTCGAGATATCGACTCCGTTCAAAGTTTCATTCGTAGAGCTGCCCTGTGGGATGCGGGCTTGTATACAGCTTTTGGAAAAGTTACATAGTTTTCGCACAGTAAGCATTTGAAGTTTCATCTTTACTCCCATAGGAATGAATGGAAAAATGTCCATAAACTTTTGTCAAACTTTCAAACTGCTGTCACACGGTCAGTTTTCGAGCTAGAGACACCAGAACTCAAACGGGCAGACCCGAGAGTCCACGGTCCCACCACGTGAAACTATAGGCCGATAGCCCACCCGCTTCATGACCTTTGACCCCGTTTTCCATTCACGGCCTACACAGCTCCATAGAGTCCAATGTAAACTGCTGTGGGACAGTGCTCTCTTAACATCCCACTACCGACAGCTTAGCAGTAAACTCCTTCACCATAAGCGTCGCCTAGTGACCCACGCGGGTTTACCGTATCGAGGACCTCGCTTTAAGCGGGAAAGACGCGGATCGGGGGACGGGGGTTTAGGCGGCGCAACATCTCGCGTTTCCTCCTGGAAATGCAGACCTCTAGTGTTACGTTTGCTGCCCTTCATTCTGAGGATCTTCATTCCTTGTCCGGTTAACTCCGCCCACAGTTTTCGAGATATCGACTCCGTTCAAAGTTTCATTCGTAGGGCTTCCCTGTGGGATGCGGGCTTGTATACAGCTTTTGGAGAAGTTACATAGTTTTTGCACAGTAAGCATTTGAAATTTCGTGTTTTCTCCCATAGGAATGAATGAAGAAATGTCCATAAACTTTTGTCAAACTTTCAAACTGCTGTCACACGGTCAGTTTTCGAGCTAGAGACACCAGAACTCAAACGGGCAGACCCAAGGGTCCACGGTCCCGCCATGTGAAATTATAGGCCGATAGCCCACCCGCTTCATGACCTTTGACCCCGTTTTCCTTTCACGGCCTACAGAGCTCCATAGAGTCCAATGTAAACTGCTGTGGGAGAGTGCTCTCTTAACATCCCACTACCAACAGCTTAGCAGTAAACTCCTTCACCATAGGCGTCGCCTAGTGACCCACGTGGGTTTACCGTATCGAGGACCTCGCTTTAAGCAGGAAAGACGCGGATCGGGGGGCAGGGGTTTAGGCGGCGCAACATCTCGCGTTTCCTCCTGGAAATGCAGACCTCTAGTGTTACGTTTGCTGCCCTTCATTCTGAGGATCGTTCGTTCTTGTCCGGTTAACTCCGCCCACAGTTTTCGAGATATCGACTCCGTTCAAAGTTTCATTCGTAGGGCTTCCCTGTGGGATGCGGGCTTGTACACAGCTTTTGGAAAAGTTACATAGTTTTCGCACAGTAAGCATTTGAACTTTCATCTTTACTCCCATAGGAATGAATGGAAAAATGTCCATAAACTTTTGTCAAACTTTAAAACTGCTGTCACACGGTCAGTTTTCGAGCTAGAGACACCAGAACTCAAACGGGCAGACCCGAGGGTCTACGGTCCCACCACGTGAAACTATAGGCCGATAGCCCACCCGCTTCATGACCTTTGACCCCGTTTTCCATTCACGGCCTACAGAGCTCCATAGAGTCCAATGTAAACTGCTGTGGGAGAGTGCTCTCTTAACATCCCACTACCGACAGCTTAGCAGTAATCTCCTTCACCATAAGCGTCGCCTAGTGACCCACGCGGGTTTACCGTATCGAGGACCTCGCTTTAAGCGGGAAAGACGCGGATCGGGGGGCAGGGGTTTAGGCGGCGCAACATCTCGCGTTTCCTCCTGGAAATGCAGACCTCTAGTTATGTTGCGCCTGCTGCTTTAAGCAGCGGCGCAATATATTGTTATCCGTAAGTCATATTATTATTATTATTTTTATTATTATTTTTATTATTCCGCGTTTCCTTGTCCGCTTAACTAGTCCCGCAGCTTTCGAGCTATCGACTCCGTTCCACCTGGAAATGGTGCGTCCTATAGCGACGATGTGGGCTTGTATACAGCTTTCCGATACCCGCACTCGTTCGTCCGCTACACTCGTTTATCGCTCCGTTTTTCCCCAGTCATTTCTATGGAATTAATTTTCAAAGTGCTCTAACTCGGTCATTTTTCAAGCTACGGACACGGGATTTCAGACGGTCGGACCCGGGCGTACCGGCTCCCATCACTTCCGTTTTCAGATTTTTTGCACTCATCCTTCCCTTTCTATTCCTCCTTCAAAATCCCTCCATTCATTTCAATGGGAGGCTCTTACAGTGGGTGACGTCATACACTGTAGATTCCTTCTCAGAAAACGGGTTTTTCACTTTTCAGCCAAACAAATCACCATAACTTCCTCATACTTTCACCTAGAAACTTCATTTAAATTTTAAATGGTAGAGAAACTTGTCCTTTCTAAGACCTCTAAATTTGAACATTATTGAAAATACGGTTTTTGAGTTATGAATTTTTGTTCGGCACTAGGGAGGGTTTCGGCTCCCATAGGGTTCAATGTATTTTTGGAGCAGCTCAGAGTGCGGTTTCTAAAATTTTCTCCTGTTTTTAACTCGTCATAACATGCTCAATTCTCACTTAATCTGCAAATTTTTTATACCATATCGATCCCCAGACTCTCCTTGTCGCAACGGTATATACGGTTAAGTGATGTGGGGAAAACTTTCCGAGCTATAAGCATTTGTTCGGAGGGTGGGTACGCTCCCATAGGAACCCATTGAAATTTTTTTTTTTCTTTTTCAATTTTCTGCCGAACATTTCACCATAACTTCCTTATACTTTCACCTACAGACTTCATTTAAACTTTAAATGCTAGAGAAATGTCCCCTTTCTCACACTTGTAAGTTTCAGACCGTTTGAGAATACCGTTCTTGAGTTATGAATTTTTGTTTGACACATGGGAGGGTTTTCCTCCCATAGAGCTCAATGTATTTTAAGAGCGGGTCTGCACGCAAATTTTCAAAACTTTGCCTGTTTTTAACTCGTAATTACACCATCAAATCTCGCTCAAAGTGCAAAAATTTTTACACCATCTCGAGCACCAGACTCTCCTTGTCGCTACGGTATGCTTCGTTCAATTTTGGTTGGGAAAAGTTTTCGAGCTACGGGTGATTTTTTGGAGGGTGCTCCCCGGTTGAAATTCATTGAATCGTGAGTTTGTCAGTTGTATTCTGTGAGCGTGCGTGTGAGAGAGACACAGAGGGGGGAGGGGGAGGGGCAGAGGCAGACACTGACGGGGAGAGCTGTGAGGGCCACAGAAATACACAGGCAGTCTGTAACACTTTAAAGGTCATTTTTAAGGGGGACGTCTTAATTATCCAGGGTTTCTTAAGGTGGAATTTTTAAAAAAGACCTCATTCACAATATACTGACTGTCTTTTCAACATTTTAAGACACGGATCGGGGGACGGGGGTTTCGGCGGCGCAACATCTCGCGTTTCCTCCTGGAAATGCAGACCTCTAGTGTTACGTTTGCTGCCCTTCATTCTGAGGATCTTCATTCCTTGTCCGGTTAACTCCGCCCACAGTTTTCGAGATATCGACTCCGTTCAAAGTTTCATTCGTAGAGCTTCCCTGTGGGATGCGGGCTTGTATACAGCTTTTGGAAAAGTTGCATAGTTATCGCACAGTAAGCATTTGAAGTTTCATCTTTTCTCCCATAGGAATGAATGGAAAAATGTCCATAAACTTTTGTCAAACTTTCAAACTGCTGTCACACGCTCAGTTTTCGAGCTAGAGACACCAGAACTCAAACGGGCAGACCCGAGAGTCCACGGTCCCCCCACGTGAAATTATGGGCCGATAGCCCACCCGCTTCATGACCTTTGACCCCGTTTTCCATTCACGGCCTACAGAGCTCCATAGAGTCCAATGTAAACTGCTGTGGGAGACTGCTCTCTTAACATCCCACTACCGACAGCTTAGCAGTAAACTCCTTCACCATAAGCGTGGCCTAGTGACCCACGCGGGTTTACCGTATCGAGGACCTCGCTTTAAGCGGGAAAGACGCGGATCGGGGGGCAGGGGTTTAGGCGGCGCAACATCTCGCGTTTCCTCCTGGAAATGCAGACCTCTAGTGTTACGTTTGCTGCCCTTCATTCTGAGGATCGTTCATTCTTGTCCGGTTAACTCCGCCCACAGTTTTCGAGATATCGACTCCGTTCAAAGTTTGTTTCGTAGAGCTTCCCTGTGGGATGCGGGCTTGTATACAGCTTTTGGAAAAGTTACATAGTTTTCGCACAGGAAGCATTTGAAGTTTCATCTTTACTCCCATAGGAATGAATGGAAAAATGTCCATAAACTTTTGTCAAACTTTAAAACTGCTGTCACACGGTCAGTTTTCGAGCTAGAGACACCAGAACTCAAACGGGCAGACCCGAGGGTCCACGGTCCCAGCACGTGAAACTATGGGCCGATAGCCCACCCGCTTCATGACCTTTGACCCCGTTTTCCTTTCACGGCCTACACAGCTCCATAGAGTCCAATGTAAACTGCTGTGGGAGAGTGCTCTCTTAACATCCCACTACCGACAGCTTAGCAGTAAACTCCTTCACCATAAGCGTCGCCTAGTGACCCACGCGGGTTTACCGTATCGAGGACCTCGCTTTAAGCGGAAAAGATGCGGATCGGGGGGCGGGGGTTTAGGCGGCGCAACATCTCGCGTTTCCTCCTGGAAATGCAGACCTCTAGTGTTACGTTTGCTGCCCTTCATTCTGAGGATCTTCATTCCTTGTCCGGTTAACTCCGCCCACAGTTTTCGAGATATCGACTCCGTTCAAAGTTTCATTCGTAGGGCTTCCCTGTGGGATGCGGGCTTGTATACAGCTTTTGGAGAAGTTACATAGTTTTTGCACAGTAAGCATTTGAAGTTTCGTGTTTTCTCCCATAGGAATGAATGAAGAAATGTCCATAAACTTTTGTCAAACTTTCAAACTGCTGTCACACGGTCAGTTTTCGAGCTAGAGACACCAGAACTCAAACGGGCAGACCCAAGGGTCCACGGTCCCGCCATGTGAAATTATAGGCCGATAGCCCACCCGCTTCATGACCTTTGACCCCGTTTTCCTTTCACGGCCTACAGAGCTCCATAGAGTCCAATGTAAACTGCTGTGGGAGAGTGCTCTCTTAACATCCCACTACTAACAGCTTAGCAGTAAACTCCTTCACCATAGGCGTCGCCTAGTGACCCACGTGGGTTTACCGTATCGAGGACCTCGCTTTAAGCAGGAAAGACGCGGATCGGGGGGCAGGGGTTTAGGCGGCGCAACATCTCGCGTTTCCTCCTGGAAATGCAGACCTCTAGTTATGTTGCGCCTGCTGCTTTAAGCAGCAGCGCGCAATATATTGTTCTTCTTAAGTCATATTATTATTATTTTTATTTTTATTATTCCACGTTTCCTTGTCCGCTTAACTAGTCCCGCAGCTTTCGAGCTATCGACTCCGTTCCACCTGGAAATCGTGCGTCCTATAGCAACGATGTGGGCTTGTATACAGCTTTCCAATACCCGCACTCGTTCGTCCGCTACACTCGTTTATCGCTCCGTTTTTCCCCAGTCTTTTCTATGGAATTAATTTTCAAAGTGCTCTAACTCGGTCATTTTTCAAGCTACGGACACGGGATTTCAGACGGTCGGACCCGGGCGTACCGGCTCCCATCACTTCCGTTTTCGGAATTTTTGCACTCATCCTTCCCTTTCTATCACTCCTTCAAAATCCCTCCATTCATTTCAATGGGAGGCTCTTAGAGTGGGTGACATCATACACTGTAGATTCCTTCTCAGAAAACGGGTTTTTCACTTTTCAGCCGAACAAATCGCCATAACTTCCTCATACTTTCACCTAGAAACTTCATTTAAATTTTAAATGGTAGAGAAACTTGTCCTTTCTAAGACCTCTAAATTTGAACATTATTGAAAATACGGTTTCTGAGTTATGAATTTTTGTTCGGCACTAGGGAGGGTTTCGGCTCCCATAGGGTTCAATGTATTTTTGGAGCAGCTCAGAGTGCGGTTTCTAAAATTTTCTCCTGTTTTTAACTCGTCATAACATGCTCAATTCTCACTTAATCTGCAATTTTTTTATACCACATCGATCCCCAGACTCTCCTTGTCGCAACGGTATATACGGTTAAGTGATGTGGGGAAAACTTTCCGAGCTATAAGCATTTGTTCGGAGGGTGGGTACGCTCCCATAGGAACCCATTGAAATTATTTTTTTTCTTTTTCAATTTTCTGCCGAACATTTCACCATAACTTCCTTATACTTTCACCTACAGACTTCATTTAAACTTTAAATGGTAGAGAAATTTCCCCTTTCTCACACTTGTAAGTTTCAGACCGTTTGAGAATACAGTTCTTGAGTTATGAATTTTTGTTTGACACTTGGGAGGGTTTTCCTCCCATAGAGCTCAATGTATTTTAAGAGCGGCTCGGCACGCAGATTTTCAAAACTTTGCCTGTTTTTAACTCGTAATTACACCATCAAATCTCGCTCAAAGTGCAAAAATTTTTACACCATCTCGAGCACCAGACTCTCCTTGTCGCTACGGTATGCTTCGTTCATTTTTGGACCTGGAAAAGTTTTTGAGATATTTGAGGTTTTTTGGAAGGTGTGCCACCGGTCGAAATTCATTGAATCATGAGTCTGTCAGTTGTATTCTGTGAGCGTGCGTGTGAGAGACAGAGGGGGGAGGGGGAGGGGCAGAGGCAGACACTGACCGGGAGAGGTGTGAGGGCCACAGAAATACACAGGCAGTCTATAACACTTTAAAGGTCATTTTTAAGGGGGACATCTTAATTATCCAGGGTTTCTTAAGGTGGAATTTTTTAAGAATACCTCATTCACAATATACTGCCTGTCTTTTCGACATTTTAAGCTTTATTTAAAGTGGTCATTTTTAAAGGTGGACGTGTCAATACAACTGTGGGTTTCTTAAGGTGGAATTTTTATTAAGGTGGTATTTAAAATGTATTGGCCATCTTTTTTTGCTTTTAAGACTCTTTTGGCCTGTGATGTGGACATTTCAATACAATTCTGGGTTTCTTAAGGTGGAATTGTTTTTAAAGGTGGAATTCAAAATGTATCGTTTTCCATTCACGGCCTACAGAGCTCCATAGAGTCCAATGTAAACTGCTGTGGGAGAGTGCTCTCTTAACATCCACCTACCAACAGCTTAGCAGTAAACTCCTTCACCATAAGCGTCGCCTAGTGACCCACGCGGGTTTACCGTGTCGAGGACCTCGCTTTAAGCGGGAAAGACGCGGATCGGGGGGCAGGGGTTTAGGCGGCGCAACATCTCGCGTTTCCTCCTGGAAATGCAGACCTCTAGTGTTACGTTTGCTGCCCTTCATTCTGAGGATCGTTCATTCTTGTCCGGTTAACTCCGCCCACAGTTTTCGAGATATCGACTCCGTTCAAAGTTTCATTCGTAGAGCTTCCCTGTGGGATGCGGGCTTGTATACAGCTTTTGGAAAAGTTGCATAGTTTTCGCACAGTAAGCATTTGAAGTTTCGTGTTTTCTCCCATAGGAATGAATGGAAAAATGTCCATAAACTTTTGTCAAACTTTCAAACTGCTGTCACACGGTCAGTTTTCGAGCTAGACACACCAGAATTCAAACGGGCAGACCCGAGAGTCCAAGGTCCCACCACGTGAAATTATAGGCCGATACACCGCCCGCTTCATGACCTTTGACCCCGTTTTCCATTCACGGCCTACAGAGCTCCATAGAGTCCAATGTAAACTGCTGTGGGAGAGTGCTCTCTTAACATCCCACTACCAACAGCTTAGCAGTAAACTCCTTCACCATAAGCGTCGCCTAGTGACCCACGCGGGTTTACCGTATCGAGGACCTCGCTTTAAGCGGGAAAGACGCGGATCGGGGGGCGGGGCTTTAGGCGGCGCAACATCTCGCGTTTCCTCCTGGAAATGCAGACCTCTAGTTATTATTATTATTATTTTTATTATTCCGCGTTTCCTTGTCCGCCTAACTAGTCCCGCAGCTTTCGAGCTATCGACTCCGTTCCACCTGGAAATCGTGCATCCTATAGCGACGATGTGGGCTTGTATACAGCTTTCCGATACCCGCACTCGTTCGTCCGCTACACTCGTTTATCGCTCCGTTTTTCCCCAGTCATTTCTATGGAATTAATTTTCAAAGTGCTCTAACTCGGTCATTTTTCAAGCTACGGACACGGGATTTCAGACGGTCGGACCCGGGCGTACCGGCTCCCATCACTTCCGTTTTCGGAATTTTTGCACTCATCCTTCCCTTTCTTTTCCTCCTTCAAAATCCCTCCATTCATTTCAATGGGAGGCTCTTAGAGTGGGGGTGATGTCATCCACTGTAGTTTCAGTGGCCAAAAGCCATTTTTTCACTTTTCAGCCGAACAAATCGCCATAACTTCCTTATAGTTTCACCTAGAAACTTCATTTAAATTTTAAATGGTAGAGAAACTTGTCCTTTCTAAGACCTCTAAGTTTGAACATTATTGAAAATACGGTTTTTGAGTTATGAATTTTTGTTCGGCACTAGGGACGGTTTCGGCTCCCATAGGGTTCAATGTATTTTTGGAGCAGCTCAGAGTGCGGTTTCTAAAATTTTCTCCTGTTTTTAACTCGTCATAACATGCTCAATTCTCACTTAATCTGCAAATTTTTTATACCATATCGATCCCCAGACTCTCCTTGTCGCAACGGTATATACGGTTAAGTGATGTGGGGAAAACTTTCCGAGCTATAAGCATTTGTTCGGAGGGTGGGTACGCTCCCATAGGAACCCATTGAAATTATTTTTTTTCTTTTTCAATTTTCTGCCGAACATTTCACCATAACTTCCTTATACTTTCACCTACAGACTTCATTTAAATTTTAAATGGTAGAGAAGTGTCCCCTTTCTCAAACTTGTAAGTTTCAGACCGTTTGATAATACCGTTCTTGAGTTATGAATTTTTGTTTGACACTTGGGAGGGTTTTCCTCCCATAGAGCTCAATGTATTTTAAGAGCGGCTCGGCACGCAGATTTTCAAAACTTTGCCTGTTTTTAACTCGTAATTACACCATCAAATCTCGCTCAAAGTGCAAAAATTTTTACACCATCTCGAGCACCAGACTCTCCTTGTCGCTACGGTATGCTTCGTTCATTTTTGGACCTGGAAAAGTTTTGGAGATATTTGAGGTTTTTTGGAGGGTGCCCCACCGGTCGAAATTCATTGAATCATGAGTCTGTCAGTTGTATTCTGTGAGCGTGCGTGTGAGAGAGAGAGAGGGGGGAGGGGGAGGGGCAGAGGCAGAGACTGACGGGGAGAGCTGTGAGGGCCACAGAAATACACAGGCAGCCTGTAACACTTTAAAGGTCATTTTTAAGGGGGACGTCTTAATTATCCAGGGTTTCTTAAGGTGGAATTTTTAAAAAAGACCTCATTCACAATATACTGCCTGTCTTTTCAACATTTTAAGACGCGGATCGGGGGACGGGGGTTTCGGCGGCACAACATCTCGCGTTTCCTCCTGGAAATGCAGACCTCTAGTGTTACGTTTGCTGCCCTTCATTCTGAGGATCGTTTGTTCTTGTCCGGTTAACTCCGCCCACAGTTTTCGAGATATCGACTCCGTTCAAAGTTTGTTTCGTAGACCTTCCCTGTGGGATGCGGGCTTGTATACAGCTTTTGGAAAAGTTGCATAGTTTTCGCACAGTAAGCATTTGAAGTTTCATCCTTACTCCCATAGGAATGAATGGGAAAATGTCCATAAACTTTTGTCAAACTTTTAAACTGCTGTCACACGGTCAGTTTTCGAGCTAGAGACACCAGAACTCAAACGGGCAGACCCGAGGGTCCACGGTCCCACCACGTGAAACTATAGGCCGATAGCCCACCCGCTTCATGACCTTTGACCCCGTTTTCCTTTCACGGCCTACACAGCTCCATAGAGTCCAATGTAAACTGCTGTGGGAGAGTGCTCTCTTAACATCCCACTACCGACAGCTTAGCAGTAAACTCCTTCACCATAAGCGTCGCCTAGTGACCCACGCGGGTTTACCGTATCGAGGACCTCGCTTTAAGCGGGAAAGACGCGGATCGGGGGACGGGGGTTTAGGCGGCGCAACATCTCGCGTTTCCTGCTGGAAATGCAGACCTCTAGTGTTACGTTTGCTGCCCTTCATTCTGAGGATCGTTCATTTTTGTCCGGTTAACTCCGCCCACAGTTTTCGAGATATCGACTCCGTTCAAAGTTTGTTTCGTAGAGCTTCCCTGTGGGATGCGGGCTTGTATACAGCTTTTGGAAAAGTTGCATAGTTTTCGCACAGTAACCATTTGAAGTTTCATCTTTACTCCCATAGGAATGAATGGAAAAATGTCCATAAACTTTTGTCAATCTTTCAAACTGCTGTCACACGGTCAGTTTTCGAGCTAGAGACACCAGAACTCAAACGGGCAGACCCGAGGGTCCACGGTCCCTCCACGTAAAATTATGGGTCGATAGCCCACCCGCTTCATGACCTTTGACCCCGTTTTCTATTCACGGCCTACAGAGCTCCACATAGTCCAATGTAAACTGCTGTGGGAGAGTGCTCTCTTAACATCCCACTACCGACAGCTTAGCAGTAAACTCCTTCACCATAAGCGTCGCCTAGTGACCCACGCGGGTTTACCGTGTCGAGGACCTCGCTTTAAGCGGGAAAGACGCGGATCGGGGGGCGGGGGTTTAGGCGGCGCAACATCTCGCGTTTCCTCCTGGAAATGCAGACCTCTAGTTCTGAGGATCGTTCATTCTTGTCCGGTTAACTCCGCCCACAGTTTTCGAGATATCGACTCCGTTCAAAGTTTGTTTCGTAGAGCTTCCCTGTGGGATGCGGGCTTGTATACAGCTTTTGGAAAAGTTGCATAGTTTTCGCACAGTAAGCATTTGAAGTTTCATCTTTACTCCCATAGGAATGAATGGAAAAATGTCCATAAACTTTTGTCAAACTTTCAAACTGCTGTCACACGGTCAGTTTTCGAGCTAGAGACACCAGAACTCAAACGGGCAGACCCGAGGGTCCATGGTCCCACCACGTGAAATTATAGGCCGATACCCCGCCCGCTTCATGACCTTTGACCCCGTTTTCCATTCACGGCCTACAGAGCTCCATAGAGTCCAATGTAAACTGCTGTGGGAGAGTGCTCTCTTAACATCCCACTACCAACGGCTTAGCAGTAAACTCCTTCACCATAAGCGTCGCCTAGTGACCCACGCGGGTTTACCGTACCGAGGACCTCGCTTTAAGCGGGAAAGACGCGGATCGGGGGGCGGGGGTTTAGGCGGCGCAACATCTCGCGTTTCCTCCTGGAAATGCAGACCTCTAGTTATGTTGCGCCTGCTGCTTTAAGCAGCAGCGCGCAATATATTGTTCTTCTTAAGTCATATTATTATGTTGCGCCTGCTGCTTTAAGCAGCGGCGCAATATATTGTTATCCGTAAGTCATATTATTATTATTATTATTCTTATTATTCCGCGTTTCCTTGTCCGTCTAACTAGTCCCGCAGCTTTCGAGCTATCGACTCCGTTCCACCTGGAGATCGTGCGTCCTATAGCGACGATGTGGGCTTGTATACAGCTTTCCGATACCCGCACTCGTTCGTCCGCTACACTCGTTTATCGCTCCGTTTTTCCCCAGTCATTTCTATGGAATTAATTTTCAAAGTGCTCTAACTCGGTCATTTTTCAAGCTACGGACACGGGATTTCAGACGGTCGGACCCGGGCGTACCGGCTCCCATCACTTCCGTTTTCGGAATTTTTGCACTCATCCTTCCCTTTCTTTTCCTCCTTCAAAATCCCTCCATTCATTTCAATGGGAGGCTCTTAGAGTGGGGGTGATGTCATCCACTGTAGTTTCAGTGGCCAAAAGCCATTTTTTCACTTTTCAGCCGAACAAATCGCCATAACTTCCTTATAGTTTCACCTAGAAACTTCATTTAAATTTTAAATGGTAGAGAAACTTGTCCTTTCTAAGACCTCTAAACTTTAACATTATTGAAAATACGGTTTTTGAGTTATGAATTTTTGTTCGGCACTAGGGAGGGTTTCGGCTCCCATAGGGTTCAATGTATTTTTGGAGCAGCTCAGAGTGCGGTTTCTAAAATTTTCTCCTGTTTTTAACTCGTCATAACATGCTCAATTCTAACTTAATCTGCAAATTTTTTATACCATATCGATCCCCAGACTCTCCTTGTCGCAACGGTATATACGGTTAAGTGATGTGAGGAAAACTTTCCGAGCTATAAGCATTTGTTCGGAGGGTGGGTACGCTCCCATAGGAACCCATTGAAATTATTTTTTTTCTTTTTCAATTTTCTGCCGAACATTTCACCATAACTTCCTTATACTTTCACCTACAGACTTCATTTAAACTTTAAATGGTAGAGAAATTTCCCCTTTCTCACACTTGTAAGTTTCAGACCGTTTGAGAATACCGTTCTTGAGTTATGAATTTTTGTTTGACACTTGGGAGGGTTTTCCTCCCATAGAGCTCAATGTATTTTAAGAGCGGGTCGGCACGCAGATTTTCAAAACTTTGCCTGTTTTTAACTCGTAATTACACCATCAAATCTCGCTCAAAGTGCAAAAATTTTTACACCATCTCGAGCACCAGACTCTCCTTGTCGCTACGGTATGCTTCGTTCATTTTTGGACCTGGAAAAGTTTTTGAGATATTTGAGGTTTTTTGGAAGGTGCGCCACCGGTCGAAATTCATTGAATCATGAGTCTGTCAGTTGTATTCTGTGAGCGTGCGTGTGAGAGAAACAGAGGGGGGAGGGGGAGGGGCAGAGTCAGAGACTGAGGGGAAGAGCTGTGAGGGCCACAGAAATACACAGCCAGCCTGTAACACTTTAAAGGTCATTTTTAAGGGGGACGTCTTAATTATCCAGGGTTTCTTAAGGTGGAATTTTAAAAAATACCTCTTTCACAATATACTGGCTGTCTTTTCGACATTTTAAGCTTTATTTAAAGTGGTCATTTTTAAAGGTGGACGTGTCAATACAACTGTGGGTTTCTTAAGGTGGAATTTTTATTAAGGTGGTATTTAAAATGTATTGGCCATCTTTTTTTGCTTTTAAGACTCTTTTGGCCTGTGATGTGGACATTTCAATACAATTCTGGGTTTCTTAAGGTGGAATTGTTTTTAAAGGTGGAATTCAAAATGTATCGTTTTCCATTCACGGCCTACAGAGCTCCATAGAGTCCAATGTAAACTGCTGTGGGAGAATGCTCTCTTAACATCCCACTACCAACAGCTTAGCAGTAAACTCCTTCACCATAAGCGTCGCCTAGTGACCCACGCGGGTTTACCGTATCGAGGACCTCGCTTTAAGCGGGAAAGACGCGGATCGGGGGGCAGGGGTTTAGGCGGCGCAACATCTCGCGTTTCCTCCTGGAAATGCAGACCTCTAGTGTTACGTTTGCTGCCCTTCATTCTGAGGATCGTTCATTCTTGTCCGGTTAACTCCGCCCACAGTTTTCGAGATATCGACTCCGTTCAAAGTTTGTTTCGTAGAGCTGCCCTGTGGGATGCGGGCTTGTATACAGCTTTTGGAAAAGTTGCATAGTTTTTGCACAGGAAGCCTTTGAACTTTCATCTTTACTCCCATAGGAATGAATGGAAAAATGTCCATAAACTTTTGTCAAACTTTCAAACTGCTGTCACACGCTCAGTTTTCGAGCTAGAGACACCAGAACTCAAACGGGCAGACCCGAGGGTCCAAGGTCCCACCACGTAAAATTATAGGCCGATAACCCACCCGCTTCATGACCTTTGACCCCGTTTTCCATTCACGGCCTACACAGCTCCATAGAGTCCAATGTAAACTGCTGTGGGACAGTGCTCTCTTAACATCCCACTACCAACAGCTTAGCAGTAAACTCCTTCACCATAAGCGTCGCCTAGTGACCCACGCGGGTTTACCGTATCGAGGACCTCGCTTTAAGCGGTAAAGACGCGGATCGGGGGGCGGGGGTTTAGGCGGCGCAACATCTCGCGTTTCCTCCTGGAAATGCAGACCTCTAGTGTTACGTTTGCTGCCCTTCATTCTGAGGATCGTTCGTTCTTGTCCGGTTAACTCCGCCCACAGTTTTCGAGATATCGACTCCGTTCAAAGTTTGTTTCGTAGAGCTTCCCTGTGGGATGCGGGCTTGTATACAGCTTTTGGAAAAGTTGCATAGTTTTCGCACAGTAACCATTTGAAGTTTCATCTTTACTCCCATAGGAATGAATGGAAAAATGTCCATAAACTTTTGTCAATCTTTCAAACTGCTGTCACACGGTCAGTTTTCGAGCTAGAGACACCAGAACTCAAACGGGCAGACCCGAGGGTCCACGGTCCCTCCACGTAAAATTATGGGTCGATAGCCCACCCGCTTCATGACCTTTGACCCCGTTTTCTATTCACGGCCTACAGAGCTCCACATAGTCCAATGTAAACTGCTGTGGGAGAGTGCTCTCTTAACATCCCACTACCGACAGCTTAGCAGTAAACTCCTTCACCATAAGCGTCGCCTAGTGACCCACGCGGGTTTACCGTGTCGAGGACCTCGCTTTAAGCGGGAAAGACGCGGATCGGGGGGCGGGGGTTTAGGCGGCGCAACATCTCGCGTTTCCTCCTGGAAATGCAGACCTCTAGTTCTGAGGATCGTTCATTCTTGTCCGGTTAACTCCGCCCACAGTTTTCGAGATATCGACTCCGTTCAAAGTTTGTTTCGTAGAGCTTCCCTGTGGGATGCGGGCTTGTATACAGCTTTTGGAAAAGTTGCATAGTTTTCGCACAGTAAGCATTTGAAGTTTCATCTTTACTCCCATAGGAATGAATGGAAAAATGTCCATAAACTTTTGTCAAACTTTCAAACTGCTGTCACACGGTCAGTTTTCGAGCTAGAGACACCAGAACTCAAACGGGCAGACCCGAGGGTCCATGGTCCCACCACGTGAAATTATAGGCCGATACCCCGCCCGCTTCATGACCTTTGACCCCGTTTTCCATTCACGGCCTACAGAGCTCCATAGAGTCCAATGTAAACTGCTGTGGGAGAGTGCTCTCTTAACATCCCACTACCAACGGCTTAGCAGTAAACTCCTTCACCATAAGCGTCGCCTAGTGACCCACGCGGGTTTACCGTACCGAGGACCTCGCTTTAAGCGGGAAAGACGCGGATCGGGGGGCGGGGGTTTAGGCGGCGCAACATCTCGCGTTTCCTCCTGGAAATGCAGACCTCTAGTTATGTTGCGCCTGCTGCTTTAAGCAGCAGCGCGCAATATATTGTTCTTCTTAAGTCATATTATTATGTTGCGCCTGCTGCTTTAAGCAGCGGCGCAATATATTGTTCTTCTTAAGTCATATTATTATTTTTATTATTTTTATTATTCCGCGTTTCCTTGTCCGCCTAACTAGTCCCGCAGCTTTCGAGCTATCGACTCCGTTCCACCTGGAAATCGTGCGTCCTATAGCGACGATGTGGGCTTGTATACAGCTTTCCGATACCCGCACTCGTTCGTCCGCTACACTCGTTTATCGCTCCGTTTTTCCCCAGTCATTTCTATGGAATTAATTTTCAAAGTGCTCTAACTCGGTCATTTTTCAAGCTACGGACACGGGATTTCAGACGGTCGGACCCGGGCGTACCGGCTCCCGTCACTTCCGTTTTCGGAATTTTTGCACTCATCCTTCCCTTTCTATCACTCCTTCAAAATCCCTCCATTCATTTCAATGGGAGGCTCTTAGAGTGGGTGACATCATACACTGTAGATTCCTTCTCAGAAAACGGGTTTTTCACTTTTCAGCTGAACAAATCGCCATAACTTCCTCATACTTTCACCTAGAAACTTCATTTAAATTTTAAATGGTAGAGAAACTTGTCCTTTCTAATACCTCTAAAGTTGAATATTATTGAAAATACGGTCTTTGAGTTATGCATTTTTGTTCGGCACTAGGGACGGTTTCGGCTCCCATAGGGTTCAATGTATTTTTGGAGCGGCTCAGAGTGCGCTTTCTAAAATTTTCTCCTGTTTTTAACTCGTCATAACATGCTCAATTCTCACTTAATCTGCAATTTTTTTATACCATATCGATCCCCAGACTCTCCTTGTCGCAACGGTATATACGGTTAAGTGATGTGGGGAAAACTTTCCGAGCTATAAGCATTTGTTCGGAGGGTGGGTACGCTCCCATAGGAACCCATTGAAATTATTTTTTTTCTTTTTCAATTTTCTGCCGAACATTTCACCATAACTTCCTTATACTTTCACCTACAGACTTCATTTAAACTTTAAATGGTAGAGAAATTTCCCCTTTCTCACACTTGTAAGTTTCAGACCGTTTGAGAATACCGTTCTTGAGTTATGAATTTTTGTTCCACACTTGGGAGGGTTTTCCTCCCATAGAGCTCAATGTATTTTAAGAGCGGGTCTGCACGCAGATTTTCAAAACTTTGCCTGTTTTTAACTCGTAATTACACCATCAAATCTCGCTCAAAGTGCAAAAATTTTTACACCATCTCGAGCACCAGACTCTCCTTGTCGCTACGGTATGCTTCGTTCAATTTTGGTTGGGAAAAGTTTTCGAGCTACGGGTGATTTTTTGGAGGGTGCTCCACCGGTCGAAATTCATTGAATCATGAGTCTGTCAGTTGTATTCTGTGAGCGTGCGTGTGAGAGAGAGAGAGGGGGGAGGGGCAGTGGCAGAGGCAGAGACCGAGGGGGAGAGGTATGAAGGACAGACATACATAGGCAGTGTCTAACACTTTAAAGGTCATTTTAAGGGGGACGTCTTAATTATCCAGGGTTTCTTAAGGTGGAATTTTTTTTAGAATACCTCGTTCACAATATACTGGCTGATCATTTCAACATTTTAACCTTTATTTCAAGTGGTCATTTTTAAAGGTGGACGTCTCAATACAATTGTGGGTTTCTTAAGGTGGAATTTTATTAAGGTGGTATTTAAAATGTATTGGCCATCTTTTTGGCTTTGAAGACTCTTTTGGCCTGCAATGTGGACATCTCAATACAATTCTGGGTTTCTTAAGGTGGAATTGTTTTTAAAGGTGGAATTCAAAATGTATCGTTTTCCATTCACGCCCTACAGAGCTCCATAGACTCCAATGTAAGCTGCTGTGGGAGAGTGCTCCCTTAACATCCCACTACCGACAGCTTAGCACACAACTCTTTCACCATAGCGTGGCCTAGTGACCCACGCGGGTTTCCCTACTGACGACCTCGCTTTAAGCGGGAAAGACGCGGATCGGGGGACGGGGGTTTAGGCGGCGCAACATCTCGCGTTTCCTCCTGGTGTTACGTTTGCTGCCCTTCATTCTGAGGATCGTTCATTCTTGTCCGGTTAACTCCGCCCACAGTTTTCGAGATATAGACTCCGTTCAAAGTTTGTTTCGTAGAGCTTCCCTGTGGGATGCGGGCTTGTATACAGCTTTTGGAAAAGTTGCATAGTTTTTGCACAGTAAGCATTTGAAGTTTCATCTTTACTCCCATAGGAATGAATGGAAAAATGTCCATAAACTTTTGTCAAACTTTAAAACTGCTGTCACACGCTCAGTTTTCGAGCTAGAGACACCAGAACTCAAACGGGCAGACCCGAGGGTCCACGGTCCCACCACGTAAAATTATGAGCCAATAGCCCACCCGCTTCATGACCTTTGACCCCGTTTTCCTTTCACGGCCTACAGAGCTCCATAGAGTCCAATGTAAACTGCTGTGGGAGAGTGCTCTCTTAACATCCCACTACCAACAGCTTAGCAGTAAACTCCTTCACCATAAGCGTCGCCTAGTGACCCACGCGGGTTTACCGTATCGAGGACCTCGCTTTAAGCGGGAAAGACGCGGATCGGGGGGCAGGGGTTTAGGCGGCGCAACATCTCGCGTTTCCTCCTGGAAATGCAGACCTCTAGTTATGTTGCGCCTGCTGCTTTAAGCAGCGGCGCAATATATTGTTATCCGTAAGTCATATTATTATTATTATTATTCTTATTATTCCGCGTTTCCTTGTCCGTCTAACTAGTCCCGCAGCTTTCGAGCTATCGACTCCGTTCCACCTGGAGATCGTGCGTCCTATAGCGACGATGTGGGCTTGTATACAGCTTTCCGATACCCGCACTCGTTCGTCCGCTACACTCGTTTATCGCTCCGTTTTTCCCCAGTCATTTCTATGGAATTAATTTTCAAAGTGCTCTAACTCGGTCATTTTTCAAGCTACGGACACGGGATTTCAGACGGTCGGACCCGGGCGTACCGGCTCCCATCACTTCCGTTTTCGGAATTTTTGCACTCATCCTTCCCTTTCTTTTCCTCCTTCAAAATCCCTCCATTCATTTCAATGGGAGGCTCTTAGAGTGGGGGTGATGTCATCCACTGTAGTTTCAGTGGCCAAAAGCCATTTTTTCACTTTTCAGCCGAACAAATCGCCATAACTTCCTTATAGTTTCACCTAGAAACTTCATTTAAATTTTAAATGGTAGAGAAACTTGTCCTTTCTAAGACCTCTAAACTTTAACATTATTGAAAATACGGTTTTTGAGTTATGAATTTTTGTTCGGCACTAGGGAGGGTTTCGGCTCCCATAGGGTTCAATGTATTTTTGGAGCAGCTCAGAGTGCGGTTTCTAAAATTTTCTCCTGTTTTTAACTCGTCATAACATGCTCAATTCTCACTTAATCTGCAAAATTTTTATACCATATCGATCCCCAGACTCTCCTTGTCGCAACGGTATATACGGTTAAGTGATGTGAGGAAAACTTTCCGAGCTATAAGCATTTGTTCGGAGGGTGGGTACGCTCCCATAGGAACCCATTGAAATTATTTTTTTTCTTTTTCAATTTTCTGCCGAACATTTCACCATAACTTCCTTATACTTTCACCTACAGACTTCATTTAAACTTTAAATGGTAGAGAAATTTCCCCTTTCTCACACTTGTAAGTTTCAGACCGTTTGAGAATACCGTTCTTGAGTTATGAATTTTTGTTTGACACTTGGGAGGGTTTTCCTCCCATAGAGCTCAATGTATTTTAAGAGCGGGTCGGCACGCAGATTTTCAAAACTTTGCCTGTTTTTAACTCGTAATTACACCATCAAATCTCGCTCAAAGTGCAAAAATTTTTACACCATCTCGAGCACCAGACTCTCCTTGTCGCTACGGTATGCTTCGTTCATTTTTGGACCTGGAAAAGTTTTTGAGATATTTGAGGTTTTTTGGAAGGTGCGCCACCGGTCGAAATTCATTGAATCATGAGTCTGTCAGTTGTATTCTGTGAGCGTGCGTGTGAGAGAAACAGAGGGGGGAGGGGGAGGGGCAGAGTCAGAGACTGAGGGGAAGAGCTGTGAGGGCCACAGAAATACACAGCCAGCCTGTAACACTTTAAAGGTCATTTTTAAGGGGGACGTCTTAATTATCCAGGGTTTCTTAAGGTGGAATTTTAAAAAATACCTCTTTCACAATATACTGGCTGTCTTTTCGACATTTTAAGCTTTATTTAAAGTGGTCATTTTTAAAGGTGGACGTGTCAATACAACTGTGGGTTTCTTAAGGTGGAATTTTTATTAAGGTGGTATTTAAAATGTATTGGCCATCTTTTTTTGCTTTTAAGACTCTTTTGGCCTGTGATGTGGACATTTCAATACAATTCTGGGTTTCTTAAGGTGGAATTGTTTTTAAAGGTGGAATTCAAAATGTATCGTTTTCCATTCACGGCCTACACAGCTCCATAGAGTCCAATGTAAACTGCTGTGGGAGAATGCTCTCTTAACATCCCACTACCAACAGCTTAGCAGTAAACTCCTTCACCATAAGCGTCGCCTAGTGACCCACGCGGGTTTACCGTATCGAGGACCTCGCTTTAAGCGGGAAAGACGCGGATCGGGGGGCAGGGGTTTAGGCGGCGCAACATCTCGCGTTTCCTCCTGGAAATGCAGACCTCTAGTGTTACGTTTGCTGCCCTTCATTCTGAGGATCGTTCATTCTTGTCCGGTTAACTCCGCCCACAGTTTTCGAGATATCGACTCCGTTCAAAGTTTGTTTCGTAGAGCTGCCCTGTGGGATGCGGGCTTGTATACAGCTTTTGGAAAAGTTGCATAGTTTTTGCACAGGAAGCCTTTGAACTTTCATCTTTACTCCCATAGGAATGAATGGAAAAATGTCCATAAACTTTTGTCAAACTTTCAAACTGCTGTCACACGCTCAGTTTTCGAGCTAGAGACACCAGAACTCAAACGGGCAGACCCGAGGGTCCAAGGTCCCACCACGTAAAATTATAGGCCGATAACCCACCCGCTTCATGACCTTTGACCCCGTTTTCCATTCACGGCCTACACAGCTCCATAGAGTCCAATGTAAACTGCTGTGGGACAGTGCTCTCTTAACATCCCACTACCAACAGCTTAGCAGTAAACTCCTTCACCATAAGCGTCGCCTAGTGACCCACGCGGGTTTACCGTATCGAGGACCTCGCTTTAAGCGGTAAAGACGCGGATCGGGGGGCGGGGGTTTAGGCGGCGCAACATCTCGCGTTTCCTCCTGGAAATGCAGACCTCTAGTGTTATGTTTGCTGCCCTTCATTCTGAGGATCGTTTGTTCTTGTCCGGTTAACTCCGCCCACAGTTTTCGAGATATCGACTCCGTTCAAAGTTTGTTTCGTACAGCTTCCCTGTGGGATGCGGGCTTGTATACAGCTTTTGGAAAAGTTACATAGTTTTAGCACAGTAAGCATTTGAAATTTCAACTTTTCTCCCATAGGAATGAATGGAAAAATGTCCATAAACTTTTGTCAAACTTTCAAACTGCTGTCACACGGTCAGTTTTCGAGCTAGAGACACCAGAACTCAAACGGGTATACCCGAGGGTCCACGGTCCCACCACGTGAAATTATGGGCCGATACCCCGCCCGCTTCATGACCTTTGACCCCGTTTTCCATTCACGGCCTACAGAGCTCCATAGAGTCCAATGTAAACTGCTGTGGGAGAGTGCTCTCTTAACATCCCACTACCAACAGCTTAGCAGTAAACTCCTTCACCATAAGCGTCGCCTAGTGACCCACGCGGGTTTACCGTATCGAGGACCTCGCTTTAAGCGGGAAAGACGCGGATCGGGGGACGGGGGTTTAGGCGGCGCAACATCTCGCGTTTCCTCCTGGAAATGCAGACCTCTAGTGTTACGTTTGCTGCCCTTCATTCTGAGGATCGTTCATTCTTGTCCGGTTAACTCCGCCCACAGTTTTCGAGATATCGACTCCGTTCAAAGTTTGTTTCGTAGAGCTTCCCTGTGGGATGCGGGCTTGTATACAGCTTTTGGAAAAGTTGCATAGTTTTCGCACAGTAAGCCTTTGAAGTTTCATCTTTTCTCCCATAGGAATGAATGGGAAAATGTCCATAAACTTTTGTCAAACTTTAAAACTGCTGTCACACGGTCAGTTTTCGAGCTAGAGACACCAGAATTCAAACGGGCACACCCGAGAGTCCACGGTCCCACCACGTGAATTTATGGGCCGATAGCCCACCCGCTTCATGACCTTTGACCCCGTTTTCCTTTCACGGCCTACACAGCTCCATAGAGTCCAATGTAAACTGCTGTGGGAGAGTGCTCTCTTAACATCCCACTACCGACAGCTTAGCAGTAAACACCTTCACCATAAGCGTCGCCTAGTGACCCACGCGGGTTTACCGTATCGAGGACCTCGCTTTAAGCGGGAAAGACGCGGATCGGGGGACGGGGGTTTAGGCGGCGCAACATCTCGCGTTTCCTCCTGGAAATGCAGACCTCTAGTGTTACGTTTGCTGCCCTTCATTCTGAGGATCTTCATTCCTTGTCCGGTTAACTCCGCCCACAGTTTTCGAGATATCGACTCCGTTCAAAGTTTGTTTCGTAGAGCTTACCTGTGGGATGCGGGCTTGTATACAGCTTTTGGAAAAGTTGCATAGTTTTTGCACAGTAAGCATTTGAAGTTTCATCTTTACTCCCATAGGAATGAATGGGAAAATGTCCATAAACTTTTGTCAAACTTTCAAACTGCTGTCACACGCTCAGTTTTCGAGCTAGAGACACCAGAATTCAAACGGGCAGACCCGAGAGTCCAAGGTCCCACCACGTGAAACTATAGGCCGATAGCCCACCCGCTTCATGACCTTTGACCCCGTTTTCCATTCACGGCCTACACAGCTCCATAGAGTCCAATGTAAACTGCTGTGGGAGAGTGCTCTCTTAACATCCCACTACCAACAGCTTAGCAGTAAACTCCTTCACCATAAGCGTCGCCTAGTGACCCACGCGGGTTTACCGTATCGAGGATCTCGCTTTAAGCGAGAAAGACGCGGATCGGGGGGCAGGGGTTTAGGCGGCGCAACATCTCGCGTTTCCTCCTGGAAATGCAGACCTCTAGTGTTACGTTTGCTGCCCTTCATTCTGAGGATCGTTCATTCTTGTCCGGTTAACTCCGCCCACAGTTTTCGAGATATCGACTCCGTTCAAAGTTTCATTCGTAGAGCTTCCCTGTGGGATGCGGGCTTGTATACAGCTTTTGGAAAATTTGCATAGTTTTCGCACAGTAAGCATTTGAAGTTTCATCTTTTCTCCCATAGGAATGAATGGAAAAATGTCCATAAACTTTTGTCAAACTTTCAAACTGCTGTCACACGCTCAGTTTTCGAGCTAGAGACACCAGAACTCAAACGGGCAGACCCGAGAGTCCAAGGTCCCACCACGTGAAATTATGGGCCAATAGCCCACCCGCTTCATGACCTTTGACCCCGTTTTCCATTCACGGCCTACACAGCTCCACATAGTCCAATGTAAACTGCTGTGGGACAGTGCTCTCTTAACATCCCACTACCAACAGCTTAGCAGTAAACTCCTTCACCATAAGCGTCGCCTAGTGACCCACGCGGGTTTACCGTGTCGAGGACCTCGCTTTAAGCGGGAAAGACGCGGATCGGGGGGCAGGGGTTTAGGCGGCGCAACATCTCGCGTTTCCTCCTGGAAATGCAGACCTCTAGTGTTACGTTTGCTGCCCTTCATTCTGAGGATCTTCATTCCTTGTCCGGTTAACTCCGCCCACAGTTTTCGAGATATCGACTCCGTTCAAAGTTTGTTTCGTACAACTTACCTGTGGGATGCGGGCTTTTATACAGCTTTTGGAAAAGTTGCATAGTTTTTGCACAGTAAGCATTTGAAGTTTCATCTTTACTCCCATAGGAATGAATGGGAAAATGTCCATAAACTTTTGTCAAACTTTCAAACTGCTGTCACACGCTCAGTTTTCGAGCTAGAGACACCAGAATTCAAACGGGCAGACCCGAGAGTCCAAGGTCCCACCACGTGAAACTATAGGCCGATAGCCCACCCGCTTCATGACCTTTGACCCCGTTTTCCATTCACGGCCTACACAGCTCCATAGAGTCCAATGTAAACTGCTGTGTGAGAGTGCTCTCTTAACATCCCACTACCGACAGCTTAGCAGTAAACTCCTTCACCATAAGCGTCGCCTAGTGACCCACGCGGGTTTACCGTATCGAGGACCTCGCTTTAAGCGGGAAAGACGCGGATCGGGGGGCGGGGGTTTAGGCGGCGCAACATCTCGCGTTTCCTCCTGGAAATGCAGACCTCTAGTGTTACGTTTGCTGCCCTTCATTCTGAGGATCTTCATTCCTTGTCCGGTTAACTCCGCCCACAGATTTCGAGATATAGACTCCGTTCAAAGTTTGTCTCGTAGAGCTGCCCTGTGGGATGCGGGCTTGTATACAGCTTTTGGAAAAGTTACATAGTTTTCGCACAGTAAGCATTTGAAGTTTCATCTTTTCTCCCATAGGAATGAATGGAAAAATGTCCATAAACTTTTGTCAAACATTAAAACTGCTGTCACACGGTCAGTTTTCGAGCTAGAGACACCAGAATTCAAACGGGCAGACCCGAGAGTCCACGGTCCCACCACGTGAATTTATGGGCCGATAGCCCACCCGCTTCATGACCTTTGACCCCGTTTTCCTTTCACGGCCTACAGAGCTCCATAGAGTCCAATGTAAACTGCTGTGGGACAGTGCTCCCTTAACATCCCACTACCGACAGCTTAGCAGTAAACTCCTTCACCATAAGCGTCGCCTAGTGACCCACGCGGGTTTACCGTATCGAGGACCTCGCTTTAAGCGGGAAAGACGCGGATCGGGGGGCGGGGGTTTAGGCGGCGCAACATCTCGTGTTACGTTTGCTGCCCTTCATTCTGAGGATCGTTCATTCTTGTCCGGTTAACTCCGCCCACAGTTTTCGAGATATCGACTCAGTTCAAAGTTTCATTCGTAGAGCTTCCCTGTGGGATGCGGGCTTGTATACAGCTTTTGGAAAAGTTGCATAGTTTTCGCACAGTAAGCATTTGAAGTTTCGTGTTTTCTCCCATAGGAATGAATGGAAAAATGTCCATAAACTTTTGTCAAACTTTCAAACTGCTGTCACACGGTCAGTTTTCGAGCTAGACACACCAGAATTCAAACGGGCAGACCCGAGAGTCCACGGTCCCGCCACGTGAAATTATGGGCCGATAGCCCACCCGCTTCATGACCTTTGACCCCGTTTTCCATTCACGGCCTACAGAGCTCCATAGAGTCCAATGTAAACTGCTGTGGGAGAGTGCTCTCTTAACATCCCACTACCAACAGCTTAGCAGGTAACTCCTTCACCATAAGCGTCGCCTAGTGACCCACGCGGGTTTACCGTATCGAGGACCTCCCTTTAAGCGGGAAAGACGCGGATCGGGGGACGGGGGTTTAGGCGGCGCAACATCTCGCGTTTCCTCCTGGAAATGCAGACCTCTAGTGTTACGTTTGCTGCCCTTCATTCTGAGGATCGTTCATTCTTGTCCGGTTAACTCCGCCAACAGTTTTCGAGATATCGACTCCGTTCAAAGTTTGTTTCGTAGAGCTTCCCTGTGGGATGCGGGCTTGTATACAGCTTTTGGAAAAGTTACATAGTTTTTGCACAGTAAGCATTTGAAGTTTCATCTTTACTCTCATAGGAATGAATGGAAAAATGTCCATAAACTTTTGTCAAACTTTCAAACTGCTGTCACACGCTCAGTTTTCGAGCTACAGACACCAGAATTCAAACGGGCAGACCCGAGAGTCCACGGTCCCGCCACGTGAAATTATAGGCCGATACCCCGCCCGCTTCATGACCTTTGACCCCGTTTTCCATTCACAGCCTACAGAGCTCCATAGAGTCCAATGTAAACTGCTGTGGGAGAGTGCGCTCTTAACATCCCACTACCAACAGCTTAGCAGTAAACTCCTTCACCATAAGCGTCGCCTAGTGACCCACGCGGGTTTACCGTATCGAGGACCTCGCTTTAAGCGGGAAAGACGCGGATCGGGGGACGGGGTTTCGGCGGCGCAACATCTCGCGTTTCCTCCTGGAAATGCAGACCTCTAGTGTTACGTTTGCTGCCCTTCATTCTGAGGATCGTTCATTCTTGTCCGGTTAACTCCGCCCACAGTTTTCGAGATATAGACTCCGTTCAAAGTTTGTCTCGTAGAGCTGCCCTGTGGGATGCGGGCTTGTATACAGCTTTTGGAAAAGTTACATAGTTTTCGCACAGTAAGCATTTGAAGTTTCATCTTTTCTCCCATAGGAATGAATGGAAAAATGTCCATAAACTTTTGTCAAACTTTAAAACTGCTGTCACACGGTCAGTTTTCGAGCTAGAGACACCAGAATTCAAACGGGCAGACCCGAGAGTCCACGGTCCCACCACGTGAATTTATGGGCCGATAGCCCACCCGCTTCATGACCTTTGACCCCGTTTTCCTTTCACGGCCTACAGAGCTCCATAGAGTCCAATGTAAACTGCTGTGGGACAGTGCTCCCTTAACATCCCACTACCGACAGCTTAGCAGTAAACTCCTTCACCATAAGCGTCGCCTAGTGACCCACGCGGGTTTACCGTATCGAGGACCTCGCTTTAAGCGGGAAAGACGCGGATCGGGGGGCGGGGGTTTAGGCGGCGCAACATCTCGTGTTACGTTTGCTGCCCTTCATTCTGAGGATCGTTCATTCTTGTCCGGTTAACTCCGCCCACAGTTTTCGAGATATCGACTCCGTTCAAAGTTTCATTCGTAGAGCTTCCCTGTGGGATGCGGGCTTGTATACAGCTTTTGGAAAAGTTGCATAGTTTTCGCACAGTAAGCATTTGAAGTTTCGTGTTTTCTCCCATAGGAATGAATGGAAAAATGTCCATAAACTTTTGTCAAACTTTCAAACTGCTGTCACACGGTCAGTTTTCGAGCTAGACACACCAGAATTCAAACGGGCAGACCCGAGAGTCCACGGTCCCGCCACGTGAAATTATGGGCCGATAGCCCACCCGCTTCATGACCTTTGACCCCGTTTTCCATTCACGGCCTACAGAGCTCCATAGAGTCCAATGTAAACTGCTGTGGGAGAGTGCTCTCTTAACATCCCACTACCAACAGCTTAGCAGGTAACTCCTTCACCATAAGCGTCGCCTAGTGACCCACGCGGGTTTACCGTATCGAGGACCTCCCTTTAAGCGGGAAAGACGCGGATCGGGGGACGGGGGTTTAGGCGGCGCAACATCTCGCGTTTCCTCCTGGAAATGCAGACCTCTAGTGTTACGTTTGCTGCCCTTAATTCTGAGGATCGTTCCATCTTGTCCGGTTAACTCCGCCCACAGTTTTCGAGATATCGACTCCGTTCAAAGTTTGTTTCGTAGAGCTGCCCTGTGGCATGCGGGCTTGTATACAGCTTTTGGAAAAGTTACATAGTTTTCGCACAGTAAGCATTTGAACTTTCATCTTTACTCCCATAGGAATGAATGGAAAAATGTCCATAAACTTTTGTCAAACTTTAAAACTGCTGTCACACGGTCAGTTTTCGAGCTAGAGACACCAGAACTCAAACGGGCAGACCCGAGGGTCCACGGTCCCAGCACGTGAAACTATAGGCCGATAGCCCACCCGCTTCATGACCTTTGACCCCGTTTTCCTTTCACGGCCTACAGAGCTCCATAGAGTCCAATGTAAACTGCTGTGGGAGAGTGCTCTCTTAACATCCCACTACCAACAGCTTAGCAGTAAACTCCTTCACCATAAGCGTCGCCTAGTGACCCACGAGGGTTTACCTACCGACGGCCTCGCTTTAAGCGGGAAAGACGCGGATCGGGGGGCGGGGGTTTAGGCGGCGCAACATCTCGCGTTTCCTCCTGGAAATGCAGACCTCTAGTGTTACGTTTGCTGCCCTTCATTCTGAGGATCGTTCATTCTTGTCCGGTTAACTCCGCCCACAGTTTTCGAGATATCGACTCCGTTCAAAGTATGTTTCGTAGAGCTTCCCTGTGGGATGCGGGCTTGTATACAGCTTTTGGAAAAGTTACATAGTTTTTGCACAGTAAGCATTTGAAGTTTCATCTTTACTCTCATAGGAATGAATGGAAAAATGTCCATAAACTTTTGTCAAACTTTCAAACTGCTGTCACACGCTCAGTTTTCGAGCTACAGACACCAGAATTCAAACGGGCAGACCCGAGAGTCCACGGTCCCGCCACGTGAAATTATAGGCCGATACCCCGCCCGCTTCATGACCTTTGACCCCGTTTTCCATTCACAGCCTACAGAGCTCCATAGAGTCCAATGTAAACTGCTGTGGGAGAGTGCTCTCTTAACATCCCACTACCGACAGCTTAGCAGTAAACTCCTTCACCATAAGCGTCGCCTAGTGACCCACGCGGGTTTACCGTATCGAGGACCTCGCTTTAAGCGGGAAAGACGCGGATCGGGGGACGGGGGTTTCGGCGGCGCAACATCTCGCGTTTCCTCCTGGAAATGCAGACCTCTAGTTATGTTGCGCCTGCTGCTTTAAGCAGCGGCGCAATATATTGTTCTTCTTAAGTCATATTATTATTTTTATTATTTTTATTATTCCGCGTTTCCTTGTCCGCCTAACTAGTTCCGCAGCTTTCGAGCTATCGACTCCGTTCCACCTGGAAATCGTGCGTCCTATAGCGACGATGTGGGCTTGTATACAGCTTTCCGATACCCGCACTCGTTCGTCCGCTACACTCGTTTATCGCTCCGTTTTTCCCCAGTCATTTCTATGGAATTAATTTTCAAAGTGCTCTAACTCGGTCATTTTTCAAGCTACGGACACGGGATTTCAGACGGTCGGACCCGGGCGTACCGGCTCCTGTCACTTCCGTTTTCGGAATTTTTGCACTCATCCTTCCCTTTCTATCACTCCTTCAAAATCCCTCCATTCATTTCAATGGGAGGCTCTTAGAGTGGGTGACATCATACACTGTAGATTCCTTCTCAGAAAACGGGTTTTTCACTTTTCAGCTGAACAAATCGCCATAACTTCCTCATACTTTCACCTAGAAACTTCATTTAAATTTTAAATGGTAGAGAAACTTGTCCTTTCTAATACCTCTAAAGTTGAATATTATTGAAAATACGGTCTTTGAGTTATGCATTTTTGTTCGGCACTAGGGACGGTTTCGGCTCCCATAGGGTTCAATGTATTTTTGGAGCGGCTCAGAGTGCGCTTTCTAAAATTTTCTCCTGTTTTTAACTCGTCATAACATGCTCAATTCTCACTTAATCTGCAATTTTTTTATAACATATCGATCCCCAGACTCTCCTTGTCGCAACGGTATATACGGTGAAGTGATGTGGGGAAAACTTTCCGAGCTATAAGCATTTGTTCGGAGGGTGGGTACGTTCCCATAGGAACCCATTGAAATTATTTTTTTTCTTTTTCAATTTTCTGCCGAACATTTCACCATAACTTCCTTATACTTTCACCTACAGACTTCATTTAAACTTTAAATGGTAGAGAAATTTCCCCTTTCTCACACTTGTAAGTTTCAGACCGTTTGAGAATACCGTTCTTGAGTTATGAATTTTTGTTCCACACTTGGGAGGGTTTTCCTCCCATAGAGCTCAATGTATTTTAAGAGCGGGTCTGCACGCAGATTTTCAAAACTTTGCCTGTTTTTAACTCGTAATTACACCATCAAATCTCGCTCAAAGTGCAAAAATTTTTACACCATCTCGAGCACCAGACTCTCCTTGTCGCTACGGTATGCTTCGTTCAATTTTGGTTGGGAAAAGTTTTCGAGCTACGGGTGATTTTTTGGAGGGTGCTCCACCGGTCGAAATTCATTGAATCATGAGTCTGTCAGTTGTATTCTGTGAGCGTGCGTGTGAGAGAGAGAGAGGGGGGAGGGGCAGTGGCAGAGGCAGAGACCGAGGGGGAGAGGTATGAAGGACAGACATACATAGGCAGTGTCTAACACTTTAAAGGTCATTTTAAGGGGGACGTCTTAATTATCCAGGGTTTCTTAAGGTGGAATTTTTTTTAGAATACCTCGTTCACAATATACTGGCTGATCATTTCAACATTTTAACCTTTATTTCAAGTGGTCATTTTTAAAGGTGGACGTCTCAATACAATTGTGGGTTTCTTAAGGTGGAATTTTATTAAGGTGGTATTTAAAATGTATTGGCCATCTTTTTGGCTTTGAAGACTCTTTTGGCCTGCAATGTGGACATCTCAATACAATTCTGGGTTTCTTAAGGTGGAATTGTTTTTAAAGGTGGAATTCAAAATGTATCGTTTTCCATTCACGCCCTACAGAGCTCCATAGACTCCAATGTAAGCTGCTGTGGGAGAGTGCTCCCTTAACATCCCACTACCGACAGCTTAGCACACAACTCTTTCACCATAGCGTGGCCTAGTGACCCACGCGGGTTTCCCTACTGACGACCTCGCTTTAAGCGGGAAAGACGCGGATCGGGGGACGGGGGTTTAGGCGGCGCAACATCTCGCGTTTCCTCCTGGTGTTACGTTTGCTGCCCTTAATTCTGAGGATCGTTCATTCTTGTCCGTTTAACTCCGCCCACAGTTTTCGAGATATCGACTCCGTTCAAAGTTTGTTTCGTAGAGCTGCCCTGTGGGATGCGGGCTTGTATACAGCTTTTGGAAAAGTTGCATAGTTTTCGCACAGGAAGCATTTGAATTTCATCTTTACTCCCATAGGAACGAATGGAAAAATGTCCATAAACTTTTGCCAAACTTTAAAACTGCTGTCACACGCTCAGTTTTCGAGCTAGAGACACCAGAACTCAAACGGGCAGACCCGAGGGTCCACGGTCCCGCCACGTGAAATTATGGGCCGATAGCCCACCCGCTTCATGACCTTTGACCCCGTTTTCCATTCACGGCCTACAGAGCTCCATAGAGTCCAATGTAAACTGCTGTGGGAGAGTGCTCTCTTAACATCCCACTACCAACAGCTTAGCAGTAAACTCCTTCACCATAAGCGTCGCCTAGTGACCCACGCGGGTTTACCGTATCGAGGACCTCGCTTTAAGCGGGAAAGACGCGGATCGGGGGGCAGGGGTTTCGGCGGCGCAACATCTCGCGTTTCCTCCTGGAAATGCAGACCTCTAGTGTTACGTTTGCTGCCCTTCATTCTGAGGATCGTTCGTTCTTGTCCGGTTAACTCCGCCCACAGTTTTCGAGATATCGACTCCGTTCAAAGTTTGTTTCGTAGAGCTGCCCTGTGGGATGCGGGCTTGTATACAGCTTTTGGAAAAGTTGCATAGTTTTCGCACAGGAAGCATTTGAAGTTTCATCTTTACTCCCATAGGAATGAATGGAAAAATGTCCATAAACTTTTGTCAAACTTTAAAACTGCTGTCACACGCTCAGTTTTCGAGCTAGAGACACCAGAATTCAAACGGGCAGACCCGAGAGTCCACGGTCCCACCACGTGAATTTATGGGCCGATAGCCCACCCGCTTCATGACCTTTGACCCCGTTTTCCTTTCACGGCCTACAGAGCTCCATAGAGTCCAATGTAAACTGCTGTGGGAGAGTGCTCTCTTAACATCCCACTACCGACAGCTTAGCAGTAAACTCCTTCACCATAAGCGTCGCCTAGTGACCCACGCGGGTTTACCGTATCGAGGACCTCGCTTTAAGCGGGAAAGACGCGGATCGGGGGGCGGGGTTTAGGCGGCGCAACATCTCGCGTTTCCTCCTGGAAATGCAGACCTCTAGTTATGTTGCGCCTGCTGCTTTAAGCAGCGGCGCAACATATTGTTATCCGTAAGTCATATTATTATGTTGCGCCTGCTGCTTTAAGCAGCGGCGCAATATATTGTTATCCGTAAGTCATATTATTATTATTATGTTGCGCCTGCTGCTTTAAGCAGCGGCGCAATATATTGTTCTTCTTAAGTCATATTATTATTATTATTATTTTTATTATTATTTTTATTATTCCGCGTTTCCTTGTCCGCTTAACTAGTCCCGCAGCTTTCGAGCTATCGACTCCGTTCCACCTGGAAATCGTGCGTCCTATAGCGACGATGTGTGCTTGTATACAGCTTTCCGATACCCGCACTCGTTCGTCCGCTACACTCGTTTTTCGCTCTGTTTTTCCCCAGTCATTTCTATGGAATTAATTTTCGAACTGCTCTAACTCGGTCAATTTTCAAGCTACGGACACGAGATTTCAGACGGTCGGACCCGGGCGCACCGGGACCCGTCACTTCCGTTTTCGGACCTCTCGCACTCATCCTTCTCTTTCTATCTCTCCTTGAATATCCCTCCATTCACTTGTATGGAAGACATTTAGAGTGGGTGACGTCATAGACACTCTGGGTTCACTGGCCAAAACCGTTTTTTCACTTTTCAGCCGAACAAATCGCCATAACGTCCTCATACTTTTACCTAGAAACTTCATTTAAATTTTAAATGGTAGATAAACTTGTCCTTTCTAGCATCTGTAAATTTGAACATAATCGAAAATACGGTTTTTGAGTTATGAATTTTTGTTCGGCACTAGGGAGGGTTTGGGCTCCCATAGAGTTCAATGTATTTTTGGAGTGGCTCAGAGTGCGGTTTCTAAATTTTTCTCCTGTTTTTAACTCGTCATAACACGGTCAATTCTCGCTCAAACTGCTAATTTTTTATACCAGCTTCTTCCTTGGACTCTCCTTGTCGCAACGGTATATGCAGTTTAGCCATTTGGGATATCTTTTCTGAGCTATAAGCATTTGTTCGGAGGGTGGGTACGCTCCCATAGGAATACATTGAAATGAATATGCCTGTCCTTTTTCGATATTCAACTTTTAGCCGAACATTTTGCCATAACTTCCTTATACTTTCACCTACAGACTTCATTTTACTTTCAAATGGTAGAGAAACTTCCCCTTTCTAAAATATGTAGATTTGAAATCATTTGAAGATACGGTTCTGGAGTTATGAAGATTTGTTTGGCAGTAGGACGTTTCGGCTCCCATAGAGTTCAATGTATTTTCAGAAAGCCAAATTTTCTCAAATTTGCCCTTTTTTAACTCATTTTTACACCATCAATTCTCGCTCAAACTGAAAAAATTTTTACACCATCTCGAGCGCCAGACTCTCCTTGTCGCTACGGTATGCTTCGTTCAATTTTGGTTGGGAAAAGTTTTCGAGCTACGGGTCATTTTTTGAAGGGTCCCCCCGGTCGAAATTCATTGAATCCTGAGTCTGTCAGTTGTATTCTGTGAGCGTGCGTGTGAGAGAGACAGAGGGGGGAGGGGGAGGGGCAGAGGCAGACACTGACGGGGAGAGGTGTGAGGGCCACAGAAATACACAGGCAGTCTGTAACACTTTAAAGGTCATTTTTAAGGGGGACGTCTTAATTATCCAGGGTTTCTTGAGGTGGAATTTTTAAAGAATGCCTCATTCACAATACACTGGCTGTCTTTTCAATATTTTAAGCTTTATTTCAACTGGTCATTTTTAAAGGTGGACGTGTCAATACAACTGTGGGTTTCTTAAGGTGGAATTTTTATTAAGGTGGTATTTAAAATGTATTGGCCATCTTTTTTTGCTTTTAAGACTCTTTTGGCCTGTGATGTGGACATTTCAATACAATTCTGGGTTTCTTAAGGTGGAATTGTTTTTAAAGGTGGAATTCAAAATTTATCGTTTTCTATTCACGCCCTACTGAGCTCCATAGAGTCCAATGTAAACTGCTGTGGGAGAGTGCTCTCTTAACATCCCACTACCGACAGCTTAGCAGTAAACTCCTTCACCATAAGCGTCGCCTAGTGACCCACGCGGCTTTACCGTATCGAGGACCTCGCTTTAAGCGGGAAAGACGCGGATCGGGGGACGGGGGTTTAGGCGGCGCAACATCTCGCGTTTCCTCCTGGAAATGCAGACCTCTAGTGTTACGTTTGCTGCCCTTCATTCTGAGGATCTTCATTCCTTGTCCGGTTAACTCCGCCCACAGTTTTCGAGATATCGACTCCGTTCAAAGTTTCATTCGTAGAGCTTCCCTGTGGGATGCGGGCTTGTATACAGCTTTTGGAAAAGTTGCATAGTTTTCGCACAGTAAGCATTTGAAGTTTCATCTTTTCTCCCATAGGAATGAATGGAAAAATGTCCACAAACTTTTGTCAAACTTTCAAACTGCTGTCACACGCTCAGTTTTCGAGCTAGAGACACCAGAACTCAAACGGGCAGACCCGAGAGTCCACGGTCCCCCCACGTGAAATTATGGGCCGATAGCCCACCCGCTTCATGACCTTTGACCCCGTTTTCCATTCACGGCCTACAGAGCTCCATAGAGTCCAATGTAAACTGCTGTGGGAGACTGCTCTCTTAACATCCCACTACCGACAGCTTAGCAGTAAACTCCTTCACCATAAGCGTGGCCTAGTGACCCACGCGGGTTTACCGTATCGAGGACCTCGCTTTAAGCGGGAAAGACGCGGATCGGGGGGCAGGGGTTTAGGCGGCGCAACATCTCGCGTTTCCTCCTGGAAATGCAGATCTCTAGTGTTACGTTTGCTGCCCTTCATTCTGAGGATCGTTCATTCTTGTCCGGTTAACTCCGCCCACAGTTTTCGAGATATCGACTCCGTTCAAAGTTTGTTTCGTAGAGCTTCCCTGTGGGATGCGGGCTTGTATACAGCTTTTGGAAAAGTTACATAGTTTTCGCACAGGAAGCATTTTAAGTTTCATCTTTACTCCCATAGGAATGAATGGAAAAATGTCCATAAACTTTTGTCAAATTTTTAAACTGCTGTCACACGGTCAGTTTTCGAGCTAGACACACCAGAATTCAAACGGGCAGACCCGAGGGTCCACGGTCCCACCACGTGAAACTATAGGCCGATACCCCGACCGCTTCATGACCTTTGACCCCGTTTTCCATTCACGGCCTACAGAGCTCCATAGAGTCCAATGTAAACTGCTGTGGGAGAGTGCTCTCTTAACATCCCACTACCAACGGCTTAGCAGTAAACTCCTTCACCATAAGCGTCGCCTAGTGACCCACGCGGGTTTACCGTACCGAGGACCTCGCTTTAAGCGGGAAAGACGCGGATCGGGGGGCGGGGGTTTAGGCGGCGCAACATCTCGCGTTTCCTCCTGGAAATGCAGACCTCTAGTTATGTTGCGCCTGCTGCTGTAAGCAGCGGCGCGATATATTGTTATCCGTAAGTCATATTATTATTATTTTTATTATTATTTTTATTATTCCGCGTTTCCTTGTCCGCTTAACTAGTCCCGCAGCTTTTGAGCTATCGACTCCGTTCCACCTGGAAATCGTGCGTCCTATAGCGACGATGTGGGCTTGTATACAGCTTTCCGATACCCGCACTCGTTCGTCCGCTACACTCGTTTTTCGCTCTGTTTTTCCCCAGTCATTTCTATGGAATTAATTTTCAAAGTGCTCTAACTCGGTCATTTTTCAAGCTACGGACACGGGATTTCAGACGGTCGGACCCGGGCGTACCGGCTCCCATCACTTCCGTTTTCGGAATTTTTGCACTCATCCTTCCCTTTCTTTTCCTCCTTCAAAATCCCTCCATTCATTTCAATGGGAGGCTCTTAGAGTGGGGGTGATGTCATCCACTGTAGTTTCAGTGGCAAAAAGCCGTTTTTTCACTTTTCAGCCGAACAAATCGCCATAACTTCCTCATAGTTTCACCTAGAAACTTCATTTAAATTTTAAATGGTAGAGAAACTTGTCCTTTCTAATACCTCTAAATTTGAACATTATTGAAAATACGGTTTTTGAGTTATGAATTTTTGTTCGGCACTAGGGACGGTTTCGGCTCCCATAGGGTTCAATGTATTTTTGGAGCAGCTCAGAGTGCGGTTTCTAAAATTTTCTCCTGTTTTTAACTCGTCATAACATGCTCAATTCTCACTTAATCTGCAAATTTTTTATACCATATCGATCCCCAGACTCTCCTTGTCGCAACGGTATATACGGTTAAGTGATGTGAGGAAAACTTTCCGAGCTATAAGCATTTGTTCGGAGGGTGGGTACGCTCCCATAGGAACCCATTGAAATTATTTTTTTTCTTTTTCAATTTTCTGCCGAACATTTCACCATAACTTCCTTATACTTTCACCTACAGACTTCATTTAAATTTTAAATGGTAGAGAAATTTCCCCTTTCTCAAACTTGTAAGTTTCAGACCGTTTGAGAATACCGTTCTTGAGTTATGAATTTTTGTTTGACACTTGGGAGGGTTTTCCTCCCATAGAGCTCAATGTATTTTAAGAGCGGCTCGGCACGCAGATTTTCAAAACTTTGCCTGTTTTTAACTCGTAATTACACCATCAAATCTCGCTCAAAGTGCAAAAATTTTTACACCATCTCGAGCACCAGACTCTCCTTGTCGCTACGGTATGCTTCGTTCATTTTTGGACCTGGAAAAGTTTTGGAGATATTTGAGGTTTTTTGGAGGGTGCCCCACCGGTCGAAATTCATTGAATCATGAGTCTGTCAGTTTTATTCTGTGAGCGTGCGTGTGAGAGAGAGAGAGGGGGGAGGGGGAGGGGCAGAGGCAGAGACTGACGGGGAGAGCTGTGAGGGCCACAGAAATTCACAGGCAGCCTGTAACACTTTAAAGGTCATTTTTAAGGGGGACGTCTTAATTATCCAGGGTTTCTTAAGGTGGAATTTTTAAAAAAGACCTCATTCACAATATACTGCCTGTCTTTTCAACATTTTAAGACGCGGATCGGGGGACGGGGGTTTCGGCGGCGCAACATCTCGCGTTTCCTCCTGGAAATGCAGACCTCTAGTGTTACGTTTGCTGCCCTTCATTCTGAGGATCGTTCATTCTTGTCCGGTTAACTCCGCCCACAGTTTTCGAGATATGGACTCCGTTCAAAGTTTCATTCGTAGAGCTTCCCTGTGGGATGCGGGCTTGTATACAGCTTTTGGAAAACTTACATAGTTTTTGCACAGTAAGCATGTCAAGTTTCGTGTTTTCTCCCATAGGAATGAATGGAAAAGTGTCCATAAACTTTTGTCAAACTTTCAAACTGCTGTCACACGGTCAGTTTTCGCGCTAGAGACACCTGAACTCAAACGGGCAGGCCCGAGAGTCCACGGTCCCACCACGTGAAACTATAGGCCGATAGCCCACCCGCTTCATGACCTTTGACCCCGTTTTCCATTCACGGCCTACAGAGCTCCATAGAGTCCAATGTAAACTGCTGTGGGAGAGTGCTCTCTTAACATCCCACTACCGACAGCTTAGCAGTAAACTCCTTCACCATAGGCGTCGCCTAGTGACCCACGCGGGTTTACCGTACTGACAGCCTCTCTTTAAGCGGGAAAGACGCGGATCGGGGGGCGGGGGTTTAGGCGGCGCAACATCTCGCGTTTCCTCCTGGTGTTACGTTTGCTGCCCTTCATTCTGAGGATCGTTCGTTCTTGTCCGGTTAACTCCGCCCACAGTTTTCGAGATATCGACTCCGTTCAAAGTTTGTTTCGTAGAGCTGCCCTGTGGGATGCGGGCTTGTATACAGCTTTTGGAAAAGTTGCATAGTTTTTGCACAGTAAGCATTTGAAGTTTCATCTTTTCTCCCATAGGAATGAATGGAAAAATGTCCATAAACCTTTGTCAAACTTTCAAACTGCTGTCACACGCTCAGTTTTCGAGCTAGAGACACCAGAATTCAAACGGGCAGACCCGAGAGTCCACGGTCCCGCCACGTGAAATTATGGGCCGATAGCCCACCCGCTTCATGACCTTTGACCCCGTTTTCCATTCACGGCCTACAGAGCTCCATAGAGTCCAATGTAAACTGCTGTGGGAGAGTGCTCTCTTAACATCCCACTACCGACAGCTTAGCAGTAAACTCCTTCACCATAAGCGTCGCCTAGTGACCCACGCGGGTTTACCGTATCGAGGACCTCGCTTTAAGCGGGAAAGACGCGGATCGGGGGGCAGGGATTTAGGCGGCGCAACATCTCGCGTTTCCTCCTGGAAATGCAGACCTCTAGTTATGTTGCGCCTGCTGCTTTAAGCAGCGGCGCAACATATTGTTATCCGTAAGTCATATTATTATGTTGCGCCTGCTGCTTTAAGCAGCGGCGCAATATATTGTTATCCGTAAGTCATATTATTATTATTATGTTGCGCCTGCTGCTTTAAGCAGCGGCGCAATATATTGTTCTTCTTAAGTCATATTATTATTATTATTATTTTTATTATTATTTTTATTATTCCGCGTTTCCTTGTCCGCTTAACTAGTCCCGCAGCTTTCGAGCTATCGACTCCGTTCCACCTGGAAATCGTGCGTCCTATAGCGACGATGTGTGCTTGTATACAGCTTTCCGATACCCGCACTCGTTCGTCCGCTACACTCGTTTTTCGCTCTGTTTTTCCCCAGTCATTTCTATGGAATTAATTTTCGAACTGCTCTAACTCGGTCAATTTTCAAGCTACGGACACGAGATTTCAGACGGTCGGACCCGGGCGCACCGGGACCCGTCACTTCCGTTTTCGGACCTCTCGCACTCATCCTTCTCTTTCTATCTCTCCTTGAATATCCCTCCATTCACTTGTATGGAAGACATTTAGAGTGGGTGACGTCATAGACACTCTGGGTTCACTGGCCAAAACCGTTTTATCACTTTTCAGCCGAACAAATCGCCATAACGTCCTCATACTTTCACCTAGAAACTTCATTTAAATTTTAAATGGTAGATAAACTTGTCCTTTCTAGCATCTGTAAATTTGAACATAATCGAAAATACGGTTTTTGAGTTATGAATTTTTGTTCGGCACTAGGGAGGGTTTGGGCTCCCATAGAGTTCAATGTATTTTTGGAGTGGCTCAGAGTGCGGTTTCTAAATTTTTCTCCTGTTTTAACTCGTCATAACACGGTCAATTCTCGCTCAAACTGCTAATTTTTTATACCAGCTTCTTCCTTGGACTCTCCTTGTCGCAACGGTATATGCAGTTTAGCCATTTGGGATATCTTTTCTGAGCTATAAGCATTTGTTCGGAGGGTGGGTACGCTCCCATAGGAATACATTGAAATGAATATGCCTGTCCTTTTTCGATATTCAACTTTTAGCCGAACATTTTGCCATAACTTCCTTATACTTTCACCTACAGACTTCATTTTACTTTCAAATGGTAGAGAAACTTCCCCTTTCTAAAATATGTAGATTTGAAATCATTTGAAGATACGGTTCTGGAGTTATGAAGATTTGTTTGGCAGTAGGACGTTTCGGCTCCCATAGAGTTCAATGTATTTTCAGAAAGCCAAATTTTCTCAAATTTGCCCTTTTTTAACTCATTTTTACACCATCAATTCTCGCTCAAACTGAAAAAATTTTTACACCATCTCGAGCGCCAGACTCTCCTTGTCGCTACGGTATGCTTCGTTCAATTTTGGTTGGTAAAAGTTTTCGAGCTACGGGTCATTTTTTGAAGGGTCCCCCCGGTCGAAATTCATTGAATCCTGAGTCTGTCAGTTGTATTCTGTGAGCGTGCGTGTGAGAGAGACAGAGGGGGGAGGGGGAGGGGCAGAGGCAGACACTGACGGGGAGAGGTGTGAGGGCCACAGAAATACACAGGCAGTCTGTAACACTTTAAAGGTCATTTTTAAGGGGGACGTCTTAATTATCCAGGGTTTCTTGAGGTGGAATTTTTAAAGAATGCCTCATTCACAATACACTGGCTGTCTTTTCAATATTTTAAGCTTTATTTCAACTGGTCATTTTTAAAGGTGGACGTGTCAATACAACTGTGGGTTTCTTAAGGTGGAATTTTTATTAAGGTGGTATTTAAAATGTATTGGCCATCTTTTTTTGCTTTTAAGACTCTTTTGGCCTGTGATGTGGACATTTCAATACAATTCTGGGTTTCTTAAGGTGGAATTGTTTTTAAAGGTGGAATTCAAAATTTATCGTTTTCTATTCACGCCCTACTGAGCTCCATAGAGTCCAATGTAAACTGCTGTGGGAGAGTGCTCTCTTAACATCCCACTACCGACAGCTTAGCAGTAAACTCCTTCACCATAAGCGTCGCCTAGTGACCCACGCGGCTTTACCGTATCGAGGACCTCGCTTTAAGCGGGAAAGACGCGGATCGGGGGACGGGGGTTTAGGCGGCGCAACATCTCGCGTTTCCTCCTGGAAATGCAGACCTCTAGTGTTACGTTTGCTGCCCTTCATTCTGAGGATCTTCATTCCTTGTCCGGTTAACTCCGCCCACAGTTTTCGAGATATCGACTCCGTTCAAAGTTTCATTCGTAGAGCTTCCCTGTGGGATGCGGGCTTGTATACAGCTTTTGGAAAAGTTGCATAGTTTTCGCACAGTAAGCATTTGAATTTCATCTTTTCTCCCATAGGAATGAATGGAAAAATGTCCACAAACTTTTGTCAAACTTTCAAACTGCTGTCACACGCTCAGTTTTCGAGCTAGAGACACCAGAACTCAAACGGGCAGACCCGAGAGTCCACGGTCCCCCCACGTGAAATTATGGGCCGATAGCCCACCCGCTTCATGACCTTTGACCCCGTTTTCCATTCACGGCCTACAGAGCTCCATAGAGTCCAATGTAAACTGCTGTGGGAGACTGCTCTCTTAACATCCCACTACCGACAGCTTAGCAGTAAACTCCTTCACCATAAGCGTGGCCTAGTGACCCACGCGGGTTTACCGTATCGAGGACCTCGCTTTAAGCGGGAAAGACGCGGATCGGGGGGCAGGGGTTTAGGCGGCGCAACATCTCGCGTTTCCTCCTGGAAATGCAGACCTCTAGTGTTACGTTTGCTGCCCTTCATTCTGAGGATCGTTCATTCTTGTCCGGTTAACTCCGCCCACAGTTTTCGAGATATCGACTCCGTTCAAAGTTTGTTTCGTAGAGCTTCCCTGTGGGATGCGGGCTTGTATACAGCTTTTGGAAAAGTTACATAGTTTTCGCACAGGAAGCATTTTAAGTTTCATCTTTACTCCCATAGGAATGAATGGAAAAATGTCCATAAACTTTTGTCAAATTTTTAAACTGCTGTCACACGGTCAGTTTTCGAGCTAGACACACCAGAATTCAAACGGGCAGACCCGAGGGTCCACGGTCCCACCACGTGAAACTATAGGCCGATACCCCGCCCGCTTCATGACCTTTGACCCCGTTTTCCATTCACGGCCTACAGAGCTCCATAGAGTCCAATGTAAACTGCTGTGGGAGAGTGCTCTCTTAACATCCCACTACCAACGGCTTAGCAGTAAACTCCTTCACCATAAGCGTCGCCTAGTGACCCACGCGGGTTTACCGTACCGAGGACCTCGCTTTAAGCGGGAAAGACGCGGATCGGGGGGCGGGGGTTTAGGCGGCGCAACATCTCGCGTTTCCTCCTGGAAATGCAGACCTCTAGTGTTACGTTTGCTGCCCTTCATTCTGAGGATCGTTCATTCTTGTCCGGTTAACTCCGCCCACAGTTTTCGAGATATGGACTCCGTTCCAAGTTTCATTCGTAGAGCTTCCCTGTGGGATGCGGGCTTGTATACAGCTTTTGGAAAACTTACATAGTTTTTGCACAGTAAGCATGTCAAGTTTCGTGTTTTCTCCCATAGGAATGAATGGAAAAGTGTCCATAAACTTTTGTCAAACTTTCAAACTGCTGTCACACGGTCAGTTTTCGCGCTAGAGACACCTGAACTCAAACGGGCAGGCCCGAGAGTCCACGGTCCCACCACGTGAAACTATAGGCCGATAGCCCACCCGCTTCATGACCTTTGACCCCGTTTTCCATTCACGGCCTACAGAGCTCCATAGAGTCCAATGTAAACTGCTGTGGGAGAGTGCTCTCTTAACATCCCACTACCGACAGCTTAGCAGTAAACTCCTTCACCATAGGCGTCGCCTAGTGACCCACGCGGGTTTACCGTACTGACAGCCTCACTTTAAGCGGGAAAGACGCGGATCGGGGGGCGGGGGTTTAGGCGGCGCAACATCTCGCGTTTCCTCCTGGTGTTACGTTTGCTGCCCTTCATTCTGAGGATCGTTCGTTCTTGTCCGGTTAACTCCGCCCACAGTTTTCGAGATATCGACTCCGTTCAAAGTTTGTTTCGTAGAGCTGCCCTGTGGGATGCGGGCTTGTATACAGCTTTTGGAAAAGTTGCATAGTTTTTGCACAGTAAGCATTTGAAGTTTCATCTTTTCTCCCATAGGAATGAATGGAAAAATGTCCATAAACCTTTGTCAAACTTTCAAACTGCTGTCACACGCTCAGTTTTCGAGCTAGAGACACCAGAATTCAAACGGGCAGACCCGAGAGTCCACGGTCCCGCCACGTGAAATTATGGGCCGATAGCCCACCCGCTTCATGACCTTTGACCCCGTTTTCCATTCACGGCCTACAGAGCTCCATAGAGTCCAATGTAAACTGCTGTGGGAGAATGCTCTCTTAACATCCCACTACCAACAGCTTAGCAGTAAACTCCTTCACCATAAGCGTCGCCTAGTGACCCACGCGGGTTTACCGTATCGAGGACCTCGCTTTAAGCGGGAAAGACGCGGATCGGGGGGCAGGGGCTTAGGCGGCGCAACATCTCGCGTTTCCTCCTGGTGTTACGTTTGCTGCCCTTCATTCTGAGGATCGTTAATTCTTGTCCGGTTAACTCCGCCCACAGTTTTCGAGATATAAACTCCGTTCAAAGTTTGTTTCGTAGAGCTTCCCTGTGGGATGCGGGCTTGTATACAGCTTTTGGAAAAGTTGCATAGTTTTTGCACAGTAAGCATTTGAAGTTTCATCTTTACTCCCATAGGAATGAATGGAAAAATGTCCATAAACTTTTGTCAAACTTTAAAACTGCTGTCACACGCTCAGTTTTCGAGCTAGAGACACCAGAACTCAATTGGGCAGACCCGAGGGTCCACGGTCCCACCACGTAAAATTATGAGCCAATAGCCCACCCGCTTCATGACCTTTGACCCCGTTTTCCTTTCACGGCCTACAGAGCTCCATAGAGTCCAATGTAAACTGCTGTGGGAGAGTGCTCTCTTAACATCCCACTACCAACAGCTTAGCAGTAAACTCCTTCACCATAAGCGTCGCCTAGTGACCCACGCGGGTTTACCGTATCGAGGACCTCGCTTTAAGCGGGAAAGACGCGGATCGGGGGGCAGGGGTTTAGGCGGCGCAACATCTCGCGTTTCCTCCTGGAAATGCAGACCTCTAGTGTTACGTTTGCTGCCCTTCATTCTGAGGATCGTTCATTCTTGTCCGGTTAACTCCGCCCACAGTTTTCGAGATATCGACTCCGTTCAAAGTTTGTTTCGTACAGCTTCCCTGTGGGATGCGGGCTTGTATACAGGTTTTGGAAAAGTTACATAGTTTTTGCACAGTAAGCATTTGAAGTTTCATCTTTACTCCCATAGGAATGAATGGAAAAATGTCCATAAACTTTTGTCAAACTTTCAAAGTGCTGTCACACGGTCAGTTTTCGAGCTAGAGACACCAGAACTCAAACGGGCAGACCCGAGGGTCCACGGTCCCACCACGTGAAATTATGGGCCGATACCCCGCCCGCTTCATGACCTTGGACCCCGTTTTCCATTCACGGCCTACAGAGCTCCATAGAGTCCAATGTAAACTGCTGTGGGAGAGTGCTCTCTTAACATCCCACTACCAACAGCTTAGCAGTAAACTCCTTCACCATAAGCGTCGCCTAGTGACCCACGCGGGTTTACCGTATCGAGGACCTCGCTTTAAGCGGGAAAGACGCGGATCGGGGGGCGGGGCTTTAGGCGGCGCAACATCTTGCGTTTCCTCCTGGAAATGCAGACCTCTAGTTATTATTATTCTTATTATTCCGCGTTTCCTTGTCCGTCTAACTAGTCCCGCAGCTTGAGCTATCGACTCCGTTCCACCTGGAAATCGTGCGTCCTATAGCGACGATGTGGGCTTGTATACAGCTTTCCGATACCCGCACTCGTTCGTCCGCTACACTCGTTTATCGCTCCGTTTTTCCCCAGTCATTTCTATGGAATTAATTTTCAAAGTGCTCTAACTCGGTCATTTTTCAAGCTACGGACACGGGATTTCAGACGGTCGGACCCGGGCGTACCGGCTCCCATCACTTCCGTTTTCGGAATTTTTGCACTCATCCTTCCCTTTCTTTTCCTCCTTCAAAATCCCTCCATTCATTTCAATGGGAGGCTCTTAGAGTGGGGGTGATGTCATCCACTGTAGTTTCAGTGGCCAAAAGCCGTTTTTTCACTTTTCAGCCGAACAAATCGCCATAACTTCCTTATAGTTTCACCTAGAAACTTCATTTAAATTTTAAAAGGTAGAGAAACTTGTCCTTTCTAAGACCTCTAAATTTGAACATTATTGAAAATACGGTTTTTGAGTTATGAATTTTTGTTCGGCACTAGGGAGGGTTTCGGCTCCCATAGGGTTCAATGTATTTTTGGAGCAGCTCAGAGTGCGGTTTCTAAAATTTTCTCCTGTTTTTAACTCGTCATAACATGCTCAATTCTCACTTAATCTGCAAATTTTTTATACCATATCGATCCCCAGACTCTCCTTGTCGCAACGGTATATACGGTTAAGTGATGTGGGGAAAACTTTCCGAGCTATAAGCATTTGTTCGGAGGGTGGGTACGCTCCCATAGGAACCCATTGAAATTATTTTTTGTCTTTTTCAATTTTCTGCCGAACATTTCACCATAACTTCCTTATACTTTCACCTACAGACTTCATTTAAACTTTAAATGGTAGAGAAATTTCCCCTTTCTCACACTTGTAAGTTTCAGACCGTTTGAGAATACCGTTCTTGAGTTATGAATTTTTGTTTGACACTTGGGAGGGTTTTCCTCCCATAGAGCTCAATGTATTTTAAGAGCGGGTCGGCACGCAGATTTTCAAAACTTTGCCTGTTTTTAACTCGTAATTACACCATCAAATCTCGCTCAAAGTGCAAAAATTTTTACACCATCTCGAGCACCAGACTCTCCTTGTCGCTACGGTATGCTTCGTTCATTTTTGGACCTGGAAAAGTTTTTGAGATATTTGAGGTTTTTTGGAAGGTGCGCCACCGGTCGAAATTCATTGAATCATGAGTCTGTCAGTTGTATTCTGTGAGCGTGCGTGTGAGAGAGACAGAGGGGGGAGGGGGAGGGGCAGAGTCAGAGACCGAGGGGGAGAGGTATGAAGGACATAGGCAGTGTCTAACACTTTAAAGGTCATTTTTAAGGGGGGCGTCTTAATTATCCAGGGTTTCTTAAGGTGGAATTTTTAAAGAATACCTCATTCACAATATACTGGCTGTCTTTTCGACATTTTAAGCTTTATTTAAAGTGGTCATTTTTAAAGGTGGACGTGTCAATACAACTGTGGGTTTCTTAAGGTGGAATTTTTATTAAGGTGGTATTTAAAATGTATTGGCCATCTTTTTTTGCTTTTAAGACTCTTTTGGCCTGTGATGTGGACATTTCAATACAATTCTGGGTTTCTTAAGGTGGAATTGTTTTTAAAGGTGGAATTCAAAATGTATCGTTTTCCATTCACGGCCTACAGAGCTCCATAGAGTCCAATGTAAACTGCTGTGGGAGAATGCTCTCTTAACATCCCACTACCAACAGCTTAGCAGTAAACTCCTTCACCATAAGCGTCGCCTAGTGACCCACGCGGGTTTACCGTATCGAGGACCTCGCTTTAAGCGGGAAAGACGCGGATCAGGGGGCAGGGGTTTAGGCGGCGCAACATCTCGCGTTTCCTCCTGGTGTTACGTTTGCTGCCCTTCATTCTGAGGATCGTTCATTCTTGTCCGGTTAACTCCGCCCACAGTTTTCGAGATATAAACTCCGTTCAAAGTTTGTTTCGTAGAGCTTCCCTGTGGGATGCGGGCTTGTATACAGCTTTTGGAAAAGTTGCATAGTTTTTGCACAGTATGCATTTGAAGTTTCATCTTTACTCCCATAGGAATGAATGGAAAAATGTCCATAAACTTTTGTCAAACTTTAAAACTGCTGTCACACGCTCAGTTTTCGAGCTAGAGACACCAGAACTCAAACGGGCAGACCCGAGGGTCCACGGTCCCACCACGTAAAATTATGAGCCAATAGCCCACCCGCTTCATGACCTTTGACCCCGTTTTCCTTTCACGGCCTACAGAGCTCCATAGAGTCCAATGTAAACTGCTGTGGGAGAGTGCTCTCTTAACATCCCACTACCAACAGCTTAGCAGTAAACTCCTTCACCATAAGCGTCGCCTAGTGACCCACGCGGGTTTACCGTATCGAGGACCTCGCTTTAAGCGGGAAAGACGCGGATCGGGGGGCAGGGGTTTAGGCGGCGCAACATCTCGCGTTTCCTCCTGGAAATGCAGACCTCTAGTGTTACGTTTGCTGCCCTTCATTCTGAGGATCGTTCATTCTTGTCCGGTTAACTCCGCCCACAGTTTTCGAGATATCGACTCCGTTCAAAGTTTGTTTCGTACAGCTTCCCTGTGGGATGCGGGCTTGTATACAGGTTTTGGAAAAGTTACATAGTTTTTGCACAGTAAGCATTTGAAGTTTCATCTTTACTCCCATAGGAATGAATGGAAAAATGTCCATAAACTTTTGTCAAACTTTCAAAGTGCTGTCACACGGTCAGTTTTCGAGCTAGAGACACCAGAACTCAAACGGGCAGACCCGAGGGTCCACGGTCCCACCACGTGAAATTATGGGCCGATACCCCGCCCGCTTCATGACCTTTGACCCCGTTTTCCATTCACGGCCTACAGAGCTCCATAGAGTCCAATGTAAACTGCTGTGGGAGAGTGCTCTCTTAACATCCCACTACCAACAGCTTAGCAGTAAACTCCTTCACCATAAGCGTCGCCTAGTGACCCACGCGGGTTTACTGTATCGAGGACCTCGCTTTAAGCGGGAAAGACGCGGATCGGGGGGCGGGGCTTTAGGCGGCGCAACATCTCGCGTTTCCTCCTGGAAATGCAGACCTCTAGTTATTATTATTCTCATTATTCCGCGTTTCCTTGTCCGTCTAACTAGTCCCGCAGCTTTCGAGCTATCGACTCCGTTCCACCTGGAAATCGTGCGTCCTATAGCGACGATGTGGGCTTGTATACAGCTTTCCGATACCCGCACTCGTTCGTCCGCTACACTCGTTTATCGCTCCGTTTTTCCCCAGTTATTTCTATGGAATTAATTTTCAAAGTGCTCTAACTCGGTCATTTTTCAAGCTACGGACACGGGATTTCAGACGGTCGGACCCGGGCGTACCGGCTCCCATCACTTCCGTTTTCGGAATTTTTGCACTCATCCTTCCCTTTCTTTTCCTCCTTCAAAATCCCTCCATTCATTTCAATGGGAGGCTCTTAGAGTGGGGGTGATGTCATCCACTGTAGTTTCAGTGGCCAAAAGCCGTTTTTTCACTTTCAGCCGAACAAATCGCCATAACTTCCTTATAGTTTCACCTAGAAACTTCATTTAAATTTTAAAAGGTAGAGAAACTTGTCCTTTCTAAGACCTCTAAATTTGAACATTATTGAAAATACGGTTTTTGAGTTATGAATTTTTGTTCGGCACTAGGGAGGGTTTCGGCTCCCATAGGGTTCAATGTATTTTTGGAGCAGCTCAGAGTGCGGTTTCTAAAATTTTCTCCTGTTTTTAACTCGTCATAACATGCTCAATTCTCACTTAATCTGCAAATTTTTTATACCATATCGATCCCCAGACTCTCCTTGTCGCAACGGTATATACGGTTAAGTGATGTGGGGAAAACTTTCCGAGCTATAAGCATTTGTTCGGAGGGTGGGTACGCTCCCATAGTAACCCATTGAAATTATTTTTTGTCTTTTTCAATTTTCTGCCGAACATTTCACCATAACTTCCTTATACTTTCACCTACAGACTTCATTTAAACTTTAAATGGTAGAGAAATTTCCCCTTTCTCACACTTGTAAGTTTCAGACCGTTTGAGAATACCGTTCTTGAGTTATGAATTTTTGTTTGACACTTGGGAGGGTTTTCCTCCCATAGAGCTCAATGTATTTTAAGAGCGGGTCGGCACGCAGATTTTCAAAACTTTGCCTGTTTTTAACTCGTAATTACACCATCAAATCTCGCTCAAAGTGCAAAAATTTTTACACCATCTCGAGCACCAGACTCTCCTTGTCGCTACGGTATGCTTCGTTCATTTTTGGACCTGGAAAAGTTTTTGAGATATTTGAGGTTTTTTGGAAGGTGCGCCACCGGTCGAAATTCATTGAATCATGAGTCTGTCAGTTGTATTCTGTGAGCGTGCGTGTGAGAGAGACAGAGGGGGGAGGGGGAGGGGCAGAAGCAGAGACTGAGGGGAAGAGCTGTGAGGGCCACAGAAATACACAGGCAGTCTGTAACACTTTAAAGGTCATTTTTAAGGGGGACGTCTTAATTATCCAGGGTTTCTTAAGGTGGAATTTTTAAAGAATACCTCATTCACAATATACTGGCTGTCTTTTCGACATTTTAAGCTTTATTTAAAGTGGTCATTTTTAAAGGTGGACGTGTCAATACAACTGTGGGTTTCTTAAGGTGGAATTTTTATTAAGGTGGTATTTAAAATGTATTGGCCATCTTTTTTTGCTTTTAAGACTCTTTTGGCCTGTGATGTGGACATTTCAATACAATTCTGGGTTTCTTAAGGTGGAATTGTTTTTAAAGGTGGAATTCAAAATGTATCGTTTTCCATTCACGGCCTACAGAGCTCCATAGAGTCCAATGTAAACTGCTGTGGGAGAGTGCTCTCTTAACATCCCACTACCAACAGCTTAGCAGTAAACTCCTTCACCATAAGCGTCGCCTAGTGACCCACGCGGGTTTACTGTATCGAGGACCTCGCTTTAAGCGGGAAAGACGCGGATTGGGGGGCAGGGGTTTAGGCGGCGCAACATCTCGCGTTTCCTCCTGGTGTTACGTTTGCTGCCCTTCATTCTGAGGATCGTTCATTCTTGTCCGGTTAACTCCGCCCACAGTTTTCGAGATATAGACTCCGTTCGAAGTTTGTTTCGTAGAGCTTCCCTGTGGGATGCGGGCTTGTATACAGCTTTTGGAAAAGTTGCATAGTTTTTGCACAGTAAGCATTTGATGTTTCATCTTTACTCCCATAGGAATGAATGGAAAAATGTCCATAAACTTTTGTCAAACTTTAAAACTGCTGTCACACGCTCAGTTTTCGAGCTAGAGACACCAGAACTCAAACGGGCAGACCCGAGGGTCCACGGTCCCACCACGTAAAATTATGAGCCAATAGCCCACCCGCTTCATGACCTTTGACCCCGTTTTCCTTTCACGGCCTACAGAGCTCCATAGAGTCCAATGTAAACTGCTGTGGGAGAGTGCTCTCTTAACATCCCACTACCGACAGCTTAGCAGTAAACTCCTTCACCATAAGCGTCGCCTAGTGACCCACGCGGGTTTACCGTGTCGAGGACCTCGCTTTAAGCGGGAAAGACGCGGATCGGGGGGCGGGGGTTTAGGCGGCGCAACATCTCGCGTTTCCTCCTGGAAATGCAGACCTCTAGTGTTACGTTTGCTGCCCTTCATTCTGAGGATCGTTCATTCTTGTCCGGTTAACTCCGCCCACAGTTTTCGAGATATCGACTTCGTTCAAAGTTTGTTTCGTAGAGCTTCCCTGTGGGATGCGGGCTTGTATACAGCTTTTGGAAAAGTTACATAGTTTTCGCACAGGAAGCATTTGAAGTTTCATCTTTACTACCATAGGAATGAATGGAAAAATGTCCATAAACTTTTGTCAAACTTTAAAACTGCTGTCACACGGTCAGTTTTCGAGCTAGAGACACCAGAACTCAAACGGGCAGACCCGAGGGTCCACGGTCCCAGCACGTGAAACTATGGGCCGATAGCCCACCCGCTTCATGACCTTTGACCCCGTTTTCCTTTCACGGCCTACAGAGCTCCATAGAGTCCAATGTAAACTGCTGTGGGAGACTGCTGTCTTAACATCCACCTACCAACAGCTTAGCAGTAAACTCCTTCACCATAAGCGTCGCCTAGTGACCCACGCGGGTTTACCGTATCGAGGACCTCGCTTTAAGCGGGAAAGACGCGGATCGGGGGACGGGGGTTTAGGCGGCGCAACATCTCGCGTTTCCTCCTGGAAATGCAGACTTCTAGTGTTACGTTTGCTGCCCTTCATTCTGAGGATCGTTCGTTCTTGTCCGGTTAACTCCGCCCACAGTTTTCGAGATATCGACTCCGTTCAAAGTTTCATTCGTAGGGCTTCCCTGTGGGATGCGGGCTTGTATACAGCTTTTGGAAAAGTTACATAGTTTTTGCACAGTAAGCATTTGAAGTTTCATCTTTACTCCCATAGGAATGAATGGAAACATGTCCATAAACTTTTGTCAAACTTTCAAACTGCTGTCACACGGTCAGTTTTCGAGCTAGAGACACCAGAACTCAAACGGTCAGACCCGAGAGTCCACGGTTCCACCACGTAAAATTATGGGCCGATAGGCCACCCGCTTCATGACCTTTGACCCCGTTTTCCATTCACGGCCTACAGAGCTCCATAGAGTCCAATGTAAACTGCTGTGGGACAGTGCTCTATTAACATCCCACTACCGACAGCTTAGCAGTAAACTCTTTCACCATAAGCGTCGCCTAGTGACCCACGCGGGTTTACCGTATCGAGGACCTCGCTTTAAGCGGGAAAGACGCGGATCGGGGGACGGGGGTTTCGGCGGCGCAACATCTCGCGTTTCCTCCTGGAAATGCAGACCTCTAGTTATGTTGCGCCTGCTGCTTTAAGCAGCGGCGCAATATATTGTTCTTCTTAAGTCATATTATTATTTTTATTATTTTTATTATTCCGCGTTTCCTTGTCCGCCTAACTAGTCCCGCAGCTTTCGAGCTATCGACTCCGTTCCACCTGGAAATCGTGCGTCCTATAGCGACGATGTGGGCTTGTATACAGCTTTCCGATACCCACACTCGTTCGTCCGCTACACTCGTTTATCGCTCCGTTTTTCCCCAGTCATTTCTATGGAATTAATTTTCAAAGTGCTCTAACTCGGTCATTTTTCAAGCTACGGACACGGGATTTCAGACGGTCGGACCCGGGCGTACCGGCTCCCGTCACTTCCGTTTTCGGAATTTTTGCACTCATCCTTCCCTTTCTATCACTCCTTCAAAATCCCTCCATTCATTTCAATGGGAGGCTCTTAGAGTGGGTGACATCATACACTGTAGATTCCTTCTCAGAAAACGGGTTTTTCACTTTTCAGCTGAACAAATCGCCATAACTTCCTCATACTTTCACCTAGAAACTTCATTTAAATTTTAAATGGTAGAGAAACTTGTCCTTTCTAATACCTCTAAATTTGAATATTATTGAAAATACGGTTTTTGAGTTATGCATTTTTGTTCGGCACTAGGGACGGTTTCGGCTCCCATAGGGTTCAATGTATTTTTGGAGCGGCTCAGAGTGCGCTTTCTAAAATTTTCTCCTGTTTTTAACTCGTCATAACATGCTCAATTCTCACTTAATCTGCAATTTTTTATACCATATCGATCCCCAGACTCTCCTTGTCGCAACGGTATATACGGTTAAGTGATGTGGGGAAAACTTTCCGAGCTATAAGCATTTGTTCGGAGGGTGGGTACGCTCCCATAGGAACCCATTGAAATTATTTTTTTTCTTTTTCAATTTTCTGCCGAACATTTCACCATAACTTCCTTATACTTTCACCTACAGACTTCATTTAAACTTTAAATGGTAGAGAAATTTCCCCTTTCTCACACTTGTAAGTTTCAGACCGTTTGAGAATACCGTTCTTGAGTTATGAATTTTTGTTTCACACTTGGGAGGGTTTTCCTCCCATAGAGCTCAATGTATTTTAAGAGCGGGTCTGCACGCAGATTTTCAAAACTTTGCCTGTTTTTAACTCGTAATTACACCATCAATTCTCGCTCAAAGTGCAAAAATTTTTACACCATCTCGAGCACAAGACTCTCCTTGTCGCTACGGTATGCTTCGTTCAATTTTGGTTGGGAAAATTTTTCGAGCTACGGGTGATTTTTTGGAGGGTGCTCCACCGGTCGAAATTCATTGAATCATGAGTCTGTCAGTTGTATTCTGTGAGCGTGCGTGTGAGAGAGAGAGAGGGGGGAGGGGCAGTGGCAGAGGCAGAGACCGAGGGGGAGAGGTATGAAGGACAGACATACATAGGCAGTGTCTAACACTTTAAAGGTCATTTTAAGGGGGACGTCTTAATTATCCAGGGTTTCTTAAGGTGGAATTTTTTTTTAGAATACCTCGTTCACAATATACTGGCTGATCATTTCAACATTTTAACCTTTATTTCAAGTGGTCATTTTTAAAGGTGGACGTCTCACTACAATTGTGGGTTTCTTAAGGTGGAATTTTATTAAGGTGGTATTTAAAATGTATTGGCCATCTTTTTGGCTTTGAAGACTCTTTTGGCCTGCAATGTGGACATCTCAATACAATTCTGGGTTTCTTAAGGTGGAATTGTTTTTAAAGGTGGAATTCAAAATTTATCGTTTTCCATTCACGGCCTACACAGCTCCATAGAGTCCAATGTAAACTGCTGTGGGAGAGTGCTCTCTTAACATCCCACTACCAACAGCTTAGCAGTAAACTCCTTCACCATAAGCGTCGCCTAGTGACCCACGCGGGTTTACCGTATCGAGGACCTCGCTTTAAGCGGGAAAGACGCGGATCGGGGGGCGGGGGTTTAGGCGGCGCAACATCTCGCGTTTCCTCCTGGAAATGCAGACCTCTAGTGTTACGTTTGCTGCCCTTCATTCTGAGGATCGTTCGTTCTTGTCCGGTTAACTCCGCCCACAGTTTTCGAGATATCGACTCCGTTCAAAGTTTGTTTCGTAGAGCTTCCCTGTGGGATGCGGGCTTGTATACAGCTTTTGGAAAAGTTACATAGTTTTCGCACAGTAAGCATTTGAAGTTTCATCTTAACTCCCTTAGGAATGAATGGAAAAATGTCCATAAACTTTTGTCAAACTTTCAAACTGCTGTCACACGGTCAGTTTTCGAGCTAGAGACACCAGAACTCAAACGGGCAGACCCGAGAGTCCACGGTCCCACCACGTGAAATTATAGGCCGATACCCCGCCCGCTTCATGACCTTTGACCCCGTTTTCCATTCACGGCCTACAGAGCTCCATAGAGTCCAATGTAAACTGCTGTGGGAGAGTGCTCTCTTAACATCCCACTACCGACAGCTTAGCAGTAAACTCCTTCACCATAAGCGTCGCCTAGTGACCCACGCGGGTTTACCGTATCGAGGACCTCGCTTTAAGCGGGAAAGACGCGGATCGGGGGACGGGGGTTTCGGCGGCGCAACATCTCGCGTTTCCTCCTGGAAATGCAGACCTCTAGTTATGTTGCGCCTGCTGCTTTAAGCAGCGGCGCAATATATTGTTCTTCTTAAGTCATATTATTATTTTTATTATTTTTATTATTCCGCGTTTCCTTGTCCGCCTAACTAGTCCCGCAGCTTTCGAGCTATCGACTCCGTTCCACCTGGAAATCGTGCGTCCTATAGCGACGATGTGGGCTTGTATACAGCTTTCCGATACCCACACTCGTTCGTCCGCTACACTCGTTTATCGCTCCGTTTTTCCCCAGTCATTTCTATGGAATTAATTTTCAAAGTGCTCTAACTCGGTCATTTTTCAAGCTACGGACACGGGATTTCAGACGGTCGGACCCGGGCGTACCGGCTCCCGTCACTTCCGTTTTCGGAATTTTTGCACTCATCTTTCCCTTTCTATCACTCCTTCAAAATCCCTCCATTCATTTCAATGGGAGGCTCTTAGAGTGGGTGACATCATACACTGTAGATTCCTTCTCAGAAAACGGGTTTTTCACTTTTCAGCTGAACAAATCGCCATAACTTCCTCATACTTTCACCTAGAAACTTCATTTAAATTTTAAATGGTAGAGAAACTTGTCCTTTCTAATACCTCTAAATTTGAATATTATTGAAAATACGGTTTTTGAGTTATGCATTTTTGTTCGGCACTAGGGACGGTTTCGGCTCCCATAGGGTTCAATGTATTTTTGGAGCGGCTCAGAGTGCGCTTTCTAAAATTTTCTCCTGTTTTTAACTCGTCATAACATGCTCAATTCTCACTTAATCTGCAAATTTTTTATACCATATCGATCCCCAGACTCTCCTTGTCGCAACGGTATATACGGTTAAGTGATGTGGGGAAAACTTTCCGAGCTATAAGCATTTGTTCGGAGGGTGGGTACGCTCCCATAGGAACCCATTGAAATTATTTTTTTTCTTTTTCAATTTTCTGCCGAACATTTCACCATAACTTCCTTATACTTTCACCTACAGACTTCATTTAAACTTTAAATGGTAGAGAAATTTCCCCTTTCTCACACTTGTAAGTTTCAGACCGTTTGAGAATACCGTTCTTGAGTTATGAATTTTTGTTCCACACTTGGGAGGGTTTTCCTCCCATAGAGCTCAATGTATTTTAAGAGCGGGTCTGCACGCAGATTTTCAAAACTTTGCCTGTTTTTAACTCGTAATTACACCATCAATTCTCGCTCAAAGTGCAAAAATTTTTACACCATCTCGAGCACAAGACTCTCCTTGTCGCTACGGTATGCTTCGTTCAATTTTGGTTGGGAAAAGTTTTCGAGCTACGGGTGATTTTTTGGAGGGTGCTCCACCGGTCGAAATTCATTGAATCATGAGTCTGTCAGTTGTATTCTGTGAGCGTGCGTGTGAGAGAGAGAGAGGGGGGAGGGGCAGTGGCAGAGGCAGAGACCGAGGGGGAGAGGTATGAAGGACAGACATACATAGGCAGTGTCTAACACTTTAAAGGTCATTTTAAGGGGGACGTCTTAATTATCCAGGGTTTCTTAAGGTGGAATTTTTTTTTAGAATACCTCGTTCACAATATACTGGCTGATCATTTCAACATTTTAACCTTTATTTCAAGTGGTCATTTTTAAAGGTGGACGTCTCACTACAATTGTGGGTTTCTTAAGGTGGAATTTTATTAAGGTGGTATTTAAAATGTATTGGCCATCTTTTTGGCTTTGAAGACTCTTTTGGCCTGCAATGTGGACATCTCAATATAATTCTGGGTTTCTTAAGGTGGAATTGTTTTTAAAGGTGGAATTCAAAATGTATCGTTTTCCATTCACGCCCTACAGAGCTCCATAGACTCCAATGTAAGCTGCTGTGGGAGAGTGCTCTCTTAACATCCCACTACCGACAGCTTAGCAGTAAACTCCTTCACCATAAGCGTCGCCTAGTGACCCACGCGGGTTTACCGTATCGAGGACCTCGCTTTAAGCGGGAAAGACGCGGATCGGGGGGCGGGGGTTTAGGCGGCGCAACATCTCGCGTTTCCTCCTGGAAATGCAGACCTCTAGTTATGTTGCGCCTGCTGCTTTAAGCAGCGGCGCAATATATTGTTCTTCTTAAGTCATATTATTATTTTTATTATTTTTATTATTCCGCGTTTCCTTGTCCGCCTAACTAGTCCCGCAGCTTTCGAGCTATCGACTCCGTTCCACCTGGAAATCGTGCGTCCTATAGCGACGATGTGGGCTTGTATACAGCTTTCCGATACCCGCACTCGTTCGTCCGCTACACTCGTTTATCGCTCCGTTTTTCCCCAGTCATTTCTATGGAATTAATTTTCAAAGTGCTCTAACTCGGTCATTTTTCAAGCTACGGACACGGGATTTCAGACGGTCGGACCCGGGCGTACCGGCTCCCATCACTTCCGTTTTCGGAATTTTTGCACTCATCCTTCCCTTTCTTTTCCTCCTTCAAAATCCCTCCATTCATTTCAATGGGAGGCTCTTAGAGTGGGGGTGATGTCATCCACTGTAGTTTCAGTGGCAAAATCCGTTTTTTCACTTTTCAGCCGAACAATTCACCATAACTTCCTCATACTTTCACCTAGAAACTTCATTTAAATTTTAAATGGTAGAGAAACTTGTCCTTTCTAAGACCTCTAAATTTGAACATTATTGAAAATACGGTTTTTGAGTTATGAATTTTTGTTCGGCACTAGGGACGGTTTCGGCTCCCATAGGGTTCAATGTATTTTTGGAGCAGCTCAGAGTGCGGTTTCTAAAATTTTCTCCTGTTTTTAACTCGTCATAACATGCTCAATTCTCACTTAATCTGCAAATTCAAAGTCCACGGTCCCACCACGTGAATTTATGGGCCGATAGCCCACCCGCTTCATGACCTTTGACCCCGTTTTCCTTTCACGGCCTACACAGCTCCATAGAGTCCAATGTAAACTGCTGTGGGAGAGTGCTCTCTTAACATCCCACTACCGACAGCTTAGCAGTAAACTCCTTCACCATAAGCGTCGCCTAGTGACCCACGCGGGTTTACCGTATCGAGGACCTCGCTTTAAGCGGGAAAGACGCGGATCGGGGGACGGGGGTTTAGGCGGCGCAACATCTCGCGTTTCCTCCTGGAAATGCAGACCTCTAGTGTTACGTTTGCTGCCCTTCATTCTGAGGATCGTTCATTCTTGTCCGGTTAACTCCGCCCACAGTTTTCGAGATATCGACTCCGTTCAAAGTTTGTTTCGTACAGCTTCCCTGTGGGATGCGGGCTTGTATACAGGTTTTGGAAAAGTTACATAGTTTTTGCACAGTAAGCATTTGAAGTTTCGTGTTTTCTCCCATAGGAATGAATGGAAAAATGTCCATAAACTTTTGTCAAACTTTCAAAGTGCTGTCACACGGTCAGTTTTCGAGCTAGAGACACCAGAACTCAAACGGGCAGACCCGAGGGTCCACGGTCCCACCATGTACAATTATGGGCCGATAGCCCACCCGCTTCATGACCTCTGACCCCGTTTTCCATTCACGGCCTACACAGCTCCATAGAGTCCAATGTAAACTGCTGTGGGAGAGTGCTCTCTTAACATCCCACTACCGACAGCTTAGCAGTAAACTCCTTCACCATAAGCGTCGCCTAGTGACCCACGCGGGTTTACCGTATCGAGGACCTCGCTTTAAGCGGGAAAGACGCGGATCGGGGGACGGGGGTTTAGGCGGCGCAACATCTCGCGTTTCCTCCTGGAAATGCAGACCTCTAGTGTTACGTTTGCTGCCCTTCATTCTGAGGATCGTTCATTCTTGTCCGGTTAACTCCGCCCACAGTTTTCGAGATATAGACTCCGTTCAAAGTTTGTCTCGTAGAGCTGCCCTGTGGGATGCGGGCTTGTATACAGCTTTTGGAAAAGTTACATAGTTTTCGCACAGTAAGCATTTGAAGTTTCATCTTTTCTCCCATAGGAATGAATGGAAAAATGTCCATAAACTTTTGTCAAACTTTAAAACTGCTGTCACACGGTCAGTTTTCGAGCTAGAGACACCAGAATTCAAACGGGCAGACCCGAGAGTCCACGGTCCCACCACGTGAATTTATGGGCCGATAGCCCACCCGCTTTATGACCTTTGACCCCGTTTTCCTTTCACGGCCTACAGAGCTCCATAGAGTCCAATGTAAACTGCTGTGGGAGAGTGCTCCCTTAACATCCCACTACCGACAGCTTAGCAGTAAACTCCTTCACCATAAGCGTCGCCTAGTGACCCACGCGGGTTTACCGTATCGAGGACCTCGCTTTAAGCGGGAAAGACGCGGATCGGGGGGCGGGGGTTTAGGCGGCGCAACATCTCGCGTTTCCTCCTGGAAATGCAGACCTCTAGTGTTACGTTTGCTGCCCTTCATTCTGAGGATCGTTCATTCTTGTCCGGTTAACTCCGCCCACAGTTTTCGAGATATCGACTCCGTTCAAAGTTTCATTCGTAGAGCTTCCCTGTGGGATGCGGGCTTGTATACAGCTTTTGGAAAAGTTGCATAGTTTTCGCACAGTAAGCATTTGAAGTTTCATCTTTTCTCCCATAGGAATGAATGGAAAAATGTCCATAAACTTTTGTCAAACTTTCAAACTGCTGTCACACGCTCAGTTTTCGAGCTAGAGACACCAGAATTCAAACGGGCAGACCCGAGAGTCCAAGGTCCCACCACGTGAAATTATAGGCCGATAGCCCACCCGCTTCATGACCTTTGACCCCGTTTTCCATTCACGGCCTACACAGCTCCATAGAGTCCAATGTAAACTGCTGTGGGAGAGTGCTCTCTTAACATCCCACTACCGACAGCTTAGCAGTAAACTCCTTCACCATAAGCGTCGCCTAGTGACCCACGCGGGTTTACCGTATCGAGGGCCTCGCTTTAAGCGGGAAAGACGCGGATCGGGGGGCAGGGGTTTAGGCGGCGCAACATCTCGCGTTTCCTCCTGGAAATGCAGACCTCTAGTGTTACGTTTGCTGCCCTTCATTCTGAGGATCGTTCATTCTTTCCGGTTAACTCCGCCCACAGTTTTCGAGATATCGACTCCGTTCAAAGTTTCATTCGTAGAGCTGCCCTGTGGGATGCGGGCTTGTATACAGCTTTTGGAAAAGTTACATAGTTTTCGCACAGTAAGCATTTGAAGTTCCATCTTTACTCCCTTAGGAATGAATGGAAAAATGTCCATAAACTTTTGTCAAACTTTCAAACTGCTGTCACACGCTCATTTTTCGAACTAGAGACACCAGAATTCAAACGGGCAGACCCGAGGGTCCACGGTCCCACCACGTAAAAGTATGGGCCGATAGCCCGCCCGCTTCATGACCTTTGACCCCGTTTTCCTTTCACGGCCTACAGAGCTCCATAGAGTTCAATGTAAACTGCTGTGGGAGACTGCTCTCTTAACATCCCACTACCAACAGCTTAGCAGTAAACTCCTTCACCATAAGCGTCGCCTAGTGACCCACACGGGTTTCCGTATCGAGGACCTCGCTTTAAGCGGGAAAGACGCGGATCGGGGGACGGGGGTTTAGGCGGCGCAACATCTCGCGTTTCCTCCTGGAAATGCAGACCTCTAGTGTTACGTTTGCTGCCCTTCATTCTGAGGATCGTTCGTTCTTGTCCGGTTAACTCCGCCCACAGTTTTCGAGATATTGACTCCGTTCAAAGTTTGTTTCGTAGAGCTGCCCTGTGGGATGCGGGCTTGTATACAGCTTTTGGAAAAGTTGCATAGTTTTCGCACAGTAAGCATTTGAAGTTTCATCTTTACTCCCATAGGAATGAATGGAAAAATGTCCATAAACTTTTGTCAAACTTTCAAAGTGCTGTCACACGGTCAGTTTTCGAGCTACAGACACCAGAATTCAAACGGGTAGACCCGAGGGTCCACGGTCCCACCACGTAAAATTATGGGCCGATAGCCCGCCCGCTTCATGACCTTTGACCCCGTTTTCCTTTCACGGCCTTCACAGCTCCATAGAGTCCAATGTAAACTGCTGTGGGAGAGTGCTCTCTTAACATCCCACTACCGACAGCTTAGCAGTAAACTCCTTCACCATAAGCGTCGCCTAGTGACCCACGCGGGTTTACCGTGTCGAGGACCTCACTTTAAGCGGGAAAGACGCGGATCGGGGGGCAGGGGTTTAGGCGGCGCAACATCTCGCGTTTCCTCCTGGAAATGCAGACCTCTAGTGTTACGTTTGCTGCCCTTCATTCTGAGGATCGTTCATTCTTGTCCGGTTAACTCCGCCCACAGTTTTCGAGATATCGACTCCGTTCAAAGCTTGTTTCGTAGAGCTTCCCTGTGGGATGCGGGCTTGTATACAGCTTTTGGAAAAGTTACATAGTTTTCGCACAGTAAGCGTTTGAAGTTTCACCTTTTGTCCCATAGGAATGAATGGAAAAATGTCCATAAACTTTTGTCAAACTTTCAAACTGCTGTCACACGGTCAGTTTTCGAGCTAGAGACACCAGAACTGAAACGGGCAGACCCGAGGGTCCACGGTCCCAGCACCTGAAACTATGGGCCGATAGCCCACCCGCTTCATGACCTTTGACCCCGTTTTCCATTCACGGCCTACAGAGCTCCATAGAGTCCAATGTAAACTGCTGTGGGAGACTGCTCTCTTAACATCCCACTACCGACAGCTTAGCAGTAAACTCCTTCACCATAAGCGTCGCCTAGTGACCCACGCGGGTTTACCGTACCGAGGACCTCGCTTTAAGCGGGAAAGACGCGGATCGGGGGGCGGGGGTTTAGGCGGCGCAACATCTCGCGTTTCCTCCTGGAAATGCAGACCTCTAGTGTTACGTTTGCTGCCCTTCATTCTGAGGATTGTTTGTTCTTGTCCGGTTAACTCCGCCCACAGTTTTCGAGATATCGACTCCGTTCAAAGTTTCATTCGTAGAGCTTCCCTGTGGGATGCGGGCTTGTATACAGCTTTTGGAAAAGTTGCATAGTTTTCGCACAGTAAGCATTTGAAGTTTCATCTTTTCTCTCATAGGAATGAATGGAAAAATGTCCATAAACTTTTGTCAAACTTTCAAATTGCTGTCACACGGTCATTTTTCGAGCTACAGACACCAGAATTCAAACGGTCAGACCCGAGGGTCCACGGTCCCACCACCTGAAATTATAGGCCGATAGCCCACCCGCTTCATGACCTTTGACCCCGTTTTCCATTCACGACCTACAGAGCTCCATAGAGTCCAATGTAAACTGCTGTGGGAGACTGCTCTCTTAACATCCCACTACCAACAGCTTAGCAGTAAACTCCTTCACCATAAGCGTCGCCTAGTGACCCACGTTGGTTTACCGTATCGAGGACCTCGCTTTAAGCGGGAAAGACGCGGATCGGGGGGCGGGGGTTTAGGCGGCGCAACATCTCGCGTTTCCTCCTGGAAATGCAGACCTCTAGTGTTACGTTTGCTGCCCTTCATTCTGAGGATCGTTCGTTCTTGTCCGGTTAACTCCGCCCACAGTTTTCGAGATATCGACTCCGTTCAAAGTTTCATTCGTAGAGCTTCCCTGTGGGATGCGGGCTTGTATACAGCTTTTGGAAAAGTTGCATAGTTTTCGCACAGTAAGCATTTGAAGTTTCATCTTTTCTCTCATAGGAATGAATGGAAAAATGTCCATAAACTTTTGTCAAACTTTCAAATTGCTGTCACACGGTCATTTTTCGAGCTACAGACACCAGAATTCAAACGGTCAGACCCGAGGGTCCACGGTCCCACCACCTGAAATTATAGGCCGATAGCCCACCCGCTTCATGACCTTTGACCCCGTTTTCCATTCACGACCTACAGAGCTCCATAGAGTCCAATGTAAACTGCTGTGGGAGACTGCTCTCTTAACATCCCACTACCAACAGCTTAGCAGTAAACTCCTTCACCATAAGCGTCGCCTAGTGACCCACGTGGGTTTACCGTATCGAGGACCTCGCTTTAAGCGGGAAAGACGCGGATCGGGGGGCGGGGGTTTAGGCGGCGCAACATCTCGCGTTTCCTCCTGGAAATGCAGACCTCTAGTGTTACGTTTGCTGCCCTTCATTCTGAGGATCGTTCGTTCTTGTCCGGTTAACTCCGCCCACAGTTTTCGAGATATCGACTCCGTTCAAAGTTTGTTTCGTAGAGCTGCCCTGTGGGATGCGGGCTTGTATACAGCTTTTGGAAAAGTTACATAGTTTTCGCACAGTAAGCATTTTAACTTTCATCTTTACTCCCATAGGAATGAATGGAAAAATGTCCATAAACTTTTGTCAAATATTAAAACTGCTGTCACACGGTCAGTTTTCGAGCTACAGACACCAGAATTCAAATGGGCCCACCCGAGAGTCCACGGTCCCACCACGTGAATTTATGGGCCGATAGCCCACCCGCTTCATGACCTTTGACCCCGTTTTCCTTTCACGGCCTACAGAGCTCCATAGAGTCCAATGTAAACTGCTGTGGGAGAGTGCTCTCTTAACATCCCACTACCGACAGCTTAGCAGTAAACTCCTTCACCATAAGCGTCGCCTAGTGACCCACGCGGGTTTACCGTATCGAGGACCTCGCTTTAAGCGGGAAAGACGCGGATCGGGGGACGGGGGTTTAGGCGGCGCAACATCTCGCGTTTCCTCCTGGAAATGCAGACCTCTAGTGTTACGTTTGCTGCCCTTCATTCTGAGGATCGTTCGTTCTTGTCCGGTTAACTCCGCCCACAGTTTTCGAGATATCGACTCCGTTCAAAGTTTGTTTCGTAGAGCTGCCCTGTGGGATGCGGGCTTGTATACAGCTTTTGGAAAAGTTGCATAGTTTTCGCACAGGAAGCATTTGAAGTTTCATCTTTACTCCCATAGGAATGAATGGAAAAATGTCCATAAACTTTTGTCAAACTTTCAAACTGCTGTCACACGGTCAGTTTTCGAGCTAGAGACACCAGAATTCAAACGGGCAGACCTGAGAGTCCACGGTCCCACCACGTGAATTTATGGGCCGATAGCCCACCCGCTTCATGACCTTTGACCCCGTTTTCCATTCACGGCCTACAGAGCTCCATAGAGTCCAATGTAAACTGCTGTGGGAGAGTGCTCTCTTAACATCCCACTACCGACAGCTTAGCAGTAAACTCCTTCACCATAAGCGTCGCCTAGTGACCCACGCGGGTTTACCGTATCGAGGACCTCGCTTTAAGCGGGAAAGACGCGGATCGGGGGGCGGGGGTTTAGGCGGCGCAACATCTCGCGTTTCCTCCTGGAAATGCAGACCTCTAGTGTTACGTTTGCTGCCCTTCATTCTGAGGATCGTTCATTCTTGTCCGGTTAACTCCGCCCACAGTTTTCGAGATATCGACTCCGTTCAAAGTTTGTTTCGTAGAGCTTCCCTGTGGGATGCGGGCTTGTATACAGCTTTTGGAAAAGTTACATAGTTTTCGCACAGTAAGCATTTGAAGTTTCATCTTAACTCCCGTAGGAATGAATGGAAAAATGTCCATAAACTTTTGTCAAACTTTCAAACTGCTGTCACACGGTCAGTTTTCGAGCTAGAGACACCAGACCTCAAACGGGCAGACCCGAGAGTCCACGGTCCCACCACGTGAAATTATAGGCCGATACCCCGCCCGCTTCATGACCTTTGACCCCGTTTTCCATTCACGGCCTACAGAGCTCCATAGAGTCCAATGTAAACTGCTGTGGGAGAGTGCTCTCTTAACATCCCACTACCGACAGCTTAGCAGTAAACTCCTTCACCATAAGCGTCGCCTAGTGACCCACGCGGGTTTACCGTATCGAGGACCTCGCTTTAAGCGGGAAAGACGCGGATCGGAGGACGGGGGTTTCGGCGGCGCAACATCTCGCGTTTCCTCCTGGAAATGCAGACCTCTAGTGTTACGTTTGCTGCCCTTCATTCTGAGGATCGTTCATTATTGTCCGGTTAACTCCGCCCACAGTTTTCGAGATATCGACTCCGTTCAAAGTTTGTTTCGTAGAGCTTCCCTGTGGGATGCGGGCTTGTATACAGCTTTTGGAAAAGTTACATAGTTTTCGCACAGTAAGCATTTGAAGTTTCGTGTTTTCTCCCATAGGAATGAATGGAGAAATGTCCATAAACTTTTTGTCAAACATTCAAACTGCTGTCAAACGCTCAGTTTTCGAGCTAGAGACACCAGAACTCAAACGGGCAGACCCGAGGGTCCACGGTCCCAGCACGTGAAACTATGGGCCGATAGCCCACCCGCTTCATGACCTTTGACCCCGTTTTCCATTCACGGCCTACACAGCTCCATAGAGTCCAATGTAAACTGCTGTGGGAGAGTGCTCTCTTAACATCCCACTACCAACAGCTTAGCAGTAAACTCCTTCACCATAAGCGTCGCCTAGTGACCCACGCGGGTTTACCGTATCGAGGACCTCGCTTTAAGCGGGAAAGACGCGGATCGGGGGACGGGGGTTTCGGCGGCGCAACATCTCGCGTTTCCTCCTGGAAATGCAGACCTCTAGTTATGTTGCGCCAGCTGCTTTAGCAGCGCGCAATATATTGTTCTTCTTAAGTCATATTATTATTATTTTTATTCTTATTATTCCGCGTTTCCTTGTCCGCCTAACTAGTCCCGCAGCTTTCGAGCTATCGACTCCGTTCCACCTGGAAATCGTGCGTCCTATAGCGACGATGTGGGCTTGTATACAGCTTTCCGATACCCGCACTCGTTCGTCCGCTACACTCGTTTATCGCTCCGTTTTTCCCCAGTCATTTCTATGGAATTAATTTTCAAAGTGCTCTAACTCGGTCATTTTTCAAGCTACGGACACGGGATTTTAGACGGTCGGACCCGGGCGTACCGGCTCCCATCACTTCCGTTTTCGGAATTTTTGCACTCATCCTTCCCTTTCTATACCTCCTTCAAAATCCCTCCATTCATTTCAATGGGAGGCCCTTAGAGTGGGGGTGATGTCATCCACTGTAGTTTCAGTGGCCAAAGCCGTTTTTTCACTTTTCAGCCTAACAAATCGCCATAACTTCCTCATACTTTCACCTAGAAACTTCATTTAAATTTTAAATGGTAGAGAAACTTGTCCTTTCTAAGACCTCTAAATTTGAACATTATTGAAAATACGGTTTTTGAGTTATGAATTTTTGTTCGGCACTAGGGAGGGTTTCGGCTCCCATAGGGTTCAATGTATTTTTGGAGCAGCTCAGAGTGCGGTTTCTAAAAATTTCTCCTGTTTTTAACTCGTCATAACATGCTCAATTCTCACTTAATCTGCAATTTTTTTATACCACATCGATCCCCAGACTCTCCTTGTCGCAACGGTATATACGGTTAAGTGATGTGGGGAAAACTTTCCGAGCTATAAGCATTTGTTCGGAGGGTGGGTACGCTCCCATAGGAACCCATTGAAATTTTTTTTTTTCTTTTTCAATTTTCTGCCGAACATTTCACCATAACTTCCTTATACTTTCACCTACAGACTTCATTTAAACTTTAAATGGTAGAGAAATTTCCCCTTTCTCACACTTGTAAGTTTCAGACCGTTTGAGAATACCGTTCTTGAGTTATGAATTTTTGTTTGACACTTGGGAGGGTTTTCCTCCCATAGAGCTCAATGTATTTTAAGAGCGGGTCTGCACGCAGATTTTCAAAACTTTGCCTGTTTTTAACTCGTAATTACACCATCAAATCTCGCTCAAAGTGCAAAAATTTTTACACCATCTCGAGCACAAGACTCTCCTTGTCGCTACGGTATGCTTCGTTCAATTTTGGTTGGGAAAAGTTTTCGAGCTACGGGTGATTTTTTGGAGGGTGCTCCCCGGTCGAAATTCATTGAATCGTGAGTCTGTCAGTTGTATTCTGTGAGCGTGCGTGTGAGAGAGACAGAGGGGGGAGGGGGAGGGGCAGAGGCAGACACTGACGGGGAGAGCTGTGAGGGCCACAGAAATACACAGGCAGTCTGTAACACTTTAAAGGTCATTTTTAAGGGGGACGTCTTAATTATCCAGGGTTTCTTAAGGTGGAATTTTTTAAGAATACCTCATTCACAATATACTGGCTGTCTTTTCAACATTTTAAGACGCGGATCGGGGGGCGGGGGTTTAGGCGGCGCAACATCTCGCGTTTCCTCCTGGTGTTACGTTTGCTGCCCTTCATTCTGAGGATCGTTCATTCTTGTCCGGTTAACTCCGCCCACAGTTTTCGAGATATCGACTCCGTTCAAAGTTTGTTTCGTACAGCTTCCCTGTGGGATGCGGGCTTGTACACAGCTTTTGGAAAAGTTACATAGTTTTCGCACAGTAAGCATTTGAAGTTTCATCTTTACTCCCATAGGAATGAATGGAAAAATGTCCATAAACTTTTGTCAAACTTTCAAACTGCTGTCACACGGTCAGTTTTCGAGCTAGAGACACCAGAACTCAAACGGGCAGACCCGAGGGTCCACGGTCCCACCACGTAAAATTATGGGCCGATAGCCCACCCGCTTCATGACTTTTGACCCCGTTTTCCATTCACGGCCTACAGAGCTCCATAGAGTCCAATGTAAACTGCTGTGGGAGAGTGCTCTCTTAACATCCCACTACCAACGGCTTAGCAGTAAACTCCTTCACCATAAGCGTCGCCTAGTGACCCACGCGGGTTTACCGTATTGAGGACCTCGCTTTAAGCGGGAAAGACGCGGATCGGGGGGCGGGGGTTTAGGCGGCGCAACATCTCGCGTTTCCTCCTGGAAATGCAGACCTCTAGTGTTACGTTTGCTGCCCTTCATTCTGAGGATCGTTCATTCTTGTCCGGTTAACTCCGCCCACAGTTTTCGAGATATAGACTCCGTTCAAAGTTTGTCTCGTAGAGCTGCCCTGTGGGATGCGGGCTTGTATACAGCTTTTGGAAAAGTTACATAGTTTTCGCACAGTAAGCATTTGAAGTTTCATCTTCACTCCCATAGGAATGAATGGAAAAATGTCCATAAACTTTTGTCAAACTTTAAAACTGCTGTCACACGGTCAGTTTTTGAGCTAGAGACACCAGAATTCAAACGGGCAGACCCGAGAGTCCACGGTCCCACCACGTAAAATTATGGGCCGATAGCCCACCCGCTTCATGACCTTTGACCCCGTTTTCCATTCACGGCCTACAGAGCTCCATAGAGTCCAATGTAAACTGCTGTGGGAGAGTGCTCTCTTAACATCCCACTACCAACGGCTTAGCAGTAAACTCCTTCACCATAAGCGTCGCCTAGTGACCCACGCGGGTTTACCGTATTGAGGACCTCGCTTTAAGCGGGAAAGACGCGGATCGGGGGGCGGGGGTTTAGGCGGCGCAACATCTCGCGTTTCCTCCTGGAAATGCAGACCTCTAGTGTTACGTTTGCTGCCCTTCATTCTGAGGATCGTTCATTCTTGTCCGGTTAACTCCGCCCACAGTTTTCGAGATATAGACTCCGTTCAAAGTTTGTCTCGTAGAGCTGCCCTGTGGGATGCGGGCTTGTACACAGCTTTTGGAAAAGTTACATAGTTTTCGCACAGTAAGCATTTGAAGTTTCATCTTTACTCCCATAGGAATGAATGGAAAAATGTCCATAAACTTTTGTCAAACTTTCAAACTGCTGTCACACAGTCAGTTTTCGAGCTAGAGACACCAGAACTCAAACGGGCAGACCCGAGGGTCCACGGTCCCACCACGTAAAATTATGGGCCGATAGCCCACCCGCTTCATGACCTTTGACCCCGTTTTCCATTCACGGCCTACAGAGCTCCATAGAGTCCAATGTAAACTGCTGTGGGAGAGTGCTCTCTTAACATCCCACTACCAACGGCTTAGCAGTAAACTCCTTCACCATAAGCGTCGCCTAGTGACCCACGCGGGTTTACCGTATTGAGGACCTCGCTTTAAGCGGGAAAGACGCGGATCGGGGGGCGGGGGTTTAGGCGGCGCAACATCTCGCGTTTCCTCCTGGAAATGCAGACCTCTAGTGTTACGTTTGCTGCCCTTCATTCTGAGGATCGTTCATTCTTGTCCGGTTAACTCCGCCCACAGTTTTCGAGATATAGACTCCGTTCAAAGTTTGTCTCGTAGAGCTGCCCTGTGGGATGCGGGCTTGTATACAGCTTTTGGAAAAGTTACATAGTTTTCGCACAGTAAGCATTTGAAGTTTCATCTTCACTCCCATAGGAATGAATGGAAAAATGTCCATAAACTTTTGTCAAACTTTAAAACTGCTGTCACACGGTCAGTTTTTGAGCTAGAGACACCAGAATTCAAACGGGCAGACCCGAGAGTCCACGGTCCCACCACGTAAAATTATGGGCCGATAGCCCACCCGCTTCATGACCTTTGACCCCGTTTTCCATTCACGGCCTACAGAGCTCCATAGAGTCCAATGTAAACTGCTGTGGGAGAGTGCTCTCTTAACATCCCACTACCAACGGCTTAGCAGTAAACTCCTTCACCATAAGCGTCGCCTAGTGACCCACGCGGGTTTACCGTATTGAGGACCTCGCTTTAAGCGGGAAAGACGCGGATCGGGGGGCGGGGGTTTAGGCGGCGCAACATCTCGCGTTTCCTCCTGGAAATGCAGACCTCTAGTGTTACGTTTGCTGCCCTTCATTCTGAGGATCGTTCATTCTTGTCCGGTTAACTCCGCCCACAGTTTTCGAGATATCGACTCCGTTCAAAGTTTGTTTCGTACAGCTTCCCTGTGGGATGCGGGCTTGTATACAGCTTTTGGAAAAGTTACATAGTTTTAGCACAGTAAGCATTTGAAGTTTCAACTTTTCTCCCATAGGAATGAATGGAAAAATGTCCATAAACTTTTGTCAAACTTTCAAAGTGCTGTCACACGGTCAGTTTTCGAGCTAGAGACACCAGAACTCAAACGGGCAGACCCGAGGGTCCACGGTCCCTCCACGTAAAATTATGGGCCGATAGCCCACCCGCTTCATGACCTTTGACCCCGTTTTCCATTCACGGCCTACAGAGCTCCATAGAGTCCAATGTAAACTGCTGTGGGAGAGTGCTCTCTTAACATCCCACTACCGACAGCTTAGCAGTAAACTCCTTCACCATAAGCGTCGCCTAGTGACCCACACGGGTTTACCGTATCGAGGACCTCGCTTTAAGCGGGAAAGACGCGGATCGGGGGACGGGGGTTTAGGCGGCGCAACATCTCGCGTTTCCTCCTGGAAATGCAGACCTCTAGTGTTACGTTTGCTGCCCTTCATTCTGAGGATCGTTCGTTCTTGTCCGGTTAACTCCGCCCACAGTTTTCGAGATATCGACTCCGTTCAAAGTTTCATTCGTAGAGCTTCCCTGTGGGATGCGGGCTTGTATACAGCTTTTGGAAAAGTTGTATAGTTTTAGCACAGTAAGCATTTGAAGTTTCATCTTTTGTCCCATAGGAATGAATGGAAATATGTCCATAAACTTTTGTCAAACTTTCAAACTGCTGTCACACGCTCAGTTTTCGAGCTAGAGACACCAGAATTCAAACGGGCAGACCCGAGAGTCCAAGGTCCCACCACGTGAAATTATAGGCCGATACCCCGCCCGCTTCATGACCTTTGACCCCGTTTTCCATTCACGGCCTACAGAGCTCCATAGAGTCCAATGTAAACTGCTGTGGGAGAGTGCTCTCTTAACATCCCACTACCGACAGCTTAGCAGTAAACTCCTTCACCATAAGCGTCGCCTAGTGACCCACGCGGGTTTACCGTATCGAGGACCTCGCTTTAAGCGGGAAAGACGTGGATCGGGGGGCAGGGGTTTAGGCGGCGCAACATCTCGCGTTTCCTCCTGGAAATGCAGACCTCTAGTGTTACGTTTGCTGCCCTTCATTCTGAGGATCGTTCATTCTTGTCCGGTTAACTCCGCCCACAGTTTTCGAGATATCGACTCCGTTCAAAGTTTCATTCGTAGAGCTTCCCTGTGGGATGCGGGCTTGTATACAGCTTTTGGAAAAGTTACATAGTTTTCGCACAGTAAGCATTTGAAGTTTCATCTTAACTCCCATAGGAATGAATGGAAAAATGTCCATAAACTTTTGTCAAACTTTCAAACTGCTGTCACACGGTCAGTTTTCGAGCTAGAGACACCAGAACTCAAACGGGCAGACCCGAGAGTCCACGGTCCCACCACGTGAAATTATAGGCCGATACCCCGCCCGCTTCATGACCTTTGACCCCGTTTTCCATTCACGGCCTACAGAGCTCCTTAGAGTCCAATGTAAACTGCTGTGGGAGAGTGCTCTCTTAACATCCCACTACCGACAGCTTAGCAGTAAACTCCTTCACCATAAGCGTCGCCTAGTGACCCACGCGGGTTTACCGTATCGAGGACCTCGCTTTAAGCGGGAAAGACGCGGATCGGGGGACGGGGGTTTCGGCGGCGCAACATCTCGCGTTTCCTCCTGGAAATGCAGACCTCTAGTGTTACGTTTGCTGCCCTTCATTCTGAGGATCGTTCATTCTTGTCCGGTTAACTCCGCCCACAGTTTTCGAGATATCGACTCCGTTCAAAGTTTGTTTCGTAGAGCTGCCCTGTGTGATGCGGGCTTGTATACAGCTTTTGGAAAAGTTACATAGTTTTCGCACAGTAAGCATTTGAAGTTTCATCTTAACTCCCATAGGAATGAATGGAAAAATGTCCATAAACTTTTGTCAAACTTTCAAACTGCTGTCACACGGTCAGTTTTCGAGCTAGAGACACCAGAACTCAAACGGTCAGACCCGAGAGTCCACGGTCCCACCACGTAAAATTATGGGCCGATAGGCCACCCGCTTCATGACCTTTGACCCCGTTTTCCATTCACGGCCTACACAGCTCCATAGAGTCCAATGTAAACTGCTGTGGGACAGTGCTCTATTAACATCCCACTACCGACAGCTTAGCAGTAAACTCTTTCACCATAAGCGTCGCCTAGTGACCCACGCGGGTTTACCGTATCGAGGACCTCGCTTTAAGCGGGAAAGACGCGGATCGGGGGACGAGGGTTTCGGCGGCGCAACATCTCGCGTTTCCTCCTGGAAATGCAGACCTCTAGTGTTACGTTTGCTGCCCTTCATTCTGAGGATCGTTCATTCTTGTCCGGTTAACTCCGCCCACAGTTTTCGAGATATCGACTCCGTTCAAAGTTTGTCTCGTAGAGCTGCCCTGAGGGATGCGGGCTTGTATACAGCTTTTGGAAAAGTTGCATAGTTTTCGCACAGGAAACATTTGAAGTTTCATCTTTACTCCCATAGGAATGAATGGAAAAATGTCCATAAACTTTTGTCAAACTTTCAAACTGCTGTCACACGGTCAGTTTTCGAGCTACACACACCAGAATTCAAACGGGCAGACCCGAGGGTCCACGGTCCCACCACGTAAAATTATGAGCCGATACCCCACCCGCTTCATGACCTTCGACCCCGTTTTCCATTCACGGCCTACACAGCTCCAGAGTCCAATGTAAACTGCTGTGGGAGACTGCTCTCTTAACATCCCACTACCAACAGCTTAGCAGTAAACTCCTTCACCATAAGCGTCGCCTAGTGACCCACGCGGGTTTACCGTATCGAGGACCTCGCTTTAAGCGGGAAAGACGCGGATCGGGGGGCAGGGGTTTAGGCGGCGCAACATCTCGCGTTTCCTCCTGGAAATGCAGACCTCTAGTGTTACGTTTGCTGCCCTTCATTCTGAGGATCGTTCATTCTTGTCCGGTTAACTCCGCCCACAGTTTTCGAGATATCGACTCCGTTCAAAGTTTCATTCGTAGAGCTGCCCTGTGGGATGCGGGCTTGTATACAGCTTTTGGAAAAGTTACATAGTTTTCGCACAGTAAGCATTTGAAGTTTCATCTTTACTCCCATAGGAATGAATGGAAAAATGTCCATAAACTTTTGTCAAACTTTCAAACTGCTGTCACACGGTCAGTTTTCGAGCTAGAGACACCAGAACTCAAACGGGCAGACCCGAGAGTCCACGGTCCCACCACGTGAAACTATAGGCCGATAGCCCACCCGCTTCATGACCTTTGACCCCGTTTTCCATTCACGGCCTACACAGCTCCATAGAGTCCAATGTAAACTGCTGTGGGACAGTGCTCTCTTAACATCCCACTACCGACAGCTTAGCAGTAAACTCCTTCACCATAAGCGTCGCCTAGTGACCCACGCGGGTTTACCGTATCGAGGACCTCGCTTTAAGCGGGAAAGACGCGGATCGGGGGACGGGGGTTTAGGCGGCGCAACATCTCGCGTTTCCTCCTGGAAATGCAGACCTCTAGTGTTACGTTTGCTGCCCTTCATTCTGAGGATCGTTCATTCTTGTCCGGTTAACTCCGCCCACAGTTTTCGAGATATCGACTCCGTTCAAAGTTTGTTTCGTAGAGCTTCCCTGTGGGATGCGGGCTTGTATACAGCTTTTGGAAAAGTTACATAGTTTTCGCACAGGAAGCATTTGAAGTTTCATCTTTACTCCCATAGGAATGAATGGAAAAATGTCCATAAACTTTTGTCAAACTTTAAAACTGCTGTCACACGGTCAGTTTTCGAGCTAGAGACACCAGAACTCAAACGGGCAGACCCGAGGGTCCACGGTCCCAGCACGTGAAACTATGGGCCGATAGCCCACCCGCTTCATGACCTTTGACCCCGTTTTCCTTTCACGGCCTACACAGCTCCATAGAGTCCAATGTAAACTGCTGTGGGAGAGTGCTCTCTTAACATCCCACTACCGACAGCTTAGCAGTAAACTCCTTCACCATAAGCGTCGCCTAGTGACCCACGCGGGTTTACCGTATCGAGGACCTCGCTTTAAGCGGAAAAGATGCGGATCGGGGGGCGGGGGTTTAGGCGGCGCAACATCTCGCGTTTCCTCCTGGAAATGCAGACCTCTAGTTATGTTGCGCAAGCTGCTTCAGCAGCGCGCAATATACTGTTCTTCTTAAGTCATATTATTATTATTATTATTATTCTTATTATTCCGCGTTTCCTTGTCCGCCTAACTAGTCCCGCAGCTTTCGAGCTATCGACTCCGTTCCACCTGGAAATCGTGCGTCCTATAGCGACGATGTGGGCTTGTATACAGCTTTCCGATACCCGCACTCGTTCGTCCGCTACACTCGTTTATCGCTCCGTTTTTCCCCAGTCATTTCTATGGAATTAATTTTCGAACTGCTCTAACTCTGTCAATTTTCAAGCTACGGACACGAGATTTCAGACGGTCGGACCCGGGCGCACCGTGACCCGTCACTTCCGTTTTTGGACCTCTCGCACTCATCCTTCTCTTTCTATTCCTCCTTGAATATCCCTCCATTCACTTGTATGGAAGACATTTAGAGTGGGTGACATCATAGACACTCTGGGTTCACTGGCCAAAACCGTTTTTTCACTTTTCAGCCAAACAATTCGCCATAACGTCCTCATACTTTCACCTAGAAACTTCATTTAAATTTTAAATGGTAGATAAACTTGTCCTTTCTAGCATCTGTAAATTTGAACATAATCGAAAATACGGTTTTTGAGTTATGAATTTTTGTTCGGCACTAGGGAGGGTTTTGGCTCCCATAGAGTTCAATGTATTTTTGGAGCGGCTCAGAGTGCGGTTTCTAAATTTTTCTCCTGTTTTTAACTCGTCATAACACGGTCAATTCTCGCTCAAACTGCTAATTTTTTATACCAGCTTCTTCCTTAGACTCTCCTTGTCGCAACGGTATATGCAGTTTAGCCATTTGGGATATCATTTCTGAGCTATAAGCATTTGTTCGGAGGGTGGGTACGCTCCCATAGGAATACATTGAAATGAATATGCCTGTCCTTTTTCGATATTCAACATTTAGCCGAACATTTTGCCATAACTTCCTTATACTTTCACCTACAGACTTCATTTTACTTTCAAATGGTAGAGAAACTTCTCCTTTCTAAAATATGTAGATTTGAAATCATTTGAAGATACGGTTCTGGAGTTATGAAGATTTGTTTGGCAGTAGGACGTTTCGGCTCCCATAGAGTTCAATGTATTTTCAGAAAGCCAAATTTTCTCAAATTTGCCCTTTTTTAACTCATTTTTACACCATCAATTCTCGCTCAAACTGAAAAAATTTTTACACCATCTCGAGCGCCAGACTCTCCTTGTCGCTACGGTATGCTTCGTTCAATTTTGGTTGGGAAAAGTTTTCGAGCTACGGGTCATTTTTTGGAGGGTGCTCCCTGGTCGAAATTCATTGAATCATGAGTCTGTCAGTTGTATTCTGTGAGCGTGCGTGTGAGAGAGACAGAGGGGGGAGGGGGAGGGGCAGAAGCAGAGACTGAGGGGAAGAGCTGTGAGGGCCACAGAAATACACAGGCAGTCTGTAACACTTTAAAGGTCATTTTTAAGGGGGACGTCTTAATTATCCAGGGTTTCTTAAGGTGGAATTTTTAAAGAATACCTCATTCACAATATACTGCCTGTCTTTTCGACATTTTAAGCTTTATTTCAAGTGGTCATTTTTAAAGGTGGACGTGTCAATACAACTGTGGGTTTCTTAAGGTGGAATTTTTATTAAGGTGGTATTTAAAATGTATTGGCCATCTTTTTTTGCTTTTAAGACTCTTTTGGCCTGTGATGTGGACATTTCAATACAATTCTGGGTTTCTTAAGGTGGAATTGTTTTTAAAGGTGGAATTCAGAATGTATCGTTTTCTATTCACACCCTACTGAGCTCCATAGAGTCCAATGTAAACTGCTGTGGGAGAGTGCTCTCTTAACATCCACCTACCAACAGCTTAGCAGTAAACTCCTTCACCATAAGCGTCGCCTAGTGACCCACGCGGGTTTACCGTACCGAGGACCTCGCTTTAAGCGGTAAAGACGCGGATCAGGGTACGGGGGTTTAGGCGGCGCAACATCTCGCGTTTCCTCCTGGAAATGCAGACCTCTAGTGTTACGTTTGCTGCCCTTAATTCTGAGGATCGTTCCTTCTTGTCCGGTTAACTCCGCCCACAGTTTTCGAGATATCGACTCCGTTCAAAGTTTGTTTCGTAGAGCTGCCCTGTGGGATGCGGGCTTGTATACAGCTTTTGGAAAAGTTACATAGTTTTCGCACAGTAAGCATTTGAACTTTCATCTTAACTCCCATAGGAATGAATGGAAAAATGTCCATAAACTTTTGTCAAACTTTCAAACTGCTGTCACACGGTCAGTTTTCCAGCTAGAGACACCAGAACTCAAACGGGCAGACCCGAGGGTCCACGGTCCCAGCACGTGAAACTATAGGCCGATAGCCCACCCGCTTCATGACCTTTGACCCCGTTTTCCATTCACGGCCTACACAGCTCCATAGAGTCCAATGTAAACTGCTGTGGGACAGTGCTCTCTTAACATCCCACTACCGACAGCTTAGCAGTAAACTCCTTCACCATAAGCGTCGCCTAGTGACCCACGCGGGTTTACCGTATCGAGGACCTCGCTTTAAGCGGGAAAGACGCGGATCGGGGGACGGGGGTTTAGGCGGCGCAACATCTCGCGTTTCCTCCTGGAAATGCAGACCTCTAGTTATGTTGCGCCTGCTGCTTTAAGCAGCGGCGCAATATATTGTTATCCGTAAGTCATATTATTATTATTTTTATTATTATTTTTATTATTCCGCGTTTCCTTGTCCGCTTAACTAGTCCCGCAGCTTTCGAGATATCGACTCCGTTCCACCTGGAAATCGTGCGTCCTATAGCGACGATGTGGGCTTGTATACAGCTTTCCGATACCCGCACTCGTTCGTCCGCTACACTCGTTTTTCGCTCTGTTTTTCCCCAGTCATTTCTATGGAATTAATTTTCAAAGTGCTCTAACTCGGTCATTTTTCAAGCTACGGACACGGGATTTCAGACGGTCGGACCCGGGCGTACCGGCTCCCATCACTTCCGTTTTCGGAATTTTTGCACTCATCCTTCCCTTTCTTTTCCTCCTTCAAAATCCCTCCATTCATTTCAATGGGAGGCTCTTAGAGTGGGGGTGATGTCATCCACTGTAGTTTCAGTGGCAAAAAGCCGTTTTTTCACTTTTCAGCCGAACAAATCGCCATAACTTCCTCATAGTTTCACCTAGAAACTTCATTTAAATTTTAAATGGTAGAGAAACTTGTCCTTTCTGAGACCTCTAAATTTGAACATTATTGAAAATACGGTTTTTGAGTTATGAATTTTTGTTCGGCACTAGGGACGGTTTCGGCTCCCATAGGGTTCAATGTATTTTTGGAGCAGCTCAGAGTGCGATTTCTAAAATTTTCTCCTGTTTTTAACTCGTCATAACATGCTCAATTCTCACTTAATCTGCAAATTTTTTATACCATATCGATCCCCAGACTCTCCTTGTCGCAACGGTATATACGGTTAAGTGATGTGAGGAAAACTTTCCGAGCTATAAGCATTTGTTTGGAGGGTGGGTACGCTCCCATAGGAACCCATTGAAATTATTTTTTTTCTTTTTCAATTTTCTGCCGAACATTTCACCATAACTTCCTTATACTTTCACCTACAGACTTCATTTAAACTTTAAATGGTAGAGAAATTTCCCCTTTCTCAAACTTGTAAGTTTCAGACCGTTTGAGAATACCGTTCTTGAGTTATGAATTTTTGTTTGACACTTGGGAGGGTTTTCCTCCCATAGAGCTCAATGTATTTTAAGAGCGGGTCGGCACGCAGATTTTCAAAACTTTGCCTGTTTTTAACTCGTAATTACACCATCAAATCTCGCTCAAAGTGCAAAAATTTTTACACCATCTCGAGCACCAGACTCTCCTTGTCGCTACGGTATGCTTCGTTCATTTTTGGTTGGGAAAAGTTTTCGAGCTACGGGTGATTTTTTGGAGGGTGCTCCCCGGTCGAAATTCATTGAATCATGAGTCTGTCAGTTGTATTCTGTGAGCATGCGTGTGAGAGAGACAGAGGGGGGAGGGGGAGGGGCAGAGGCAGAGACTGAGGGGAAGAGCTGTGAGGGCCACAGAAATACACAGGCAGTCTGTAACACTTTAAAGGTCATTTTTAAGGGGGACGTCTTAATTATCCAGGGTTTCTTAAGGTGGAATTTTTAAAGAATACCTCATTCACAATATACTGGCTGTCTTTTCGACATTTTAAGCTTTATTTAAAGTGGTCATTTTTAAAGGTGGACGTGTCAATACAACTGTGGGTTTCTTAAGGTGGAATTTTTATTAAGGTGGTATTTAAAATGTATTGGCCATCTTTTTTTGCTTTTAAGACTCTTTTGGCCTGTGATGTGGACATTTCAATACAATTCTGGGTTTCTTAAGGTGGAATTGTTTTTAAAGGTGGAATTCAAAATTTATCGTTTTCTATTCACGCCCTACAGAGCTCCATAGACTCCAATGTAAGCTGCTGTGGGAGAGTGCTCCCTTAACATCCCACTACCGACAGCTTAGCACACAACTCTTTCACCATAGCGTGGCCTAGTGACCCACGCGGGTTTCCCTACTGACGACCTCGCTTTAAGCGGGAAAGACGCGGATCGGGGGACGGGGGTTTCGGCGGCGCAACATCTCGCGTTTCCTCCTGGAAATGCAGACCTCTAGTGTTACGTTTGCTGCCCTTCATTCTGAGGATCTTCATTCCTTGTCCGGTTAACTCCGCTCACAGTTTTCGAGATATCGACTCCGTTCTAAGTTTGTTTCGTAGAGCTGCCCTGTGGGATGCGGGCTTGTATACAGCTTTTGGAAAAGTTACATAGTTTTCGCACAGTAAGCATTTGAAGTTTCATCTTAACTCCCATAGGAATGAATGGAAAAATGTCCATAAACTTTTGTCAAACTTTCAAACTGCTGTCACACGGTCAGTTTTCGAGCTAGAGACACCAGAACTCAAACGGGCAGACCCGAGAGTCCACGGTCCCACCACGTGAAATTATAGGCCGATACCCCGCCCGCTTCATGACCTTTGACCCCGTTTTCCATTCACGGCCTACAGAGCTCCATAGAGTCCAATGTAAACTGCTGTGGGAGAGTGCTCTCTTAACATCCCACTACCGACAGCTTAGCAGTAAACTCCTTCACCATAAGCGTCGCCTAGTGACCCACGCGGGTTTACCGTATCGAGGACCTCGCTTTAAGCGGGAAAGACGCGGATCGGGGGACGGGGGTTTCGGCGGCGCAACATCTCGCGTTTCCTCCTGGAAATGCAGACCTCTAGTGTTACGTTTGCTGCCCTTCATTCTGAGGATCGTTCATTCTTGTCCGGTTAACTCCGCCCACAGTTTTCGAGATATCGACTCCGTTCAAAGTTTGTTTCGTAGAGCTTCCCTGTGGGATGCGGGCTTGTATACAGCTTTTGGAAAAGTTACATAGTTTTCGCACAGTAAGCATTTGAAATTTCATCTTAACTCCCATAGGAATGAATGGAAAAATGTCCATAAACTTTTGTCAAACTTTCAAACTGCTGTCAAACGCTCAGTTTTCGAGCTAGAGACACCAGAACTCAAACTGGCAGACCCGAGAGTCCACGGTCCCACCACGTGAAATTATAGGCCGATACCCCGCCCGCTTCATGACCTTTGACCCCGTTTTCCATTCACGGCCTACAGAGCTCCATAGAGTCCAATGTAAACTGCTGTGGGAGAGTGCTCTCTTAACATCCCACTACCGACAGCTTAGCAGTAAACTCCTTCACCATAAGCGTCGCCTAGTGACCCATGCGGGTTTACCGTATCGAGGACCTCGCTTTAAGCGGGAAAGACGCGGATCGGGGGACGGGGGTTTCGGCGGCGCAACATCTCGCGTTTCCTCCTGGAAATGCAGACCTCTAGTTATGTTGCGCAAGCTGCTTCAGCAGCGCGCAATATATTGTTATCCGAAAGTCATATTATTATTATTATTATTTTTATTATTATTTTTATTATTCCGCGTTTCCTTGTCCGCTTAACTAGTCCCGCAGCTTTCGAGCTATCGACTCCGTTCCACCTGGAAATCGTGCGTCCTATAGCGACGATGTGTGCTTGTATACAGCTTTCCGATACCCGCACTCGTTCGTCCGCTACACTCGTTTTTCGCTCTGTTTTTCCCAAGTCATTTCTATGGAATTAATTTTCGAACTGCTCTAACTCGGTCAATTTTCAAGCTACGGACACGAGATTTCAGACGGTCGGACCCGGGCGCACCGGGACCCGTCACTTCCGTTTTCGGACCTCTCGCACTCATCCTTCTCTTTCTATCTCTCCTTGAATATCCCTCCATTCACTTGTATGGAAGACATTTAGAGTGGGTGACGTCATAGACACTCTGGGTTCACTGGCCAAAACCGTTTTTTCACTTTTCAGCCGAATAATTCACCATAACGTCCTCATACTTTCACCTAGAAACTTCATTTAAATTTTAAATGGTAGAGAAACTTGTCCTTTCTAAGACCTCTAAATTTGAACATTATTGAAAATACGGTTTTTGAGTTATGAATTTTTGTTCGGCACTAGGGAGGGTTTCGGCTCCCATAGGGTTCAATGTATTTTTGGAGCAGCTCAGAGTGCGGTTTCTAAAATTTTCTCCTGTTTTTAACTCGTCATAACATGCTCAATTCTCACTTAATCTGCAAATTTTTATACCATATCGATCCCCAGATGCTCCTTGTCGCAACGGTATATACGGTTAAGTGATGTGAGGAAAACTTTCCGAGCTATAAGCATTTGTTCGGAGGGTGGGTACGCTCCCATAGGAACCCATTGAAATTATTTTTTTTTCTTTTTCAATTTTCTGCCGAACATTTCACCATAACTTCCTTATACTTTCACCTACAGACTTCATTTAAACTTTAAATGGTAGAGAAATGTCCCCTTTCTCAAACTTGTAAGTTTCAGACCGTTTGAGAATACCATTCTTGAGTTATGAATTTTTGTTTGACACTTGGGAGGGTTTTCCTCCCATAGAGCTCAATGTATTTTAAGAGCGGCTCGGCACGCAGATTTTCAAAACTTTGCCTGTTTTTAACTCGTAATTACACCATCAAATCTCGCTCAAAGTGCAAAAATTTTTACACCATCTCGAGCACCAGACTCTCCTTGTCGCTACGGTATGCTTCGTTCATTTTTGGACCTGGAAAAGTTTTTGAGATATTTGAGGTTTTTTGGAAGGTGCGCCACCGGTCGAAATTCATTGAATCATGAGTCTGTCAGTTGTATTCTGTGAGCGTGCGTGTGAGAGAGACAGAGGGGGGAGGGGGAGGGGCAGAGTCAGAGACTGAGGGGAAGAGCTGTGAGGGCCACAGAAATACACAGGCAGTCTGTAACACTTTAAAGGTCATTTTTAAGGGGGACGTCTTAATTATCCAGGGTTTCTTAAGGTGGAATTTTTAAAGAATACCTCATTCACAATATACTGGCTGTCTTTTCGACATTTTAAGCTTTATTTAAAGTGGTCATTTTTAAAGGTGGACGTGTCAATACAACTGTGGGTTTCTTAAGGTGGAAATTTTATTAAGGTGGTATTTAAAATGTATTGGCCATCTTTTTTTGCTTTTAAGACTCTTTTGGCCTGTGATGTGGACATTTCAATACAATTCTGGGTTTCTTAAGGTGGAATTGTTTTTAAAGGTGGAATTCAAAATGTATCGTTTTCCATTCACGGCCTACAGAGCTCCATAGAGTCCAATGTAAACTGCTGTGGGAGAGTGCTCTCTTAACATCCCACTACCGACAGCTTAGCAGTAAACTCCTTCACCATAAGCGTCGCCTAGTGACCCATGTGGGTTTACCGTATCGAGGACCTCGCTTTAAGCGGGAAAGACGCGGATCGGGGGGCAGGGGCTTAGGCGGCGCAACATCTCGCGTTTCCTCCTGGAAATGCAGACCTCTAGTGTTACGTTTGCTGCCCTTCATTCTGAGGATCGTTCATTCTTGTCCGGTTAACTCCGCCCACAGTTTTCGAGATATCGACTCCGTTCAAAGTTTCATTCGTAGAGCTTCCCTGTGGGATGCGGGCTTGTATACAGCTTTTGGAAAATTTGCATAGTTTTCGCACAGTAAGCATTTGAAGTTTCATCTTTTCTCCCATAGGAATGAATGGAAAAATGTCCATAAACTTTTGTCAAACTTTCAAACTGCTGTCACACGCTCAGTTTTCGAGCTAGAGACACCAGAACTCAAACGGGCAGACCCGAGAGTCCAAGGTCCCACCACGTGAAATTATGGGCCGATAGCCCACCCGCTTCATGACCTTTGACCCCGTTTTCCATTCACGGCCTACACAGCTCCACATAGTCCAATGTAAACTGCTGTGGGACAGTGCTCTCTTAACATCCCACTACCAACAGCTTAGCAGTAAACTCCTTCACCATAAGCGTCGCCTAGTGACCCACGCGGGTTTACCGTGTCGAGGACCTCGCTTTAAGCGGGAAAGACGCGGATCGGGGGGCAGGGGTTTAGGCGGCGCAACATCTCGCGTTTCCTCCTGGAAATGCAGACCTCTAGTGTTACGTTTGCTGCCCTTAATTCTGAGGATCGTTCGTTCTTTTCCGGTTAACTCCGCCCACAGTTTTCGAGATATCGACTCCGTTCAAAGTTTGTTTCGTAGAGCTTCCCTGTGGGATGCGGGCTTGTATACAGCTTTTGGAAAAGTTGCATAGTTTTCGCACAGTAAGCATTTGAAGTTTCATCCTTACTCCCATAGGAATGAATGGAAAAATGTCCATAAACTTTTGTCAAACTTTTAAACTGCCGTCACACGGTCAGTTTTCGAGCTAGAGACACCAGAACTCAAACGGGCAGACCCGAGGGTCCACGGTCCCACCACGTGAAATTATAGGCCGATACCCCGCCCGCTTCATGACCTTTGACCCCGTTTTCCATTCACGGCCTACAGAGCTCCATAGAGTCCAACGTAAACTGCTGTGGGAGAGTGCTCTCTTAACATCCCACTACCAACGGCTTAGCAGTAAACTCCTTCACCATAAGCGTCGCCTAGTGACCCACGCGGGTTTACCGTATCGAGGACCTCGCTTTAAGCGGGAAAGACGCGGATCGGGGGGCGGGGGTTTAGGCGGCGCAACATCTCGCGTTTCCTCCTGGAAATGCAGACCTCTAGTGTTACGTTTGCTGCCCTTCATTCTGAGGATCGTTCATTCTTGTCCGGTTAACTCCGCCCACAGTTTTCGAGATATCGACTCCGTTCAAAGTTTGTTTCGTAGAGCTTCCCTGTGGGATGCGGGCTTGTATACAGCTTTTGGAAAAGTTGCATAGTTTTCGCACAGGAAGCATTTGAAGTTTCATCTTTACTCCCATAGGAATGAATGGAAAAATGTCCATAAACTTTTGTCAAACTTTCAAACTGCTGTCACACGGTCAGTTTTCGAGCTACAGACACCAGAATTCAAACGGGCACACCCGACAGTCCACGGTCCCGCCACGTGAAATTACGGGCCGATAGCCCGCCCGCTTCATGACCTTTGACCCCGTTTTCCTTTCACGGCCTACTGAGCTCCATAGAGTCCAATGTAAACTGCTGTGGGACAGTGCTCTATTAACATCCCACTACCAACAGCTTAGCAGTAAACTCCTTCACCATAAGCGTCGCCTAGTGACCCACGCGGGTTTACCGTATCGAGGACCTCGCTTTAAGCGGGAAAGACGCGGATCGGGGGGCAGGGGTTTAGGCGGCGCAACATCTCGCGTTTCCTCCTGGAAATGCAGACCTCTAGTTATGTTGCGCCTGCTGCTTTAAGCAGCGGCGCAATATATTGTTATCCGTAAGTCATATTATTATTATTATTCTTATTATTCCGCGTTTCCTTGTCCGTCTAACTAGTCCCGCAGCTTTCGAGCTATCGACTCCGTTCCACCTGGAAATCGTGCGTCCTATAGCGACGATGTGGGCTTGTATACAGCTTTCCGATACCCGCACTCGTTCGTCCGCTACACTCGTTTATCGCTCCGTTTTTCCCCAGTCATTTCTATGGAATTAATTTTCAAAGTGCTCTAACTCGGTCATTTTTCAAGCTACGGACACGGGATTTCAGACGGTCGGACCCGGGCGTACCGGCTCCCATCACTTCCGTTTTCGGAATTTTTGCACTCATCCTTCCCTTTCTTTTCCTCCTTCAAAATCCCTCCATTCATTTCAATGGGAGGCTCTTAGAGTGGGGGTGATGTCATCCACTGTAGTTTCAGTGGCCAAAAGCCGTTTTTTCACTTTTCAGCCGAACAAATCGCCATAACTTCCTTATAGTTTCACCTAGAAACTTCATTTAAATTTTAAAAGGTAGAGAAACTTGTCCTTTCTAAGACCTCTAAATTTGAACATTATTGAAAATACGGTTTTTGAGTTATGAATTTTTGTTCGGCACTAGGGAGGGTTTCGGCTCCCATAGGGTTCAATGTATTTTTGGAGCAGCTCAGAGTGCGGTTTCTAAAATTTTCTCCTGTTTTTAACTCGTCATAACATGCTCAATTCTCACTTAATCTGCAAATTTTTTATACCATATCGATCCCCAGACTCTCCTTGTCGCAACGGTATATACGGTTAAGTGATGTGGGGAAAACCTTCCGAGCTATAAGCATTTGTTCGGAGGGTGGGTACGCTCCCATAGGAACCCATTGAAATTATTTTTTGTCTTTTTCAATTTTCTGCCGAACATTTCACCATAACTTCCTTATACTTTCACCTACAGACTTCATTTAAACTTTAAATGGTAGAGAAATTTCCCCTTTCTCACACTTGTAAGTTTCAGACCGTTTGAGAATACCGTTCTTGAGTTATGAATTTTTGTTTGACACTTGGGAGGGTTTTCCTCCCATAGAGCTCAATGTATTTTAAGAGCGGGTCGGCACGCAGATTTTCAAAACTTTGCCTGTTTTTAACTCGTAATTACACCATCAAATCTCGCTCAAAGTGCAAAAATTTTTACACCATCTCGAGCACCAGACTCTCCTTGTCGCTACGGTATGCTTCGTTCATTTTTGGACCTGGAAAAGTTTTTGAGATATTTGAGGTTTTTTGGAAGGTGCGCCACCGGTCGAAATTCATTGAATCATGAGTCTGTCAGTTGTATTCTGTGAGCGTGCGTGTGAGAGACAGAGGGGGGAGGGGGAGGGGCAGAGGCAGACACTGACCGGGAGAGGTGTGAGGGCCACAGAAATACACAGGCAGTCTATAACACTTTAAAGGTCATTTTTAAGGGGGACATCTTAATTATCCAGGGTTTCTTAAGGTGGAATTTTTTAAGAATACCTCATTCACAATATACTGCCTGTCTTTTCGACATTTTAAGCTTTATTTAAAGTGGTCATTTTTAAAGGTGGACGTGTCAATACAACTGTGGGTTTCTTAAGGTGGAATTTTTATTAAGGTGGTATTTAAAATGTATTGGCCATCTTTTTTTGCTTTTAAGACTCTTTTGGCCTGTGATGTGGACATTTCAATACAATTCTGGGTTTCTTAAGGTGGAATTGTTTTTAAAGGTGGAATTCAAAATGTATCGTTTTCCATTCACGGCCTACAGAGCTCCATAGAGTCCAATGTAAACTGCTGTGGGAGAGTGCTCTCTTAACATCCACCTACCAACAGCTTAGCAGTAAACTCCTTCACCATAAGCGTCGCCTAGTGACCCACGCGGGTTTACCGTGTCGAGGACCTCGCTTTAAGCGGGAAAGACGCGGATCGGGGGGCAGGGGTTTAGGCGGCGCAACATCTCGCGTTTCCTCCTGGAAATGCAGACCTCTAGTGTTACGTTTGCTGCCCTTCATTCTGAGGATCGTTCATTCTTGTCCGGTTAACTCCGCCCACAGTTTTCGAGATATCGACTCCGTTCAAAGTTTCATTCGTAGAGCTTCCCTGTGGGATGCGGGCTTGTATACAGCTTTTGGAAAAGTTGCATAGTTTTCGCACAGTAAGCATTTGAAGTTTCGTGTTTTCTCCCATAGGAATGAATGGAAAAATGTCCATAAACTTTTGTCAAACTTTCAAACTGCTGTCACACGGTCAGTTTTCGAGCTAGACACACCAGAATTCAAACGGGCAGACCCGAGAGTCCAAGGTCCCACCACGTGAAATTATAGGCCGATACCCCACCCGCTTCATGACCTTTGACCCCGTTTTCCATTCACGGCCTACAGAGCTCCATAGAGTCCAATGTAAACTGCTGTGGGAGAGTGCTCTCTTAACATCCCACTACCAACAGCTTAGCAGTAAACTCCTTCACCATAAGCGTCGCCTAGTGACCCACGCGGGTTTACCGTATCGAGGACCTCGCTTTAAGCGGGAAAGACGCGGATCGGGGGGCGGGGCTTTAGGCGGCGCAACATCTCTCGTTTCCTCCTGGAAATGCAGACCTCTAGTTATTATTATTATTATTTTTATTATTCCGCGTTTCCTTGTCCGCCTAACTAGTCCCGCAGCTTTCGAGCTATCGACTCCGTTCCACCTGGAAATCGTGCATCCTATAGCGACGATGTGGGCTTGTATACAGCTTTCCGATACCCGCACTCGTTCGTCCGCTACACTCGTTTATCGCTCCGTTTTTCCCCAGTCATTTCTATGGAATTAATTTTCAAAGTGCTCTAACTCGGTCATTTTTCAAGCTACGGACACGGGATTTCAGACGGTCGGACCCGGGCGTACCGGCTCCCATCACTTCCGTTTTCGGAATTTTTGCACTCATCCTTCCCTTTCTTTTCCTCCTTCAAAATCCCTCCATTCATTTCAATGGGAGGCTCTTAGAGTGGGGGTGATGTCATCCACTGTAGTTTCAGTGGCAAAAAGCCGTTTTTTCACTTTTCAGCCGAACAAATTGCCATAACTTCCTTATAGTTTCACCTAGAAACTTCATTTAAATTTTAAATGGTAGAGAAACTTGTCCTTTCTAAGACCTCTAAATTTGAACATTATTGAAAATACGGTTTTTGAGTTATGAATTTTTGTTCGGCACTAGGGACGGTTTCGGCTCCCATAGGGTTCAATGTATTTTTGGAGCAGCTCAGAGTGCGGTTTCTAAAATTTTCTCCTGTTTTTAACTCGTCATAACATGCTCAATTCTCACTTAATCTGCAAATTTTTTATACCATATCGATCCCCAGACTCTCCTTGTCGCAACGGTATATACGGTTAAGTGATGTGGGGAAAACTTTCCGAGCTATAAGCATTTGTTCGGAGGGTGGGTACGCTCCCATAGGAACCCATTGAAATTATTTTTTTTCTTTTTCAATTTTCTGCCGAACATTTCACCATAACTTCCTTATACTTTCACCTACAGACTTCATTTAAATTTTAAATGGTAGAGAAGTGTCCCCTTTCTCAAACTTGTAAGTTTCAGACCGTTTGATAATACCGTTCTTGAGTTATGAATTTTTGTTTGACACTTGGGAGGGTTTTCCTCCCATAGAGCTCAATGTATTTTAAGAGCGGCTCGGCACGCAGATTTTCAAAACTTTGCCTGTTTTTAACTCGTAATTACACCATCAAATCTCGCTCAAAGTGCAAAAATTTTTACACCATCTCGAGCACCAGACTCTCCTTGTCGCTACGGTATGCTTCGTTCATTTTTGGACCTGGAAAAGTTTTGGAGATATTTGAGGTTTTTTGGAGGGTGCCCCACCGGTCGAAATTCATTGAATCATGAGTCTGTCAGTTGTGTTCTGTGAGCGTGCGTGTGAGAGAGAGAGAGGGGGGAGGGGGAGGGGCAGAGGCAGAGACTGACGGGGAGAGCTGTGAGGGCCACAGAAATACACAGGCAGCCTGTAACACTTTAAAGGTCATTTTTAAGGGGGACGTCTTAATTATCCAGGGTTTCTTAAGGTGGAATTTTTAAAAAAGACCTCATTCACAATATACTGCCTGTCTTTTCAACATTTTAAGACGCGGATCGGGGGACGGGGGTTTCGGCGGCACAACATCTCGCGTTTCCTCCTGGAAATGCAGACCTCTAGTGTTACGTTTGCTGCCCTTCATTCTGAGGATCGTTTGTTCTTGTCCGGTTAACTCCGCCCACAGTTTTCGAGATATCGACTCCGTTCAAAGTTTGTTTCGTAGACCTTCCCTGTGGGATGCGGGCTTGTATACAGCTTTTGGAAAAGTTGCATAGTTTTCGCACAGTAAGCATTTGAAGTTTCATCCTTACTCCCATAGGAATGAATGGGAAAATGTCCATAAACTTTTGTCAAACTTTTAAACTGCTGTCACACGGTCAGTTTTCGAGCTAGAGACACCAGAACTCAAACGGGCAGACCCGAGGGTCCACGGTCCCACCACGTGAAACTATAGGCCGATAGCCCACCCGCTTCATGACCTTTGACCCCGTTTTCCTTTCACGGCCTACACAGCTCCATAGAGTCCAATGTAAACTGCTGTGGGAGAGTGCTCTCTTAACATCCCACTACCGACAGCTTAGCAGTAAACTCCTTCACCATAAGCGTCGCCTAGTGACCCACGCGGGTTTACCGTATCGAGGACCTCGCTTTAAGCGGGAAAGACGCGGATCGGGGGACGGGGGTTTAGGCGGCGCAACATCTCGCGTTTCCTGCTGGAAATGCAGACCTCTAGTGTTACGTTTGCTGCCCTTCATTCTGAGGATCGTTCATTCTTGTCCGGTTAACTCCGCCCACAGTTTTCGAGATATCGACTCCGTTCAAAGTTTGTTTCGTAGAGCTTCCCTGTGGGATGCGGGCTTGTATACAGCTTTTGGAAAAGTTGCATAGTTTTCGCACAGTAACCATTTGAAGTTTCATCTTTACTCCCATAGGAATGAATGGAAAAATGTCCATAAACTTTTGTCAATCTTTCAAACTGCTGTCACACGGTCAGTTTTCGAGCTAGAGACACCAGAACTCAAACGGGCAGACCCGAGGGTCCACGGTCCCTCCACGTAAAATTATGGGTCGATAGCCCACCCGCTTCATGACCTTTGACCCCGTTTTCTATTCACGGCCTACAGAGCTCCACATAGTCCAATGTAAACTGCTGTGGGAGAGTGCTCTCTTAACATCCCACTACCGACAGCTTAGCAGTAAACTCCTTCACCATAAGCGTCGCCTAGTGACCCACGCGGGTTTACCGTGTCGAGGACCTCGCTTTAAGCGGGAAAGACGCGGATCGGGGGGCGGGGGTTTAGGCGGCGCAACATCTCGCGTTTCCTCCTGGAAATGCAGACCTCTAGTTCTGAGGATCGTTCATTCTTGTCCGGTTAACTCCGCCCACAGTTTTCGAGATATCGACTCCGTTCAAAGTTTGTTTCGTAGAGCTTCCCTGTGGGATGCGGGCTTGTATACAGCTTTTGGAAAAGTTGCATAGTTTTCGCACAGTAAGCATTTGAAGTTTCATCTTTACTCCCATAGGAATGAATGGAAAAATGTCCATAAACTTTTGTCAAACTTTCAAACTGCTGTCACACGGTCAGTTTTCGAGCTAGAGACACCAGAACTCAAACGGGCAGACCCGAGGGTCCATGGTCCCACCACGTGAAATTATAGGCCGATACCCCGCCCGCTTCATGACCTTTGACCCCGTTTTCCATTCACGGCCTACAGAGCTCCATAGAGTCCAATGTAAACTGCTGTGGGAGAGTGCTCTCTTAACATCCCACTACCAACGGCTTAGCAGTAAACTCCTTCACCATAAGCGTCGCCTAGTGACCCACGCGGGTTTACCGTACCGAGGACCTCGCTTTAAGCGGGAAAGACGCGGATCGGGGGACGGGGGTTTAGGCGGCGCAACATCTCGCGTTTCCTCCTGGAAATGCAGACCTCTAGTTATGTTGCGCCTGCTGCTTTAAGCAGCAGCGCGCAATATATTGTTCTTCTTAAGTCATATTATTATGTTGCGCCTGCTGCTTTAAGCAGCGGCGCAATATATTGTTATCCGTAAGTCATATTATTATTATTATTATTCTTATTATTCCGCGTTTCCTTGTCCGTCTAACTAGTCCCGCAGCTTTCGAGCTATCGACTCCGTTCCACCTGGAGATCGTGCGTCCTATAGCGACGATGTGGGCTTGTATACAGCTTTCCGATACCCGCACTCGTTCGTCCGCTACACTCGTTTATCGCTCCGTTTTTCCCCAGTCATTTCTATGGAATTAATTTTCAAAGTGCTCTAACTCGGTCATTTTTCAAGCTACGGACACGGGATTTCAGACGGTCGGACCCGGGCGTACCGGCTCCCATCACTTCCGTTTTCGGAATTTTTGCACTCATCCTTCCCTTTCTTTTCCTCCTTCAAAATCCCTCCATTCATTTCAATGGGAGGCTCTTAGAGTGGGGGTGATGTCATCCACTGTAGTTTCAGTGGCCAAAAGCCATTTTTTCACTTTTCAGCCGAACAAATCGCCATAACTTCCTTATAGTTTCACCTAGAAACTTCATTTAAATTTTAAATGGTAGAGAAACTTGTCCTTTCTAAGACCTCTAAACTTTAACATTATTGAAAATACGGTTTTTGAGTTATGAATTTTTGTTCGGCACTAGGGAGGGTTTCGGCTCCCATAGGGTTCAATGTATTTTTGGAGCAGCTCAGAGTGCGGTTTCTAAAATTTTCTCCTGTTTTTAACTCGTCATAACATGCTCAATTCTCACTTAATCTGCAAATTTTTTATACCATATCGATCCCCAGACTCTCCTTGTCGCAACGGTATATACGGTTAAGTGATGTGAGGAAAACTTTCCGAGCTATAAGCATTTGTTCGGAGGGTGGGTACGCTCCCATAGGAACCCATTGAAATTATTTTTTTTCTTTTTCAATTTTCTGCCGAACATTTCACCATAACTTCCTTATACTTTCACCTACAGACTTCATTTAAACTTTAAATGGTAGAGAAATTTCCCCTTTCTCACACTTGTAAGTTTCAGACCGTTTGAGAATACCGTTCTTGAGTTATGAATTTTTGTTTGACACTTGGGAGGGTTTTCCTCCCATAGAGCTCAATGTATTTTAAGAGCGGGTCGGCACGCAGATTTTCAAAACTTTGCCTGTTTTTAACTCGTAATTACACCATCAAATCTCGCTCAAAGTGCAAAAATTTTTACACCATCTCGAGCACCAGACTCTCCTTGTCGCTACGGTATGCTTCGTTCATTTTTGGACCTGGAAAAGTTTTTGAGATATTTGAGGTTTTTTGGAAGGTGCGCCACCGGTCGAAATTCATTGAATCATGAGTCTGTCAGTTGTATTCTGTGAGCGTGCGTGTGAGAGAAACAGAGGGGGGAGGGGGAGGGGCAGAGTCAGAGACTGAGGGGAAGAGCTGTGAGGGCCACAGAAATACACAGCCAGCCTGTAACACTTTAAAGGTCATTTTTAAGGGGGACGTCTTAATTATCCAGGGTTTCTTAAGGTGGAATTTTAAAAAATACCTCTTTCACAATATACTGGCTGTCTTTTCGACATTTTAAGCTTTATTTAAAGTGGTCATTTTTAAAGGTGGACGTGTCAATACAACTGTGGGTTTCTTAAGGTGGAATTTTTATTAAGGTGGTATTTAAAATGTATTGGCCATCTTTTTTTGCTTTTAAGACTCTTTTGGCCTGTGATGTGGACATTTCAATACAATTCTGGGTTTCTTAAGGTGGAATTGTTTTTAAAGGTGGAATTCAAAATGTATCGTTTTCCATTCACGGCCTACAGAGCTCCATAGAGTCCAATGTAAACTGCTGTGGGAGAATGCTCTCTTAACATCCCACTACCAACAGCTTAGCAGTAAACTCCTTCACCATAAGCGTCGCCTAGTGACCCACGCGGGTTTACCGTATCGAGGACCTCGCTTTAAGCGGGAAAGACGCGGATCGGGGGGCAGGGGTTTAGGCGGCGCAACATCTCGCGTTTCCTCCTGGAAATGCAGACCTCTAGTGTTACGTTTGCTGCCCTTCATTCTGAGGATCGTTCATTCTTGTCCGGTTAACTCCGCCCACAGTTTTCGAGATATCGACTCCGTTCAAAGTTTGTTTCGTAGAGCTGCCCTGTGGGATGCGGGCTTGTATACAGCTTTTGGAAAAGTTGCATAGTTTTTGCACAGGAAGCCTTTGAACTTTCATCTTTACTCCCATAGGAATGAATGGAAAAATGTCCATAAACTTTTGTCAAACTTTCAAACTGCTGTCACACGCTCAGTTTTCGAGCTAGAGACACCAGAACTCAAACGGGCAGACCCGAGGGTCCAAGGTCCCACCACGTAAAATTATAGGCCGATAACCCACCCGCTTCATGACCTTTGACCCCGTTTTCCATTCACGGCCTACACAGCTCCATAGAGTCCAATGTAAACTGCTGTGGGACAGTGCTCTCTTAACATCCCACTACCAACAGCTTAGCAGTAAACTCCTTCACCATAAGCGTCGCCTAGTGACCCACGCGGGTTTACCGTATCGAGGACCTCGCTTTAAGCGGTAAAGACGCGGATCGGGGGGCGGGGGTTTAGGCGGCGCAACATCTCGCGTTTCCTCCTGGAAATGCAGACCTCTAGTGTTACGTTTGCTGCCCTTCATTCTGAGGATCGTTCGTTCTTGTCCGGTTAACTCCGCCCACAGTTTTCGAGATATCGACTCCGTTCAAAGTTTGTTTCGTAGAGCTTCCCTGTGGGATGCGGGCTTGTATACAGCTTTTGGAAAAGTTGCATAGTTTTCGCACAGTAACCATTTGAAGTTTCATCTTTACTCCCATAGGAATGAATGGAAAAATGTCCATAAACTTTTGTCAATCTTTCAAACTGCTGTCACACGGTCAGTTTTCGAGCTAGAGACACCAGAACTCAAACGGGCAGACCCGAGGGTCCACGGTCCCTCCACGTAAAATTATGGGTCGATAGCCCACCCGCTTCATGACCTTTGACCCCGTTTTCTATTCACGGCCTACAGAGCTCCACATAGTCCAATGTAAACTGCTGTGGGAGAGTGCTCTCTTAACATCCCACTACCGACAGCTTAGCAGTAAACTCCTTCACCATAAGCGTCGCCTAGTGACCCACGCGGGTTTACCGTGTCGAGGACCTCGCTTTAAGCGGGAAAGACGCGGATCGGGGGGCGGGGGTTTAGGCGGCGCAACATCTCGCGTTTCCTCCTGGAAATGCAGACCTCTAGTTCTGAGGATCGTTCATTCTTGTCCGGTTAACTCCGCCCACAGTTTTCAAGATATCGACTCCGTTCAAAGTTTGTTTCGTAGAGCTTCCCTGTGGGATGCGGGCTTGTATACAGCTTTTGGAAAAGTTGCATAGTTTTCGCACAGTAAGCATTTGAAGTTTCATCTTTACTCCCATAGGAATGAATGGAAAAATGTCCATAAACTTTTGTCAAACTTTCAAACTGCTGTCACACGGTCAGTTTTCGAGCTAGAGACACCAGAACTCAAACGGGCAGACCCGAGGGTCCATGGTCCCACCACGTGAAATTATAGGCCGATACCCCGCCCGCTTCATGACCTTTGACCTCGTTTTCCATTCACGGCCTACAGAGCTCCATAGAGTCCAATGTAAACTGCTGTGGGAGAGTGCTCTCTTAACATCCCACTACCAACGGCTTAGCAGTAAACTCCTTCACCATAAGCGTCGCCTAGTGACCCACGCGGGTTTACCGTACCGAGGACCTTGCTTTAAGCGGGAAAGACGCGGATCGGGGGGCGGGGGTTTAGGCGGCGCAACATCTCGCGTTTCCTCCTGGAAATGCAGACCTCTAGTTATGTTGCGCCTGCTGCTTTAAGCAGCAGCGCGCAATATATTGTTCTTCTTAAGTCATATTATTATTTTTATTATTTTTATTATTCCGCGTTTCCTTGTCCGCCTAACTAGTCCCGCAGCTTTCGAGCTATCGACTCCGTTCCACCTGGAAATCGTGCGTCCTATAGCGACGATGTGGGCTTGTATACAGCTTTCCGATACCCGCACTCGTTCGTCCGCTACACTCGTTTATCGCTCCGTTTTTCCCCAGTCATTTCTATGGAATTAATTTTCAAAGTGCTCTAACTCGGTCATTTTTCAAGCTACGGACACGGGATTTCAGACGGTCGGACCCGGGCGTACCGGCTCCCGTCACTTCCGTTTTCGGAATTTTTGCACTCATCCTTCCCTTTCTATCACTCCTTCAAAATCCCTCCATTCATTTCAATGGGAGGCTCTTAGAGTGGGTGACATCATACACTGTAGATTCCTTCTCAGAAAACGGGTTTTTCACTTTTCAGCTGAACAAATCGCCATAACTTCCTCATACTTTCACCTAGAAACTTCATTTAAATTTTAAATGGTAGAGAAACTTGTCCTTTCTAATACCTCTAAAGTTGAATATTATTGAAAATACGGTCTTTGAGTTATGCATTTTTGTTCGGCACTAGGGACGGTTTCGGCTCCCATAGGGTTCAATGTATTTTTGGAGCGGCTCAGAGTGCGCTTTCTAAAATTTTCTCCTGTTTTTAACTCATCATAACATGCTCAATTCTCACTTAATCTGCAATTTTTTTATACCATATCGATCCCCAGACTCTCCTTGTCGCAACGGTATATACGGTTAAGTGATGTGGGGAAAACTTTCCGAGCTATAAGCATTTGTTCGGAGGGTGGGTACGCTCCCATAGGAACCCATTGAAATTATTTTTTTTCTTTTTCAATTTTCTGCCGAACATTTCACCATAACTTCCTTATACTTTCACCTACAGACTTCATTTAAACTTTAAATGGTAGAGAAATTTCCCCTTTCTCACACTTGTAAGTTTCAGACCGTTTGAGAATACCGTTCTTGAGTTATGAATTTTTGTTCCACACTTGGGAGGGTTTTCCTCCCATAGAGCTCAATGTATTTTAAGAGCGGGTCTGCACGCAGATTTTCAAAACTTTGCCTGTTTTTAACTCGTAATTACACCATCAAATCTCGCTGAAAGTGCAAAAATTTTTACACCATCTCGAGCACCAGACTCTCCTTGTCGCTACGGTATGCTTCGTTCAATTTTGGTTGGGAAAAGTTTTCGAGCTACGGGTGATTTTTTGGAGGGTGCTCCACCGGTCGAAATTCATTGAATCATGAGTCTGTCAGTTGTATTCTGTGAGCGTGCGTGTGAGAGAGAGAGAGGGGGGAGGGGCAGTGGCAGAGGCAGAGACCGAGGGGGAGAGGTATGAAGGACAGACATACATAGGCAGTGTCTAACACTTTAAAGGTCATTTTAAGGGGGACGTCTTAATTATCCAGGGTTTCTTAAGGTGGAATTTTTTTTAGAATACCTCGTTCACAATATACTGGCTGATCATTTCAACATTTTAACCTTTATTTCAAGTGGTCATTTTTAAAGGTGGACGTCTCAATACAATTGTGGGTTTCTTAAGGTGGAATTTTATTAAGGTGGTATTTAAAATGTATTGGCCATCTTTTTGGCTTTGAAGACTCTTTTGGCCTGCAATGTGGACATCTCAATACAATTCTGGGTTTCTTAAGGTGGAATTGTTTTTAAAGGTGGAATTCAAAATGTATCGTTTTCCATTCACGCCCTACAGAGCTCCATAGACTCCAATGTAAGCTGCTGTGGGAGAGTGCTCCCTTAACATCCCACTACCGACAGCTTAGCACACAACTCTTTCACCATAGCGTGGCCTAGTGACCCACGCTGGTTTCCCTACTGACGACCTCGCTTTAAGCGGGAAAGACGCGGATCGGGGGACGGGGGTTTAGGCGGCGCAACATCTCGCGTTTCCTCCTGGTGTTACGTTTGCTGCCCTTCATTCTGAGGATCGTTCATTCTTGTCCGGTTAACTCCGCCCACAGTTTTCGAGATATAGACTCCGTTCAAAGTTTGTTTCGTAGAGCTTCCCTGTGGGATGCGGGCTTGTATACAGCTTTTGGAAAAGTTGCATAGTTTTTGCACAGTAAGCATTTGAAGTTTCATCTTTACTCCCATAGGAATGAATGGAAAAATGTCCATAAACTTTTGTCAAACTTTAAAACTGCTGTCACACGCTCAGTTTTCGAGCTAGAGACACCAGAACTCAAACGGGCAGACCCGAGGGTCCACGGTCCCACCACGTAAAATTATGAGCCAATAGCCCACCCGCTTCATGACCTTTGACCCCGTTTTCCTTTCACGGCCTACAGAGCTCCATAGAGTCCAATGTAAACTGCTGTGGGAGAGTGCTCTCTTAACATCCCACTACCAACAGCTTAGCAGTAAACTCCTTCACCATAAGCGTCACCTAGTGACCCACGCGGGTTTACCGTATCGAGGACCTCGCTTTAAGCGGGAAAGACGCGGATCGGGGGGCAGGGGTTTAGGCGGCGCAACATCTCGCGTTTCCTCCTGGAAATGCAGACCTCTAGTTATGTTGCGCCTGCTGCTTTAAGCAGCGGCGCAATATATTGTTATCCGTAAGTCATATTATTATTATTATTATTCTTATTATTCCGCGTTTCCTTGTCCGTCTAACTAGTCCCGCAGCTTTCGAGCTATCGACTCCGTTCCACCTGGAGATCGTGCGTCCTATAGCGACGATGTGGGCTTGTATACAGCTTTCCGATACCCGCACTCGTTCGTCCGCTACACTCGTTTATCGCTCCGTTTTTCCCCAGTCATTTCTATGGAATTAATTTTCAAAGTGCTCTAACTCGGTCATTTTTCAAGCTACGGACACGGGATTTCAGACGGTCGGACCCGGGCGTACCGGCTCCCATCACTTCCGTTTTCGGAATTTTTGCACTCATCCTTCCCTTTCTTTTCCTCCTTCAAAATCCCTCCATTCATTTCAATGGGAGGCTCTTAGAGTGGGGGTGATGTCATCCACTGTAGTTTCAGTGGCCAAAAGCCATTTTTTCACTTTTCAGCCGAACAAATCGCCATAACTTCCTTATAGTTTCACCTAGAAACTTCATTTAAATTTTAAATGGTAGAGAAACTTGTCCTTTCTAAGACCTCTAAACTTTAACATTATTGAAAATACGGTTTTTGAGTTATGAATTTTTGTTCGGCACTAGGGAGGGTTTCGGCTCCCATAGGGTTCAATGTATTTTTGGAGCAGCTCAGAGTGCGGTTTCTAAAATTTTCTCCTGTTTTTAACTCGTCATAACATGCTCAATTCTCACTTAATCTGCAAATTTTTTATACCATATCGATCCCCAGACTCTCCTTGTCGCAACGGTATATACGGTTAAGTGATGTGAGGAAAACTTTCCGAGCTATAAGCATTTGTTCGGAGGGTGGGTACGCTCCCATAGGAACCCATTGAAATTATTTTTTTTCTTTTTCAATTTTCTGCCGAACATTTCACCATAACTTCCTTATACTTTCACCTACAGACTTCATTTAAACTTTAAATGGTAGAGAAATTTCCCCTTTCTCACACTTGTAAGTTTCAGACCGTTTGAGAATACCGTTCTTGAGTTATGAATTTTTGTTTGACACTTGGGAGGGTTTTCCTCCCATAGAGCTCAATGTATTTTAAGAGCGGGTCGGCACGCAGATTTTCAAAACTTTGCCTGTTTTTAACTCGTAATTACACCATCAAATCTCGCTCAAAGTGCAAAAATTTTTGCACCATCTCGAGCACCAGACTCTCCTTGTCGCTACGGTATGCTTCGTTCATTTTTGGACCTGGAAAAGTTTTTGAGATATTTGAGGTTTTTTGGAAGGTGCGCCACCGGTCGAAATTCATTGAATCATGAGTCTGTCAGTTGTATTCTGTGAGCGTGCGTGTGAGAGAAACAGAGGGGGGAGGGGGAGGGGCAGAGTCAGAGACTGAGGGGAAGAGCTGTGAGGGCCACAGAAATACACAGCCAGCCTGTAACACTTTAAAGGTCATTTTTAAGGGGGACGTCTTAATTATCCAGGGTTTCTTAAGGTGGAATTTTAAAAAATACCTCTTTCACAATATACTGGCTGTCTTTTCGACATTTTAAGCTTTATTTAAAGTGGTCATTTTTAAAGGTGGACGTGTCAATACAACTGTGGGTTTCTTAAGGTGGAATTTTTATTAAGGTGGTATTTAAAATGTATTGGCCATCTTTTTTTGCTTTTAAGACTCTTTTGGCCTGTGATGTGGACATTTCAATACAATTCTGGGTTTCTTAAGGTGGAATTGTTTTTAAAGGTGGAATTCAAAATGTATCGTTTTCCATTCACGGCCTACACAGCTCCATAGAGTCCAATGTAAACTGCTGTGGGAGAATGCTCTCTTAACATCCCACTACCAACAGCTTAGCAGTAAACTCCTTCACCATAAGCGTCGCCTAGTGACCCACGCGGGTTTACCGTATCGAGGACCTCGCTTTAAGCGGGAAAGACGCAGATCGGGGGGCAGGGGTTTAGGCGGCGCAACATCTCGCGTTTCCTCCTGGAAATGCAGACCTCTAGTGTTACGTTTGCTGCCCTTCATTCTGAGGATCGTTCATTCTTGTCCGGTTAACTCCGCCCACAGTTTTCGAGATATCGACTCCGTTCAAAGTTTGTTTCGTAGAGCTGCCCTGTGGGATGCGGGCTTGTATACAGCTTTTGGAAAAGTTGCATAGATTTTGCACAGGAAGCCTTTGAACTTTCATCTTTACTCCCATAGGAATGAATGGAAAAATGTCCATAAACTTTTGTCAAACTTTCAAACTGCTGTCACACGCTCAGTTTTCGAGCTAGAGACACCAGAACTCAAACGGGCAGACCCGAGGGTCCAAGGTCCCACCACGTAAAATTATAGGCCGATAACCCACCCGCTTCATGACCTTTGACCCCGTTTTCCATTCACGGCCTACACAGCTCCATAGAGTCCAATGTAAACTGCTGTGGGACAGTGCTCTCTTAACATCCCACTACCAACAGCTTAGCAGTAAACTCCTTCACCATAAGCGTCGCCTAGTGACCCACGCGGGTTTACCGTATCGAGGACCTCGCTTTAAGCGGTAAAGACGCGGATCGGGGGGCGGGGGTTTAGGCGGCGCAACATCTCGCGTTTCCTCCTGGAAATGCAGACCTCTAGTGTTACGTTTGCTGCCCTTCATTCTGAGGATCGTTCATTCTTGTCCGGTTAACTCCGCCCACAGTTTTCGAGATATCGACTCCGTTCAAAGTATGTTTCGTAGAGCTTCCCTGTGGGATGCGGGCTTGTATACAGCTTTTGGAAAAGTTACATAGTTTTTGCACAGTAAGCATTTGAAGTTTCATCTTTACTCTCATAGGAATGAATGGAAAAATGTCCATAAACTTTTGTCAAACTTTCAAACTGCTGTCACACGCTCAGTTTTCGAGCTACAGACACCAGAATTCAAACGGGCAGACCCGAGAGTCCACGGTCCCGCCACGTGAAATTATAGGCCGATATCCCGCCCGCTTCATGACCTTTGACCCCGTTTTCCATTCACAGCCTACAGAGCTCCATAGAGTCCAATGTAAACTGCTGTGGGAGAGTGCTCTCTTAACATCCCACTACCGACAGCTTAGCAGTAAACTCCTTCACCATAAGCGTCGCCTAGTGACCCACGCGGGTTTACCGTATCGAGGACCTCGCTTTAAGCGGGAAAGACGCGGATCGGGGGACGGGGGTTTCGGCGGCGCAACATCTCGCGTTTCCTCCTGGAAATGCAGACCTCTAGTTATGTTGCGCCTGCTGCTTTAAGCAGCGGCGCAATATATTGTTCTTCTTAAGTCATATTATTATTTTTATTATTTTTATTATTCCGCGTTTCCTTGTCCGCCTAACTAGTTCCTCAGCTTTCGAGCTATCGACTCCGTTCCACCTGGAAATCGTGCGTCCTATAGCGACGATGTGGGCTTGTATACAGCTTTCCGATACCCGCACTCGTTCGTCCGCTACACTCGTTTATCGCTCCGTTTTTCCCCAGTCATTTCTATGGAATTAATTTTCAAAGTGCTCTAACTCGGTCATTTTTCAAGCTACGGACACGGGATTTCAGACGGTCGGACCCGGGCGTACCGGCTCCCGTCACTTCCGTTTTCGGAATTTTTGCACTCATCCTTCCCTTTCTATCACTCCTTCAAAATCCCTCCATTCATTTCAATGGGAGGCTCTTAGAGTGGGTGACATCATACACTGTAGATTCCTTCTCAGAAAACGGGTTTTTCACTTTTCAGCTGAACAAATCGCCATAACTTCCTCATACTTTCACCTAGAAACTTCATTTAAATTTTAAATGGTAGAGAAACTTGTCCTTTCTAATACCTCTAAAGTTGAATATTATTGAAAATACGGTCTTTGAGTTATGCATTTTTGTTCGGCACTAGGGACGGTTTCGGCTCCCATAGGGTTCAATGTATTTTTGGAGCGGCTCAGAGTGCGCTTTCTAAAATTTTCTCCTGTTTTTAACTCGTCATAACATGCTCAATTCTCACTTAATCTGCAATTTATACCATATCGATCCCCAGACTCTCCTTGTCGCAACGGTATATACGGTTAAGTGATGTGGGGAAAACTTTCCGAGCTATAAGCATTTGTTCGGAGGGTGGGTACGCTCCCATAGGAACCCATTGAAATTATTTTTTTTCTTTTTCAATTTTCTGCCGAACATTTCACCATAACTTCCTTATACTTTCACCTACAGACTTCATTTAAACTTTAAATGGTAGAGAAATTTCCCCTTTCTCACACTTGTAAGTTTCAGACCGTTTGAGAATACCGTTCTTGAGTTATGAATTTTTGTTCCACACTTGGGAGGGTTTTCCTCCCATAGAGCTCAATGTATTTTAAGAGCGGGTCTGCACGCAGATTTTCAAAACTTTGCCTGTTTTTAACTCGTAATTACACCATCAAATCTCGCTCAAAGTGCAAAAATTTTTACACCATCTCGAGCACCAGACTCTCCTTGTCGCTACGGTATGCTTCGTTCAATTTTGGTTGGGAAAAGTTTTCGAGCTACGGGTGATTTTTTGGAGGGTGCTCCACCGGTCGAAATTCATTGAATCATGAGTCTGTCAGTTGTATTCTGTGAGCGTGCGTGTGAGAGAGAGAGAGGGGGGAGGGGCAGTGGCAGAGGCAGAGACCGAGGGGGAGAGGTATGAAGGACAGACATACATAGGCAGTGTCTAACACTTGAAAGGTCATTTTAAGGGGGACGTCTTAATTATCCAGGGTTTCTTAAGGTGGAATTTTTTTTAGAATACCTCGTTCACAATATACTGGCTGATCATTTCAACATTTTAACCTTTATTTCAAGTGGTCATTTTTAAAGGTGGACGTCTCAATACAATTGTGGGTTTCTTAAGGTGGAATTTTATTAAGGTGGTATTTAAAATGTATTGGCCATCTTTTTGGCTTTGAAGACTCTTTTGGCCTGCAATGTGGACATCTCAATACAATTCTGGGTTTCTTAAGGTGGAATTGTTTTTAAAGGTGGAATTCAAAATGTATCGTTTTCCATTCACGCCCTACAGAGCTCCATAGACTCCAATGTAAGCTGCTGTGGGAGAGTGCTCCCTTAACATCCCACTACCGACAGCTTAGCACACAACTCTTTCACCATAGCGTGGCCTAGTGACCCACGCGGGTTTCCCTACTGACGACCTCGCTTTAAGCGGGAAAGACGCGGATCGGGGGACGGGGGTTTAGGCGGCGCAACATCTCGCGTTTCCTCCTGGTGTTACGTTTGCTGCCCTTAATTCTGAGGATCGTTCATTCTTGTCCGTTTAACTCCGCCCACAGTTTTCGAGATATCGACTCCGTTCAAAGTTTGTTTCGTAGAGCTGCCCTGTGGGATGCGGGCTTGTATACAGCTTTTGGAAAAGTTGCATAGTTTTCGCACAGGAAGCATTTGAATTTCATCTTTACTCCCATAGGAACGAATGGAAAAATGTCCATAAACTTTTGCCAAACTTTAAAACTGCTGTCACACGCTCAGTTTTCGAGCTAGAGACACCAGAACTCAAACGGGCAGACCCGAGGGTCCACGGTCCCGCCACGTGAAATTATGGGCCGATAGCCCACCCGCTTCATGACCTTTGACCCCGTTTTCCATTCACGGCCTACAGAGCTCCATAGAGTCCAATGTAAACTGCTGTGGGAGAGTGCTCTCTTAACATCCCACTACCAACAGCTTAGCAGTAAACTCCTTCACCATAAGCGTCGCCTAGTGACCCACGCGGGTTTACCGTATCGAGGACCTCGCTTTAAGCGGGAAAGACGCGGATCGGGGGGCAGGGGTTTCGGCGGCGCAACATCTCGCGTTTCCTCCTGGAAATGCAGACCTCTAGTGTTACGTTTGCTGCCCTTCATTCTGAGGATCGTTCGTTCTTGTCCGGTTAACTCCGCCCACAGTTTTCGAGATATCGACTCCGTTCAAAGTTTGTTTCGTAGAGCTGCCCTGTGGGATGCGGGCTTGTATACAGCTTTTGGAAAAGTTGCATAGTTTTCGCACAGGAAGCATTTGAAGTTTCATCTTTACTCCCATAGGAATGAATGGAAAAATGTCCATAAACTTTTGTCAAACTTTAAAACTGCTGTCACACGCTCAGTTTTCGAGCTAGAGACACCAGAATTCAAACGGGCAGACCCGAGAGTCCACGGTCCCACCACGTGAATTTATGGGCCGATAGCCCACCCGCTTCATGACCTTTGACCCCGTTTTCCTTTCACGGCCTACAGAGCTCCATAGAGTCCAATGTAAACTGCTGTGGGAGAGTGCTCTCTTAACATCCCACTACCGACAGCTTAGCAGTAAACTCCTTCACCATAAGCGTCGCCTAGTGACCCACGCGGGTTTACCGTATCGAGGACCTCGCTTTAAGCGGGAAAGACGCGGATCGGGGGGCGGGGGTTTAGGCGGCGCAACATCTCGCGTTTCCTCCTGGAAATGCAGACCTCTAGTTATGTTGCGCCTGCTGCTTTAAGCAGCGGCGCAACATATTGTTATCCGTAAGTCATATTATTATGTTGCGCCTGCTGCTTTAAGCAGCGGCGCAATATATTGTTATCCGTAAGTCATATTATTATTATTATGTTGCGCCTGCTGCTTTAAGCAGCGGCGCAATATATTGTTCTTCTTAAGTCATATTATTATTATTATTATTTTTATTATTATTTTTATTATTCCGCGTTTCCTTGTCCGCTTAACTAGTCCCGCAGCTTTCGAGCTATCGACTCCGTTCCACCTGGAAATCGTGCGTCCTATAGCGACGATGTGTGCTTGTATACAGCTTTCCGATACCCGCACTCGTTCGTCCGCTACACTCGTTTTTCGCTCTGTTTTTCCCCAGTCATTTCTATGGAATTAATTTTCGAACTGCTCTAACTCGGTCAATTTTCAAGCTACGGACACGAGATTTCAGACGGTCGGACCCGGGCGCACCGGGACCCGTCACTTCCGTTTTCGGACCTCTCGCACTCATCCTTCTCTTTCTATCTTTCCTTGAATATCCCTCCATTCACTTGTATGGAAGACATTTAGAGTGGGTGACGTCATAGACACTCCGGGTTCACTGGCCAAAACCGTTTTTTCACTTTTCAGCCGAACAAATCGCCATAACGTCCTCATACTTTCACCTAGAAACTTCATTTAAATTTTAAATGGTAGATAAACTTGTCCTTTCTAGCATCTGTAAATTTGAACATAATCGAAAATACGGTTTTTGAGTTATGAATTTTTGTTCGGCACTAGGGAGGGTTTGGGCTCCCATAGAGTTCAATGTATTTTTGGAGTGGCTCAGAGTGCGGTTTCTAAATTTTTCTCCTGTTTTTAACTCGTCATAACACGGTCAATTCTCGCTCAAACTGCTAATTTTTTATACCAGCTTCTTCCTTGGACTCTCCTTGTCGCAACGGTATATGCAGTTTAGCCATTTGGGATATCTTTTCTGAGCTATAAGCATTTGTTCGGAGGGTGGGTACGCTCCCATAGGAATACATTGAAATGAATATGCCTGTCCTTTTTCGATATTCAACTTTTAGCCGAACATTTTGCCATAACTTCCTTATACTTTCACCTACAGACTTCATTTTACTTTCAAATGGTAGAGAAACTTCCCCTTTCTAAAATATGTAGATTTGAAATCATTTGAAGATACGGTTCTGGAGTTATGAAGATTTGTTTGGCAGTAGGACGTTTCGGCTCCCATAGAGTTCAATGTATTTTCAGAAAGCCAAATTTTCTCAAATTTGCCCTTTTTTAACTCATTTTTACACCATCAATTCTCGCTCAAACTGAAAAATTTTTTACACCATCTCGAGCGCCAGACTCTCCTTGTCGCTACGGTATGCTTCGTTCAATTTTGGTTGGGAAAAGTTTTCGAGCTACGGGTCATTTTTTGAAGGGTCCCCCCGGTCGAAATTCATTGAATCCTGAGTCTGTCAGTTGTATTCTGTGAGCGTGCGTGTGAGAGAGACAGAGGGGGGAGGGGGAGGGGCAGAGGCAGACACTGACGGGGAGAGGTGTGAGGGCCACAGAAATACACAGGCAGTCTGTAACACTTTAAAGGTCATTTTTAAGGGGGACGTCTTAATTATCCAGGGTTTCTTGAGGTGGAATTTTTAAAGAATGCCTCATTCACAATACACTGGCTGTCTTTTCAATATTTTAAGCTTTATTTCAACTGGTCATTTTTAAAGGTGGACGTGTCAATACAACTGTGGGTTTCTTAAGGTGGAATTTTTATTAAGGTGGTATTTAAAATGTATTGGCCATCTTTTTTTGCTTTTAAGACTCTTTTGGCCTGTGATGTGGACATTTCAATACAATTCTGGGTTTCTTAAGGTGGAATTGTTTTTAAAGGTGGAATTCAAAATTTATTGTTTTCTATTCACGCCCTACTGAGCTCCATAGAGTCCAATGTAAACTGCTGTGGGAGAGTGCTCTCTTAACATCCCACTACCGACAGCTTAGCAGTAAACTCCTTCACCATAAGCGTCGCCTAGTGACCCACGCGGCTTTACCGTATCGAGGACCTCGCTTTAAGCGGGAAAGACGCGGATCGGGGGACGGGGGTTTAGGCGGCGCAACATCTCGCGTTTCCTCCTGGAAATGCAGACCTCTAGTGTTACGTTTGCTGCCCTTCATTCTGAGGATCTTCATTCCTTGTCCTGTTAACTCCGCCCACAGTTTTCGAGATATCGACTCCGTTCAAAGTTTCATTCGTAGAGCTTCCCTGTGGGATGCGGGCTTGTATACAGCTTTTGGAAAAGTTGCATAGTTTTCGCACAGTAAGCATTTGAAGTTTCATCTTTTCTCCCATAGGAATGAATGGAAAAATGTCCACAAACTTTTGTCAAACTTTCAAACTGCTGTCACACGCTCAGTTTTCGAGCTAGAGACACCAGAACTCAAACGGGCAGACCCGAGAGTCCACGGTCCCCCCACGTGAAATTATGGGCCGATAGCCCACCCGCTTCATGACCTTTGACCCCGTTTTCCATTCACGGCCTACAGAGCTCCATAGAGTCCAATGTAAACTGCTGTGGGAGACTGCTCTCTTAACATCCCACTACCGACAGCTTAGCAGTAAACTCCTTCACCATAAGCGTGGCCTAGTGACCCACGCGGGTTTACCGTATCGAGGACCTCGCTTTAAGCGGGAAAGACGCGGATCGGGGGGCAGGGGTTTAGGCGGCGCAACATCTCGCGTTTCCTCCTGGAAATGCAGACCTCTAGTGTTACGTTTGCTGCCCTTCATTCTGAGGATCGTTCATTCTTGTCCGGTTAACTCCGCCCACAGTTTTCGAGATATCGACTCCGTTCAAAGTTTGTTTTTCGTAGAGCTGCCCTGTGGGATGCGGGCTTGTATACAGCTTTTGGAAAAGTTACATAGTTTTCGCACAGGAAGCATTTTAAGTTTCATCTTTACTCCCATAGGAATGAATGGAAAAATGTCCATAAACTTTTGTCAAATTTTTAAACTGCTGTCACACGGTCAGTTTTCGAGCTAGAAACACCAGAATTCAAACGGGCAGACCCGAGGGTCCACGGTCCCACCACGTGAAACTATAGGCCGATACCCCGCCCGCTTCATGACCTTTGACCCCGTTTTCCATTCACGGCCTACAGAGCTCCATAGAGTCCAATGTAAACTGCTGTGGGAGAGTGCTCTCTTAACATCCCACTACCAACGGCTTAGCAGTAAACTCCTTCACCATAAGCGTCGCCTAGTGACCCACGCGGGTTTACCGTACCGAGGACCTCGCTTTAAGCGGGAAAGACGCGGATCGGGGGGCGGGGGTTTAGGCGGCGCAACATCTCGCGTTTCCTCCTGGAAATGCAGACCTCTAGTTATGTTGCGCCTGCTGCTGTAAGCAGCGGCGCGATATATTGTTATCCGTAGGTCATATTATTATTATTTTTATTATTATTTTTATTATTCCGCGTTTCCTTGTCCGCTTAACTAGTCCCGCAGCTTTTGAGCTATCGACTCCGTTCCACCTGGAAATCGTGCGTCCTATAGCGACGATGTGGGCTTGTATACAGCTTTCCGATACCCGCACTCGTTCGTCCGCTACACTCGTTTTTCGCTCTGTTTTTCCCCAGTCATTTCTATGGAATTAATTTTCAAAGTGCTCTAACTCGGTCATTTTTCAAGCTACGGACACGGGATTTCAGACGGTCGGACCCGGGCGTACCGGCTCCCATCACTTCCGTTTTCGGAATTTTTGCACTCATCCTTCCCTTTCTTTTCCTCCTTCAAAATCCCTCCATTCATTTCAATGGGAGGCTCTTAGAGTGGGGGTGATGTCATCCACTGTAGTTTCAGTGGCAAAAAGCCGTTTTTTCACTTTTCAGCCGAACAAATCGCCATAACTTCCTCATAGTTTCACCTAGAAACTTCATTTAAATTTTAAATGGTAGAGAAACTTGTCCTTTCTAATACCTCTAAATTTGAACATTATTGAAAATACGGTTTTTGAGTTATGAATTTTTGTTCGGCACTAGGGACGGTTTCGGCTCCCATAGGGTTCAATGTATTTTTGGAGCAGCTCAGAGTGCGGTTTCTAAAATTTTCTCCTGTTTTTAACTCGTCATAACATGCTCAATTCTCACTTAATCTGCAAATTTTTTATACCATATCGATCCCCAGACTCTCCTTGTCGCAACGGTATATACGGTTAAGTGATGTGAGGAAAACTTTCCGAGCTATAAGCATTTGTTCGGAGGGTGGGTACGCTCCCATAGGAACCCATTGAAATTATTTTTTTTCTTTTTCAATTTTCTGCCGAACATTTCACCATAACTTCCTTATACTTTCACCTACAGACTTCATTTAAATTTTAAATGGTAGAGAAATTTCCCCTTTCTCAAACTTGTAAGTTTCAGACCGTTTGAGAATACCGTTCTTGAGTTATGAATTTTTGTTTGACACTTGGGAGGGTTTTCCTCCCATAGAGCTCAATGTATTTTAAGAGCGGCTCGGCACGCAGATTTTCAAAACTTTGCCTGTTTTTAACTCGTAATTACACCATCAAATCTCGCTCAAAGTGCAAAAATTTTTACACCATCTCGAGCACCAGACTCTCCTTGTCGCTACGGTATGCTTCGTTCATTTTTGGACCTGGAAAAGTTTTGGAGATATTTGAGGTTTTTTGGAGGGTGCCCCACCGGTCGAAATTCATTGAATCATGAGTCTGTCAGTTTTATTCTGTGAGCGTGCGTGTGAGAGAGAGAGAGGGGGGAGGGGGAGGGGCAGAGGCAGAGACTGACGGGGAGAGCTGTGAGGGCCACAGAAATTCACAGGCAGCCTGTAACACTTTAAAGGTCATTTTTAAGGGGGACGTCTTAATTATCCAGGGTTTCTTAAGGTGGAATTTTTAAAAAAGACCTCATTCACAATATACTGCCTGTCTTTTCAACATTTTAAGACGCGGATCGGGGGACGGGGGTTTCGGCGGCGCAACATCTCGCGTTTCCTCCTGGAAATGCAGACCTCTAGTGTTACGTTTGCTGCCCTTCATTCTGAGGATCGTTCATTCTTGTCCGGTTAACTCCGCCCACAGTTTTCGAGATATGGACTCCGTTCCAAGTTTCATTCGTAGAGCTTCCCTGTGGGATGCGGGCTTGTATACAGCTTTTGGAAAACTTACATAGTTTTTGCACAGTAAGCATGTCAAGTTTCGTGTTTTCTCCCATAGGAATGAATGGAAAAGTGTCCATAAACTTTTGTCAAACTTTCAAACTGCTGTCACACGGTCAGTTTTCGCGCTAGAGACACCTGAACTCAAACGGGCAGGCCCGAGAGTCCACGGTCCCACCACGTGAAACTATAGGCCGATAGCCCACCCGCTTCATGACCTTTGACCCCGTTTTCCATTCACGGCCTACAGAGCTCCATAGAGTCCAATGTAAACTGCTGTGGGAGAGTGCTCTCTTAACATCCCACTACCGACAGCTTAGCAGTAAACTCCTTCACCATAGGCGTCGCCTAGTGACCCACGCGGGTTTACCGTACTGACAGCCTCTCTTTAAGCGGGAAAGACGCGGATCGGGGGGCGGGGGTTTAGGCGGCGCAACATCTCGCGTTTCCTCCTGGTGTTACGTTTGCTGCCCTTCATTCTGAGGATCGTTCGTTCTTGTCCGGTTAACTCCGCCCACAGTTTTCGAGATATCGACTCCGTTCAAAGTTTGTTTCGTAGAGCTGCCCTGTGGGATGCGGGCTTGTATACAGCTTTTGGAAAAGTTGCATAGTTTTTGCACAGTAAGCATTTGAAGTTTCATCTTTTCTCCCATAGGAATGAATGGAAAAATGTCCATAAACCTTTGTCAAACTTTCAAACTGCTGTCACACGCTCAGTTTTCGAGCTAGAGACACCAGAATTCAAACGGGCAGACCCGAGAGTCCACGGTCCCGCCACGTGAAATTATGGGCCGATAGCCCACCCGCTTCATGACCTTTGACCCCGTTTTCCATTCACGGCCTACAGAGCTCCATAGAGTCCAATGTAAACTGCTGTGGGAGAGTGCTCTCTTAACATCCCACTACCGACAGCTTAGCAGTAAACTCCTTCACCATAAGCGTCGCCTAGTGACCCACGCGGGTTTACCGTATCGAGGACCTCGCTTTAAGCGGGAAAGACGCGGATCGGGGGGCAGGGATTTAGGCGGCGCAACATCTCGCGTTTCCTCCTGGAAATGCAGACCTCTAGTTATGTTGCGCCTGCTGCTTTAAGCAGCGGCGCAACATATTGTTATCCGTAAGTCATATTATTATGTTGCGCCTGCTGCTTTAAGCAGCGGCGCAATATATTGTTATCCGTAAGTCATATTATTATTATTATGTTGCGCCTGCTGCTTTAAGCAGCGGCGCAATATATTGTTCTTCTTAAGTCATATTATTATTATTATTATTTTTATTATTATTTTTATTATTCCGCGTTTCCTTGTCCGCTTAACTAGTCCCGCAGCTTTCGAGCTATCGACTCCGTTCCACCTGGAAATCGTGCGTCCTATAGCGACGATGTGTGCTTGTATACAGCTTTCCGATACCCGCACTCGTTCGTCCGCTACACTCGTTTTTCGCTCTGTTTTTCCCCAGTCATTTCTATGGAATTAATTTTCGAACTGCTCTAACTCGGTCAATTTTCAAGCTACGGACACGAGATTTCAGACGGTCGGACCCGGGCGCACCGGGACCCGTCACTTCCGTTTTCGGACCTCTCGCACTCATCCTTCTCTTTCTATCTCTCCTTGAATATCCCTCCATTCACTTGTATGGAAGACATTTAGAGTGGGTGACGTCATAGACACTCCGGGTTCACTGGCCAAAACCGTTTTTTCACTTTTCAGCCGAACAAATCGCCATAACGTCCTCATACTTTCACCTAGAAACTTCATTTAAATTTTAAATGGTAGATAAACTTGTCCTTTCTAGCATCTGTAAATTTGAACATAATCGAAAATACGGTTTTTGAGTTATGAATTTTTGTTCGGCACTAGGGAGGGTTTGGGCTCCCATAGAGTTCAATGTATTTTTGGAGTGGCTCAGAGTGCGGTTTCTAAATTTTTCTCCTGTTTTTAACTCGTCATAACACGGTCAATTCTCGCTCAAACTGCTAATTTTTTATACCAGCTTCTTCCTTGGACTCTCCTTGTCGCAACGGTATATGCAGTTTAGCCACTTGGGATATCTTTTCTGAGCTATAAGCATTTGTTCGGAGGGTGGGTACGCTCCCATAGGAATACATTGAAATGAATATGCCTGTCCTTTTTCGATATTCAACTTTTAGCCGAACATTTTGCCATAACTTCCTTATACTTTCACCTACAGACTTCATTTTACTTTCAAATGGTAGAGAAACTTCCCCTTTCTAAAATATGTAGATTTGAAATCATTTGAAGATACGGTTCTGGAGTTATGAAGATTTGTTTGGCAGTAGGACGTTTCGGCTCCCATAGAGTTCAATGTATTTTCAGAAAGCCAAATTTTCTCAAATTTGCCCTTTTTTAACTCATTTTTACACCATCAATTCTCGCTCAAACTGAAAAAATTTTTACACCATCTCGAGCGCCAGACTCTCCTTGTCGCTACGGTATGCTTCGTTCAATTTTGGTTGGGAAAAGTTTTCGAGCTACGGGTCATTTTTTGAAGGGTCCCCCCGGTCGAAATTCATTGAATCCTGAGTCTGTCAGTTGTATTCTGTGAGCGTGCGTGTGAGAGAGACAGAGGGGGGAGGGGGAGGGGCAGAGGCAGACACTGACGGGGAGAGGTGTGAGGGCCACAGAAATACACAGGCAGTCTGTAACACTTTAAAGGTCATTTTTAAGGGGGACGTCTTAATTATCCAGGGTTTCTTGAGGTGGAATTTTTAAAGAATGCCTCATTCACAATACACTGGCTGTCTTTTCAATATTTTAAGCTTTATTTCAACTGGTCATTTTTAAAGGTGGACGTGTCAATACAACTGTGGGTTTCTTAAGGTGGAATTTTTATTAAGGTGGTATTTAAAATGTATTGGCCATCTTTTTTTGCTTTTAAGACTCTTTTGGCCTGTGATGTGGACATTTCAATACAATTCTGGGTTTCTTAAGGTGGAATTGTTTTTAAAGGTGGAATTCAAAATTTATCGTTTTCTATTCACGCCCTACTGAGCTCCATAGAGTCCAATGTAAACTGCTGTGGGAGAGTGCTCTCTTAACATCCCACTACCGACAGCTTAGCAGTAAACTCCTTCACCATAAGCGTCGCCTAGTGACCCACGCGGCTTTACCGTATCGAGGACCTCGCTTTAAGCGGGAAAGACGCGGATCGGGGGACGGGGGTTTAGGCGGCGCAACATCTCGCGTTTCCTCCTGGAAATGCAGACCTCTAGTGTTACGTTTGCTGCCCTTCATTCTGAGGATCTTCATTCCTTGTCCGGTTAACTCCGCCCACAGTTTTCGAGATATCGACTCCGTTCAAAGTTTCATTCGTAGAGCTTCCCTGTGGGATGCGGGCTTGTATACAGCTTTTGGAAAAGTTGCATAGTTTTCGCACAGTAAGCATTTGAATTTCATCTTTTCTCCCATAGGAATGAATGGAAAAATGTCCACAAACTTTTGTCAAACTTTCAAACTGCTGTCACACGCTCAGTTTTCGAGCTAGAGACACCAGAACTCAAACGGGCAGACCCGAGAGTCCACGGTCCCCCCACGTGAAATTATGGGCCGATAGCCCACCCGCTTCATGACCTTTGACCCCGTTTTCCATTCACGGCCTACAGAGCTCCATAGAGTCCAATGTAAACTGCTGTGGGAGACTGCTCTCTTAACATCCCACTACCGACAGCTTAGCAGTAAACTCCTTCACCATAAGCGTGGCCTAGTGACCCACGCGGGTTTACCGTATCGAGGACCTCGCTTTAAGCGGGAAAGACGCGGATCGGGGGGCAGGGGTTTAGGCGGCGCAACATCTCGCGTTTCCTCCTGGAAATGCAGACCTCTAGTGTTACGTTTGCTGCCCTTCATTCTGAGGATCGTTCATTCTTGTCCGGTTAACTCCGCCCACAGTTTTCGAGATATCGACTCCGTTCAAAGTTTGTTTCGTAGAGCTTCCCTGTGGGATGCGGGCTTGTATACAGCTTTTGGAAAAGTTACATAGTTTTCGCACAGGAAGCATTTTAAGTTTCATCTTTACTCCCATAGGAATGAATGGAAAAATGTCCATAAACTTTTGTCAAATTTTTAAACTGCTGTCACACGGTCAGTTTTCGAGCTAGACACACCAGAATTCAAACGGGCAGACCCGAGGGTCCACGGTCCCACCACGTGAAACTATAGGCCGATACCCCGCCCGCTTCATGACCTTTGACCCCGTTTTCCATTCACGGCCTACAGAGCTCCATAGAGTCCAATGTAAACTGCTGTGGGAGAGTGCTCTCTTAACATCCCACTACCAACGGCTTAGCAGTAAACTCCTTCACCATAAGCGTCGCCTAGTGACCCACGCGGGTTTACCGTACCGAGGACCTCGCTTTAAGCGGGAAAGACGCGGATCGGGGGGCGGGGGTTTAGGCGGCGCAACATCTCGCGTTTCCTCCTGGAAATGCAGACCTCTAGTGTTACGTTTGCTGCCCTTCATTCTGAGGATCGTTCATTCTTGTCCGGTTAACTCCGCCCACAGTTTTCGAGATATGGACTCCGTTCCAAGTTTCATTCGTAGAGCTTCCCTGTGGGATGCGGGCTTGTATACAGCTTTTGGAAAACTTACATAGTTTTTGCACAGTAAGCATGTCAAGTTTCGTGTTTTCTCCCATAGGAATGAATGGAAAAGTGTCCATAAACTTTTGTCAAACTTTCAAACTGCTGTCACACGGTCAGTTTTCGCGCTAGAGACACCTGAACTCAAACGGGCAGGCCCGAGAGTCCACGGTCCCACCACGTGAAACTATAGGCCGATAGCCCACCCGCTTCATGACCTTTGACCCCGTTTTCCATTCACGGCCTACAGAGCTCCATAGAGTCCAATGTAAACTGCTGTGGGAGAGTGCTCTCTTAACATCCCACTACCGACAGCTTAGCAGTAAACTCCTTCACCATAGGCGTCGCCTAGTGACCCACGCGGGTTTACCGTACTGACAGCCTCTCTTTAAGCGGGAAAGACGCGGATCGGGGGGCGGGGGTTTAGGCGGCGCAACATCTCGCGTTTCCTCCTGGTGTTACGTTTGCTGCCCTTCATTCTGAGGATCGTTCGTTCTTGTCCGGTTAACTCCGCCCACAGTTTTCGAGATATAAACTCCGTTCAAAGTTTGTTTCGTAGAGCTTCCCTGTGGGATGCGGGCTTGTATACAGCTTTTGGAAAAGTTGCATAGTTTTTGCACAGTAAGCATTTGAAGTTTCATCTTTACTCCCATAGGAATGAATGGAAAAATGTCCATAAACTTTTGTCAAACTTTAAAACTGCTGTCACACGCTCAGTTTTCGAGCTAGAGACACCAGAACTCAAACGGGCAGACCCGAGGGTCCACGGTCCCACCACGTAAAATTGTGAGCCAATAGCCCGCCCGCTTCATGACCTTTGACCCCGTTTTCCTTTCACGGCCTACAGAGCTCCATAGAGTCCAATGTAAACTGCTGTGGGAGAGTGCTCTCTTAACATCCCACTACCAACAGCTTAGCAGTAAACTCCTTCACCATAAGCGTCGCCTAGTGACCCACGCGGGTTTACCGTATCGAGGACCTCGCTTTAAGCGGGAAAGACGCGGATCGGGGGGCAGGGGTTTAGGCGGCGCAACATCTCGCGTTTCCTCCTGGAAATGCAGACCTCTAGTGTTACGTTTGCTGCCCTTCATTCTGAGGATCGTTCATTCTTGTCCGGTTAACTCCGCCCACAGTTTTCGAGATATCGACTCCGTTCAAAGTTTGTTTCGTACAGCTTCCCTGTGGGATGCGGGCTTGTATACAGGTTTTGGAAAAGTTACATAGTTTTTGCACAGTAAGCATTTGAAGTTTCATCTTTACTCCCATAGGAATGAATGGAAAAATGTCCATAAACTTTTGTCAAACTTTCAAAGTGCTGTCACACGGTCAGTTTTCGAGCTAGAGACACCAGAACTCAAACGGGCAGACCCGAGGGTCCACGGTCCCACCACGTGAAATTATGGGCCGATACCCCGCCCGCTTCATGACCTTTGACCCCGTTTTCCATTCACGGCCTACAGAGCTCCATAGAGTCCAATGTAAACTGCTGTGGGAGAGTGCTCTCTTAACATCCCACTACCAACAGCTTAGCAGTAAACTCCTTCACCATAAGCGTCGCCTAGTGACCCACGCGGGTTTACCGTATCGAGGACCTCGCTTTAAGCGGGAAAGACGCGGATCGGGGGGCGGGGCTTTAGGCGGCGCAACATCTCGCGTTTCCTCCTGGAAATGCAGACCTCTAGTTACTATTATTCTTATTATTCCGCGTTTCCTTGTCCGTCTAACTAGTCCCGCAGCTTGAGCTATCGACTCCGTTCCACCTGGAAATCGTGCGTCCTATAGCGACGATGTGGGCTTGTATACAGCTTTCCGATACCCGCACTCGTTCGTCCGCTACACTCGTTTATCGCTCCGTTTTTCCCCAGTCATTTCTATGGAATTAATTTTCAAAGTGCTCTAACTCGGTCATTTTTCAAGCTACGGACACGGGATTTCAGACGGTCGGACCCGGGCGTACCGGCTCCCATCACTTCCGTTTTCGGAATTTTTGCACTCATCCTTCCCTTTCTTTTCCTCCTTCAAAATCCCTCCATTCATTTCAATGGGAGGCTCTTAGAGTGGGGGTGATGTCATCCACTGTAGTTTCAGTGGCCAAAAGCCGTTTTTTCACTTTTCAGCCGAACAAATCGCCATAACTTCCTTATAGTTTCACCTAGAAACTTCATTTAAATTTTAAAAGGTAGAGAAACTTGTCCTTTCTAAGACCTCTAAATTTGAACATTATTGAAAATACGGTTTTTGAGTTATGAATTTTTGTTCGGCACTAGGGACGGTTTCGGCTCCCATAGGGTTCAATGTATTTTTGGAGCAGCTCAGAGTGCGGTTTCTAAAATTTTCTCCTGTTTTTAACTCGTCATAACATGCTCAATTCTCACTTAATCTGCAAATTTTTTATACCATATCGATCCCCAGACTCTCCTTGTCGCAACGGTATATACGGTTAAGTGATGTGGGGAAAACTTTCCGAGCTATAAGCATTTGTTCGGAGGGTGGGTACGCTCCCATAGGAACCCATTGAAATTATTTTTTGTCTTTTTCAATTTTCTGCCGAACATTTCACCATAACTTCCTTATACTTTCACCTACAGACTTCATTTAAACTTTAAATGGTAGAGAAATTTCCCCTTTCTCACACTTGTAAGTTTCAGACCGTTTGAGAATACCGTTCTTGAGTTATGAATTTTTGTTTGACACTTGGGAGGGTTTTCCTCCCATAGAGCTCAATGTATTTTAAGAGCGGGTCGGCACGCAGATTTTCAAAACTTTGCCTGTTTTTAACTCGTAATTACACCATCAAATCTCGCTCAAAGTGCAAAAATTTTTACACCATCTCGAGCACCAGACTCTCCTTGTCGCTACGGTATGCTTCGTTCATTTTTGGACCTGGAAAAGTTTTTGAGATATTTGAGGTTTTTTGGAAGGTGCGCCACCGGTCGAAATTCATTGAATCATGAGTCTGTCAGTTGTATTCTGTGAGCGTGCGTGTGAGAGAGACAGAGGGGGGAGGGGGAGGGGCAGAGTCAGAGACCGAGGGGGAGAGGTATGAAGGACATAGGCAGTGTCTAACACTTTAAAGGTCATTTTTAAGGGGGGCGTCTTAATTATCCAGGGTTTCTTAAGGTGGAATTTTTAAAGAATACCTCATTCACAATATACTGGCTGTCTTTTCGACATTTTAAGCTTTATTTAAAGTGGTCATTTTTAAAGGTGGACGTGTCAATACAACTGTGGGTTTCTTAAGGTGGAATTTTTATTAAGGTGGTATTTAAAATGTATTGGCCATCTTTTTTTGCTTTTAAGACTCTTTTGGCCTGTGATGTGGACATTTCAATACAATTCTGGGTTTCTTAAGGTGGAATTGTTTTTAAAGGTGGAATTCAAAATGTATCGTTTTCCATTCACGGCCTACAGAGCTCCATAGAGTCCAATGTAAACTGCTGTGGGAGAATGCTCTCTTAACATCCCACTACCAACAGCTTAGCAGTAAACTCCTTCACCATAAGCGTCGCCTAGTGACCCACGCGGGTTTACCGTATCGAGGACCTCGCTTTAAGCGGGAAAGACGCGGATCGGGGGGCAGGGGTTTAGGCGGCGCAACATCTCGCGTTTCCTCCTGGTGTTACGTTTGCTGCCCTTCATTCTGAGGATCGTTCATTCTTGTCCGGTTAACTCCGCCCACAGTTTTCGAGATATAAACTCCGTTCAAAGTTTGTTTCGTAGAGCTTCCCTGTGGGATGCGGGCTTGTATACAGCTTTTGGAAAAGTTGCATAGTTTTTGCACAGTATGCATTTGAAGTTTCATCTTTACTCCCATAGGAATGAATGGAAAAATGTCCATAAACTTTTGTCAAACTTTCAAACTGCTGTCACACGGTCAGTTTTCGAGCTAGAGACACCAGAACTCAAACGGTCAGACCCGAGAGTCCACGGTTCCACCACGTAAAATTATGGGCCGATAGGCCACCCGCTTCATGACCTTTGACCCCGTTTTCCATTCACGGCCTACAGAGCTCCATAGACTCCAATGTAAGCTGCTGTGGGAGAGTGCTCTCTTAACATCCCACTACCGACAGCTTAGCAGTAAACTCCTTCACCATAAGCGTCGCCTAGTGACCCACGCGGGTTTACCGTATCGAGGACCTCGCTTTAAGCGGGAAAGACGCGGATCGGGGGGCGGGGGTTTAGGCGGCGCAACATCTCGCGTTTCCTCCTGGAAATGCAGACCTCTAGTTATGTTGCGCCTGCTGCTTTAAGCAGCGGCGCAATATATTGTTCTTCTTAAGTCATATTATTATTTTTATTATTTTTATTATTCCGCGTTTCCTTGTCCGCCTAACTAGTCCCGCAGCTTTCGAGCTATCGACTCCGTTCCACCTGGAAATCGTGCGTCCTATAGCGACGATGTGGGCTTGTATACAGCTTTCCGATACCCGCACTCGTTTGTCCGCTACACTCGTTTATCGCTCCGTTTTTCCCCAGTCATTTCTATGGAATTAATTTTCAAAGTGCTCTAACTCGGTCATTTTTCAAGCTACGGACACGGGATTTCAGACGGTCGGACCCGGGCGTACCGGCTCCCATCACTTCCGTTTTCGGAATTTTTGCACTCATCCTTCCCTTTCTTTTCCTCCTTCAAAATCCCTCCATTCATTTCAATGGGAGGCTCTTAGAGTGGGGGTGATGTCATCCACTGTAGTTTCAGTGGCAAAATCCGTTTTTTCACTTTTCAGCCGAACAATTCACCATAACTTCCTCATACTTTCACCTAGAAACTTCATTTAAATTTTAAATGGTAGAGAAACTTGTCCTTTCTAAGACCTCTAAATTTGAACATTATTGAAAATACGGTTTTTGAGTTATGAATTTTTGTTCGGCACTAGGGACGGTTTCGGCTCCCATAGGGTTCAATGTATTTTTGGAGCAGCTCAGAGTGCGGTTTCTAAAATTTTCTCCTGTTTTTAACTCGTCATAACATGCTCAATTCTCACTTAATCTGCAAATTTTTTATACCATATCGATCCCCAGACTCTCCTTGTCGCAACGGTATATACGGTTAAGTGATGTGGGGAAAACTTTCCGAGCTATAAGCATTTGTTCGGAGGGTGGGTACGCTCCCATAGGAACCCATTGAAATTATTTTTTTTCTTTTTCAATTTTCTGCCGAACATTTCACCATAACTTCCTTATACTTTCACCTACAGACTTCATTTAAATTTTAAATGGTAGAGAAATGTCCCCTTTCTCAAACTTGTAAGTTTCAGACCGTTTGATAATACCGTTCTTGAGTTATGAATTTTTGTTTGACACTTGGGAGGGTTTTCCTCCCATAGAGCTCAATGTATTTTAAGAGCGGCTCGGCACGCAGATTTTCAAAACTTTGCCTGTTTTTAACTCGTAATTACACCATCAAATCTCGCTCAAAGTGCAAAAATTTTTACACCATCTCGAGCACAAGACTCTCCTTGTCGCTACGGTATGCTTCGTTCAATTTTGGTTGGGAAAAGTTTTCGAGCTACGGGTCATTTTTTGGAGGGTGCTCCCCGGTCGAAATTCATTGAATCGTGAGTCTGTCAGTTGTATTCTGTGAGCGTGCGTGTGAGAGAGACAGAGGGGGGAGGGGGAGGGGCAGAGGCAGACACTGACGGGGAGAGGTGTGAGGGCCACAGAAATACACAGGCAGTCTGTAACACTTTAAAGGTCATTTTTAAGGGGGACGTCTTAATTATCCAGGGTTTCTTAAGGTGGAATTTTTTAAGAATACCTCATTCACAATATACTGGCCTTCTTTTCAACATTTTAAGACGCGGATCGGGGGGCGGGGGTTTAGGCGGCGCAACATCTCGCGTTTCCTCCTGGTGTTACGTTTGCTGCCCTTCATTCTGAGGATCGTTCATTCTTGTCCGGTTAACTCCGCCCACAGTTTTCGAGATATCGACTCCGTTCAAAGTTTGTTTCGTAGAGCTTCCCTGTGGGATGCGGGCTTGTATACAGCTTTTGGAAAAGTTGCATAGTTTTCGCACAGTAAGCCTTTGAAGTTTCATCTTTTCTCCCATAGGAATGAATGGGAAAATGTCCATAAACTTTTGTCAAACATTAATACTGCTGTCACACGGTCAGTTTTCGAGCTAGAGACACCAGAATTAAAACGGGCACACCCGAGAGTCCACGGTCCCACCACGTGAATTTATGGGCCGATAGCCCACCCGCTTCATGACCTTTGACCCCGTTTTCCTTTCACGGCCTACACAGCTCCATAGAGTCCAATGTAAACTGCTGTGGGAGAGTGCTCTCTTAACATCCCACTACCGACAGCTTAGCAGTAAACTCCTTCACCATAAGCGTCGCCTAGTGACCCACGCGGGTTTACCGTATCGAGGACCTCGCTTTAAGCGGGAAAGACGCGGATCGGGGGACGGGGGTTTAGGCGGCGCAACATCTCGCGTTTCCTCCTGAAAATGCAGACCTCTAGTGTTACGTTTGCTGCCCTTCATTCTGAGGATCGTTCATTCTTGTCCGGTTAACTCCGCCCACAGTTTTCGAGATATCGACTCCGTTCAAAGTTTGTTTCGTACAGCTTCCCTGTGGGATGCGGGCTTGTATACAGGTTTTGGAAAAGTTACATAGTTTTTGCACAGTAAGCATTTGAAGTTTCGTGTTTTCTCCCATAGGAATGAATGGAAAAATGTCCATAAACTTTTGTCAAACTTTCAAAGTGCTGTCACACGGTCAGTTTTCGAGCTAGAGACACCAGAACTCAAACGGGCAGACCCGAGGGTCCACGGTCCCACCACGTGAAATTATGGGCCGATACCCCGCCCGCTTCATGACCTTTGACCCCGTTTTCCATTCACGGCCTACAGAGCTCCATAGAGTCCAATGTAAACTGCTGTGGGAGAGTGCTCTCTTAACATCCCACTACCAACAGCTTAGCAGTAAACTCCTTCACCATAAGCGTCGCCTAGTGACCCACGCGGGTTTACCGTATCGAGGACCTCGCTTTAAGCGGGAAAGACGCGGATCGGGGGGCGGGGCTTTAGGCGGCGCAACATCTCGCGTTTCCTCCTGGAAATGCAGACCTCTAGTGTTACGTTTGCTGCCCTTCATTCTGAGGATCGTTCGTTCTTGTCCGGTTAACTCCGCCCACAGTTTTCGAGATATCGACTCCGTTCAAAGTTTGTCTCGTAGAGCTTCCCTGTGGGATGCGGGCTTGTATACAGCTTTTGGAAAAGTTGCATAGTTTTCGCACAGTAACCATTTGAAGTTTCATCTTTACTCCCTTAGGAATGAATGGAAAAATGTCCATAAACTTTTGTCAATCTTTCAAACTGCTGTCACACGGTCAGTTTTCGAGCTAGAGACACCAGAACTCAAACGGGCAGACCCGAGGGTCCACGGTCCCACCATGTACAATTATGGGCCGATAGCCCACCCGCTTCATGACCTCTGACCCCGTTTTCCATTCACGGCCTACACAGCTCCATAGAGTCCAATGTAAACTGCTGTGGGAGAGTGCTCTCTTAACATCCCACTACCGACAGCTTAGCAGTAAACTCCTTCACCATAAGCGTCGCCTAGTGACCCACGCGGGTTTACCGTATCGAGGACCTCGCTTTAAGCGGGAAAGACGCGGATCGGGGGACGGGGGTTTAGGCGGCGCAACATCTCGCGTTTCCTCCTGGAAATGCAGACCTCTAGTGTTACGTTTGCTGCCCTTCATTCTGAGGATCGTTCATTCTTGTCCGGTTAACTCCGCCCACAGTTTTCGAGATATAGACTCCGTTCAAAGTTTGTCTCGTAGAGCTGCCCTGTGGGATGCGGGCTTGTATACAGCTTTTGGAAAAGTTACATAGTTTTCGCACAGTAAGCATTTGAAGTTTCATCTTTTCTCCCATAGGAATGAATGGAAAAATGTCCATAAACTTTTGTCAAACTTTAAAACTGCTGTCACACGGTCAGTTTTCGAGCTAGAGACACCAGAATTCAAACGGGCAGACCCGAGAGTCCACGGTCCCACCACGTGAATTTATGGGCCGATAGCCCACCCGCTTTATGACCTTTGACCCCGTTTTCCTTTCACGGCCTACAGAGCTCCATAGAGTCCAATGTAAACTGCTGTGGGAGAGTGCTCCCTTAACATCCCACTACCGACAGCTTAGCAGTAAACTCCTTCACCATAAGCGTCGCCTAGTGACCCACGCGGGTTTACCGTATCGAGGACCTCGCTTTAAGCGGGAAAGACGCGGATCGGGGGGCGGGGGTTTAGGCGGCGCAACATCTCGCGTTTCCTCCTGGAAATGCAGACCTCTAGGGTTACGTTTGCTGCCCTTCATTCTGAGGATCGTTCATTCTTGTCCGGTTAACTCCGCCCACAGTTTTCGAGATATCGACTCCGTTCAAAGTTTCATTCGTAGAGCTTCCCTGTGGGATGCGGGCTTGTATACAGCTTTTGGAAAAGTTGCATAGTTTTCGCACAGTAAGCATTTGAATTTCATCTTTTCTCCCATAGGAATGAATGGAAAAATGTCCATAAACTTTTGTCAAACTTTCAAACTGCTGTCACACGCTCAGTTTTCGAGCTAGAGACACCAGAATTCAAACGGGCAGACCCGAGAGTCCAAGGTCCCACCACGTGAAATTATAGGCCGATAGCCCACCCGCTTCATGACCTTTGACCCCGTTTTCCATTCACGGCCTACACAGCTCCATAGAGTCCAATGTAAACTGCTGTGGGAGAGTGCTCTCTTAACATCCCACTACCGACAGCTTAGCAGTAAACTCCTTCACCATAAGCGTCGCCTAGTGACCCACGCGGGTTTACCGTATCGAGGGCCTCGCTTTAAGCGGGAAAGACGCGGATCGGGGGGCAGGGGCTTAGGCGGCGCAACATCTCGCGTTTCCTCCTGGAAATGCAGACCTCTAGTGTTACGTTTGCTGCCCTTCATTCTGAGGATCGTTCATTCTTTCCGGTTAACTCCGCCCACAGTTTTCGAGATATCGACTCCGTTCAAAGTTTCATTCGTAGAGCTGCCCTGTGGGATGCGGGCTTGTATACAGCTTTTGGAAAAGTTACATAGTTTTCGCACAGTAAGCATTTGAAGTTCCATCTTTACTCCCATAGGAATGAATGGAAAAATGTCCATAAACTTTTGTCAAACTTTCAAACTGCTGTCACACGCTCATTTTTCGAACTAGAGACACCAGAATTCAAACGGGCAGACCCGAGGGTCCACGGTCCCACCACGTAAAAGTATGGGCCGATAGCCCGCCCGCTTCATGACCTTTGACCCCGTTTTCCTTTCACGGCCTACAGAGCTCCATAGAGTCCAATGTAAACTGCTGTGGGAGACTGCTCTCTTAACATCCCACTACCAACAGCTTAGCAGTAAACTCCTTCACCATAAGCGTCGCCTAGTGACCCACACGGGTTTCCGTATCGAGGACCTCGCTTTAAGCGGGAAAGACGCGGATCGGGGGACGGGGGTTTAGGCGGCGCAACATCTCGCGTTTCCTCCTGGAAATGCAGACCTCTAGTGTTACGTTTGCTGCCCTTCATTCTGAGGATCGTTCGTTCTTGTCCGGTTAACTCCACCCACAGTTTTCGAGATATTGACTCCGTTCAAAGTTTGTTTCGTAGAGCTGCCCTGTGGGATGCGGGCTTGTATACAGCTTTTGGAAAAGTTGCATAGTTTTCGCACAGTAAGCATTTGAAGTTTCATCTTTACTCCCATAGGAATGAATGGAAAAATGTCCATAAACTTTTGTCAAACTTTCAAAGTGCTGTCACACGGTCAGTTTTCGAGCTACAGACACCAGAATTCAAACGGGTAGACCCGAGGGTCCACGGTCCCAGCACGTAAAATTATGGGCCGATAGCCCGCCCGCTTCATGACCTTTGACCCCGTTTTCCTTTCACGGCCTTCACAGCTCCATAGAGTCCAATGTAAACTGCTGTGGGAGAGTGCTCTCTTAACATCCCACTACCGACAGCTTAGCAGTAAACTCCTTCACCATAAGCGTCGCCTAGTGACCCACGCGGGTTTACCGTGTCGAGGACCTCACTTTAAGCGGGAAAGACGCGGATCGGGGGGCAGGGGTTTAGGCGGCGCAACATCTCGCGTTTCCTCCTGGAAATGCAGACCTCTAGTGTTACGTTTGCTGCCCTTCATTCTGAGGATCGTTCATTCTTGTCCGGTTAACTCCGCCCACAGTTTTCGAGATATTGACTCCGTTCAAAGTTTGTTTCGTAGAGCTGCCCTGTGGGATGCGGGCTTGTATACAGCTTTTGGAAAAGTTGCATAGTTTTCGCACAGTAAGCATTTGAAGTTTCATCTTTACTCCCATAGGAATGAATGGAAAAATGTCCATAAACTTTTGTCAAACTTTCAAAGTGCTGTCACACGGTCAGTTTTCGAGCTACAGACACCAGAATTCAAACGGGTAGACCCGAGGGTCCACGGTCCCACCACGTAAAATTATGGGCCGATAGCCCGCCCGCTTCATGACCTTTGACCCCGTTTTCCTTTCACGGCCTTCACAGCTCCATAGAGTCCAATGTAAACTGCTGTGGGAGAGTGCTCTCTTAACATCCCACTACCGACAGCTTAGCAGTAAACTCCTTCACCATAAGCGTCGCCTAGTGACCCACGCGGGTTTAACGTATCAAGGACCTTGCTTTAAGCGGGAAAGACGCGGATCGGGGGGCAGGGATTTAGGCGGCGCAACATCTCGCGTTTCCTCCTGGAAATGCAGACCTCTAGTGTTACGTTTGCTGCCCTTTATTCTGAGGATCGTTCATTCTTGTCCGGTTAACTCCGCCCACAGTTTTCGAGATATCGACTCCGTTCAAAGTTTGTTTCGTAGAGCTTCCCTGTGGGATGCGGGCTTGTATACAGCTTTTGGAAAAGTTACATAGTTTTCGCACAGTAAGCGTTTGAAGTTTCACCTTTTGTCCCATAGGAATGAATGGAAAAATGTCCATAAACTTTTGTCAAACTTTCAAACTGCTGTCACACGGTCAGTTTTCGAGCTAGAGACACCAGAACTGAAACGGGCAGACCCGAGGGTCCACGGTCCCAGCACCTGAAACTATGGGCCGATAGCCCACCCGCTTCATGACCTTTGACCCCGTTTTCCATTCACGGCCTACAGAGCTCCATAGAGTCCAATGTAAACTGCTGTGGGAGACTGCTCTCTTAACATCCCACTACCGACAGCTTAGCAGTAAACTCCTTCACCATAAGCGTCGCCTAGTGACCCACGCGGGTTTACCGTACCGAGGACCTCGCTTTAAGCGGGAAAGACGCGGATCGGGGGGCAGGGGTTTAGGCGGCGCAACATCTCGCGTTTCCTCCTGGAAATGCAGACCTCTAGTGTTACGTTTGCTGCCCTTCATTCTGAGGATTGTTTGTTCTTGTCCGGTTAACTCCGCCCACAGTTTTCGAGATATCGACTCCGTTCAAAGTTTCATTCGTAGAGCTTCCCTGTGGGATGCGGGCTTGTATACAGCTTTTGGAAAAGTTGCATAGTTTTCGCACAGTAAGCATTTGAAGTTTCATCTTTTCTCTCATAGGAATGAATGGAAAAATGTCCATAAACTTTTGTCAAACTTTCAAATTGCTGTCACACGGTCATTTTTCGAGCTACAGACACCAGAATTCAAACGGTCAGACCCGAGGGTCCACGGTCCCACCACCTGAAATTATAGGCCGATAGCCCACCCGCTTCATGACCTTTGACCCCGTTTTCCATTCACGACCTACAGAGCTCCATAGAGTCCAATGTAAACTGCTGTGGGAGACTGCTCTCTTAACATCCCACTACCAACAGCTTAGCAGTAAACTCCTTCACCATAAGCGTCGCCTAGTGACCCACGTGGGTTTACCGTATCGAGGACCTCGCTTTAAGCGGGAAAGACGCGGATCGGGGGGCGGGGGTTTAGGCGGCGCAACATCTCGCGTTTCCTCCTGGAAATGCAGACCTCTAGTGTTACGTTTGCTGCCCTTCATTCTGAGGATCGTTCGTTCTTGTCCGGTTAACTCCGCCCACAGTTTTCGAGATATCGACTCCGTTCAAAGTTTGTTTCGTAGAGCTGCCCTGTGGGATGCGGGCTTGTATACAGCTTTTGGAAAAGTTACATAGTTTTCGCACAGTAAGCATTTTAACTTTCATCTTTACTCCCATAGGAATGAATGGAAAAATGTCCATAAACTTTTGTCAAATATTAAAACTGCTGTCACACGGTCAGTTTTCGAGCTACAGACACCAGAATTCAAATGGGCCCACCCGAGAGTCCACGGTCCCACCACGTGAATTTATGGGCCGATAGCCCACCCGCTTCATGACCTTTGACCCCGTTTTCCTTTCACGGCCTACAGAGCTACATAGAGTCCAATGTAAACTGCTGTGGGAGAGTGCTCTCTTAACATCCCACTACCGACAGCTTAGCAGTAAACTCCTTCACCATAAGCGTCGCCTAGTGACCCACGCGGGTTTACCGTATCGAGGACCTCGCTTTAAGCGGGAAAGACGCGGATCGGGGGACGGGGGTTTAGGCGGCGCAACATCTCGCGTTTCCTCCTGGAAATGCAGACCTCTAGTGTTACGTTTGCTGCCCTTCATTCTGAGGATCGTTCGTTCTTGTCCGGTTAACTCCGCCCACAGTTTTCGAGATATCGACTCCGTTCAAAGTTTGTTTCGTAGAGCTGCCCTGTGGGATGCGGGCTTGTATACAGCTTTTGGAAAAGTTGCATAGTTTTCGCACAGGAAGCATTTGAAGTTTCATCTTTACTCCCATAGGAATGAATGGAAAAATGTCCATAAACTTTTGTCAAACTTTCAAACTGCTGTCACACGGTCAGTTTTCGAGCTAGAGACACCAGAATTCAAACGGGCAGACCTGAGAGTCCACGGTCCCACCACGTGAATTTATGGGCCGATAGCCCACCCGCTTCATGACCTTTGACCCCGTTTTCCATTCACGGCCTACAGAGCTCCATAGAGTCCAATGTAAACTGCTGTGGGAGAGTGCTCTCTTAACATCCCACTACCGACAGCTTAGCAGTAAACTCCTTCACCATAAGCGTCGCCTAGTGACCCACGCGGGTTTACCGTATCGAGGACCTCGCTTTAAGCGGGAAAGACGCGGATCGGGGGGCGGGGGTTTAGGCGGCGCAACATCTCGCGTTTCCTCCTGGAAATGCAGACCTCTAGTGTTACGTTTGCTGCCCTTCATTCTGAGGATCGTTCATTCTTGTCCGGTTAACTCCGCCCACAGTTTTCGAGATATAGACTCCGTTCAAAGTTTGTCTCGTAGAGCTGCCCTGTGGGATGCGGGCTTGTATACAGCTTTTGGAAAAGTTACATAGTTTTCGCACAGTAAGCATTTGAAGTTTCATCTTAACTCCCGTAGGAATGAATGGAAAAATGTCCATAAACTTTTGTCAAACTTTCAAACTGCTGTCACACGGTCAGTTTTCGAGCTAGAGACACCAGACCTCAAACGGGCAGACCCGAGAGTCCACGGTCCCACCACGTGAAATTATAGGCCGATACCCCGCCCGCTTCATGACCTTTGACCCCGTTTTCCATTCACGGCCTACAGAGCTCCATAGAGTCCAATGTAAACTGCTGTGGGAGAGTGCTCTCTTAACATCCCACTACCGACAGCTTAGCAGTAAACTCCTTCACCATAAGCGTCGCCTAGTGACCCACGCGGGTTTACCGTATCGAGGACCTCGCTTTAAGCGGGAAAGACGCGGATCGGGGGACGGGGGTTTCGGCGGCGCAACATCTCGCGTTTCCTCCTGGAAATGCAGACCTCTAGTGTTACGTTTGCTGCCCTTCATTCTGAGGATCGTTCATTATTGTCCGGTTAACTCCGCCCACAGTTTTCGAGATATCGACTCCGTTCAAAGTTTGTTTCGTAGAGCTTCCCTGTGGGATGCGGGCTTGTATACAGCTTTTGGAAAAGTTACATAGTTTTCGCACAGTAAGCATTTGAAGTTTCGTGTTTTCTCCCATAGGAATGAATGGAGAAATGTCCATAAACTTTTGTCAAACATTCAAACTGCTGTCAAACGCTCAGTTTTCGAGCTAGAGACACCAGAACTCAAACGGGCAGACCCGAGGGTCCACGGTCCCAGCACGTGAAACTATGGGCCGATAGCCCACCCGCTTCATGACCTTTGACCCCGTTTTCCATTCACGGCCTACACAGCTCCATAGAGTCCAATGTAAACTGCTGTGGGAGAGTGCTCTCTTAACATCCCACTACCAACAGCTTAGCAGTAAACTCCTTCACCATAAGCGTCGCCTAGTGACCCACGCGGGTTTACCGTATCGAGGACCTCGCTTTAAGCGGGAAAGACGCGGATCGGGGGACGGGGGTTTCGGCGGCGCAACATCTCGCGTTTCCTCCTGGAAATGCAGACCTCTAGTGTTACGTTTGCTGCCCTTCATTCTGAGGATCGTTCGTTCTTGTCCGGTTAACTCCGCCCACAGTTTTCGAGATATCGACTCCGTTCAAAGTTTCATTCGTAGAGCTTCCCTGTGGGATGCGGGCTTGTATACAGCTTTTGGAAAAGTTGTATAGTTTTAGCACAGTAAGCATTTGAAGTTTCATCTTTTGTCCCATAGGAATGAATGGAAATATGTCCATAAACTTTTGTCAAACTTTCAAACTGCTGTCACACGGTCAGTTTTCGAGCTAGAGACACCAGAATTCAAACGGGCAGACCTGAGAGTCCACGGTCCCACCACGTGAATTTATGGGCCGATACCCCGCCCGCTTCATGACCTTTGACCCCGTTTTCCATTCACGGCCTACAGAGCTCCATAGAGTCCAATGTAAACTGCTGTGGGAGAGTGCTCTCTTAACATCCCACTACCGACAGCTTAGCAGTAAACTCCTTCACCATAAGCGTCGCCTAGTGACCCACGCGGGTTTACCGTATCGAGGACCTCGCTTTAAGCGGGAAAGACGTGGATCGGGGGGCAGGGGTTTAGGCGGCGCAACATCTCGCGTTTCCTCCTGGAAATGCAGACCTCTAGTGTTACGTTTGCTGCCCTTCATTCTGAGGATCGTTCATTCTTGTCCGGTTAACTCCGCCCACAGTTTTCGAGATATCGACTCCGTTCAAAGTTTGTTTCGTAGAGCTGCCCTGTGTGATGCGGGCTTGTATACAGATTTTGGAAAAGTTACATAGTTTTCGCACAGTAAGCATTTGAAGTTTCATCTTAACTCCCATAGGAATGAATGGAAAAATGTCCATAAACTTTTGTCAAACTTTCAAACTGCTGTCACACGGTCAGTTTTCGAGCTAGAGACACCAGAACTCAAACGGTCAGACCCGAGAGTCCACGGTCCCACCACGTAAAATTATGGGCCGATAGGCCACCCGCTTCATGACCTTTGACCCCGTTTTCCATTCACGGCCTACACAGCTCCATAGAGTCCAATGTAAACTGCTGTGGGACAGTGCTCTATTAACATCCCACTACCGACAGCTTAGCAGTAAACTCTTTCACCATAAGCGTCGCCTAGTGACCCACGCGGGTTTACCGTATCGAGGACCTCGCTTTAAGCGGGAAAGACGCGGATCGGGGGACGAGGGTTTCGGCGGCGCAACATCTCGCGTTTCCTCCTGGAAATGCAGACCTCTAGTGTTACGTTTGCTGCCCTTCATTCTGAGGATCGTTCATTCTTGTCCGGTTAACTCCGCCCACAGTTTTCGAGATATCGACTCCGTTCAAAGTTTGTCTCGTAGAGCTGCCCTGAGGGATGCGGGCTTGTATACAGCTTTTGGAAAAGTTGCATAGTTTTCGCACAGGAAACATTTGAAGTTTCATCTTTACTCCCATAGGAATGAATGGAAAAATGTCCATAAACTTTTGTCAAACTTTCAAACTGCTGTCACACGGTCAGTTTTCGAGCTACACACACCAGAATTCAAACGGGCAGACCCGAGGGTCCACGGTCCCACCACGTAAAATTATGAGCCGATACCCCACCCGCTTCATGACCTTTGACCCCGTTTTCCATTCACGGCCTACACAGCTCCAGAGTCCAATGTAAACTGCTGTGGGAGACTGCTCTCTTAACATCCCACTACCAACAGCTTAGCAGTAAACTCCTTCACCATAAGCGTCGCCTAGTGACCCACGCGGGCTTACCGTATCGAGGACCTCGCTTTAAGCGGGAAAGACTCGCACTCATCCTTCTCTTTCTATTCCTCCTTGAATATCCCTCCATTCACTTGTATGGAAGACATTTAGAGTGGGTGACATCATAGACACTCTGGGTTCACTGGCCAAAACCGTTTTTTCACTTTTCAGCCAAACAATTCGCCATAACGTCCTCATACTTTCACCTAGAAACTTCATTTAAATTTTAAATGGTAGATAAACTTGTCCTTTCTAGCATCTGTAAATTTGAACATAATCGAAAATACGGTTTTTGAGTTATGAATTTTTGTTCGGCACTAGGGAGGGTTTTGGCTCCCATAGAGTTCAATGTATTTTTGGAGCGGCTCAGAGTGCGGTTTCTAAATATTTCTCCTGTTTTTAACTCGTCATAACACGGTCAATTCTCGCTCAAACTGCTAATTTTTTATACCAGCTTCTTCCTTAGACTCTCCTTGTCGCAACGGTATATGCAGTTTAGCCATTTGGGATATCATTTCTGAGCTATAAGCATTTGTTCGGAGGGTGGGTACGCTCCCATAGGAATACATTGAAATGAATATGCCTGTCCTTTTTCGATATTCAACTTTTAGCCGAACATTTTGCCATAACTTCCTTATACTTTCACCTACAGACTTCATTTTACTTTCAAATGGTAGAGAAACTTCTCCTTTCTAAAATATGTAGATTTGAAATCATTTGAAGATACGGTTCTGGAGTTATGAAGATTTGTTTGGCAGTAGGACGTTTCGGCTCCCATAGAGTTCAATGTATTTTCAGAAAGCCAAATTTTCTCAAATTTGCCCTTTTTTAACTCATTTTTACACCATCAATTCTCGCTCAAACTGAAAAAATTTTTACACCATCTCGAGCGCCAGACTCTCCTTGTCGCTACGGTATGCTTCGTTCAATTTTGGTTGGGAAAAGTTTTCGAGCTACGGGTCATTTTTTGGAGGGTGCTCCCTGGTCGAAATTCATTGAATCATGAGTCTGTCAGTTGTATTCTGTGAGCGTGCGTGTGAGAGAGACAGAGGGGGGAGGGGGAGGGGCAGAAGCAGAGACTGAGGGGAAGAGCTGTGAGGGCCACAGAAATACACAGGCAGTCTGTAACACTTTAAAGGTCATTTTTAAGGGGGACGTCTTAATTATCCAGGGTTTCTTAAGGTGGAATTTTTAAAGAATACCTCATTCACAATATACTGCCTGTCTTTTCGACATTTTAAGCTTTATTTCAAGTGGTCATTTTTAAAGGTGGACGTGTCAATACAACTGTGGGTTTCTTAAGGTGGAATTTTTATTAAGGTGGTATTTAAAATGTATTGGCCATCTTTTTTTGCTTTTAAGACTCTTTTGGCCTGTGATGTGGACATTTCAATACAATTCTGGGTTTCTTAAGGTGGAATTGTTTTTAAAGGTGGAATTCAGAATGTATCGTTTTCTATTCACACCCTACTGAGCTCCATAGAGTCCAATGTAAACTGCTGTGGGAGAGTGCTCTCTTAACATCCACCTACCAACAGCTTAGCAGTAAACTCCTTCACCATAAGCGTCGCCTAGTGACCCACGCGGGTTTACCGTACCGAGGACCTCGCTTTAAGCGGTAAAGACGCGGATCAGGGGACGGGGGTTTAGGCGGCGCAACATCTCGCGTTTCCTCCTGGAAATGCAGACCTCTAGTGTTACGTTTGCTGCCCTTAATTCTGAGGATCGTTCCTTCTTGTCCGGTTAACTCCGCCCACAGTTTTCGAGATATCGACTCCGTTCAAAGTTTGTTTCGTAGAGCTGCCCTGTGGGATGCGGGCTTGTATACAGCTTTTGGAAAAGTTACATAGTTTTCGCACAGTAAGCATTTGAACTTTCATCTTTACTCCCATAGGAATGAATGGAAAAATGTCCATAAACTTTTGTCAAACTTTCAAACTGCTGTCACACGGTCAGTTTTCCAGCTAGAGACACCAGAACTCAAACGGGCAGACCCGAGGGTCCACGGTCCCAGCACGTGAAACTATAGGCCGATAGCCCACCCGCTTCATGACCTTTGACCCCGTTTTCCATTCACGGCCTACACAGCTCCATAGAGTCCAATGTAAACTGCTGTGGGACAGTGCTCTCTTAACATCCCACTACCGACAGCTTAGCAGTAAACTCCTTCACCATAAGCGTCGCCTAGTGACCCACGCGGGTTTACCGTATCGAGGACCTCGCTTTAAGCGGGAAAGACGCGGATCGGGGGACGGGGGTTTAGGCGGCGCAACATCTCGCGTTTCCTCCTGGAAATGCAGACCTCTAGTGTTACGTTTGCTGCCCTTCATTCTGAGGATCGTTCATTCTTGTCCGGTTAACTCCGCCCACAGTTTTCGAGATATCGACTCCGTTCAAAGTTTGTTTCGTACAGCTTCCCTGTGGGATGCGGGCTTGTATACAGCTTTTGGAAAAGTTACATAGTTTTCGCACAGGAAGCATTTGAAGTTTCATCTTTACTCCCATAGGAATGAATGGAAAAATGTCCATAAACTTTTGTCAAACTTTAAAACTGCTGTCACACGGTCAGTTTTCGAGCTAGAGACACCAGAACTCAAACGGGCAGACCCGAGGGTCCACGGTCCCAGCACGTGAAACTATGGGCCGATAGCCCACCTGCTTCATGACCTTTGACCCCGTTTTCCTTTCACGGCCTACACAGCTCCATAGAGTCCAATGTAAACTGCTGTGGGAGAGTGCTCTCTTAACATCCCACTACCGACAGCTTAGCAGTAAACTCCTTCACCATAAGCGTCGCCTAGTGACCCACGCGGGTTTACCGTATCGAGGACCTCGCTTTAAGCGGAAAAGATGCGGATCGGGGGGCGGGGGTTTAGGCGGCGCAACATCTCGCGTTTCCTCCTGGAAATGCAGACCTCTAGTTATGTTGCGCAAGCTGCTTCAGCAGCGCGCAATATACTGTTCTTCTTAAGTCATATTATTATTATTATTATTATTCTTATTATTCCGCGTTTCCTTGTCCGCCTAACTAGTCCCGCAGCTTTCGAGCTATCGACTCCGTTCCACCTGGAAATCGTGCGTCCTATAGCGACGATGTGGGCTTGTATACAGCTTTCCGATACCCGCACTCGTTCGTCCGCTACACTCGTTTATCGCTCCGTTTTTCCCCAGTCATTTCTATGGAATTAATTTTCGAACTGCTCTAACTCTGTCAATTTTCAAGCTACGGACACGAGATTTCAGACGGTCGGACCCGGGCGCACCGTGACCCGTCACTTCCGTTTTTGGACCTCTCGCACTCATCCTTCTCTTTCTATTCCTCCTTGAATATCCCTCCATTCACTTGTATGGAAGACATTTAGAGTGGGTGACATCATAGACACTCTGGGTTCACTGGCCAAAACCGTTTTTTCACTTTTCAGCCAAACAATTCGCCATAACGTCCTCATACTTTCACCTAGAAACTTCATTTAAATTTTAAATGGTAGATAAACTTGTCCTTTCTAGCATCTGTAAATTTGAACATAATCGAAAATACGGTTTTTGAGTTATGAATTTTTGTTCGGCACTAGGGAGGGTTTTGGCTCCCATAGAGTTCAATGTATTTTTGGAGCGGCTCAGAGTGCGGTTTCTAAATTTTTCTCCTGTTTTTAACTCGTCATAACACGGTCAATTCTCGCTCAAACTGCTAATTTTTTATACCAGCTTCTTCCTTAGACTCTCCTTGTCGCAACGGTATATGCAGTTTAGCCATTTGGGATATCATTTCTGAGCTATAAGCATTTGTTCGGAGGGTGGGTACGCTCCCATAGGAATACATTGAAATGAATATGCCTGTCCTTTTTCGATATTCAACTTTTAGCCGAACATTTTGCCATAACTTCCTTATACTTTCACCTACAGACTTCATTTTACTTTCAAATGGTAGAGAAACTTCTCCTTTCTAAAATATGTAGATTTGAAATCATTTGAAGATACGGTTCTGGAGTTATGAAGATTTGTTTGGCAGTAGGACGTTTCGGCTCCCATAGAGTTCAATGTATTTTCAGAAAGCCAAATTTTCTCAAATTTGCCCTTTTTTAACTCATTTTTACACCATCAATTCTCGCTCAAACTGAAAAAATTTTTACACCATCTCGAGCGCCAGACTCTCCTTGTCGCTACGGTATGCTTCGTTCAATTTTGGTTGGGAAAAGTTTTCGAGCTACGGGTCATTTTTTGGAGGGTGCTCCCTGGTCGAAATTCATTGAATCATGAGTCTGTCAGTTGTATTCTGTGAGCGTGCGTGTGAGAGAGACAGAGGGGGGAGGGGGAGGGGCAGAAGCAGAGACTGAGGGGAAGAGCTGTGAGGGCCACAGAAATACACAGGCAGTCTGTAACACTTTAAAGGTCATTTTTAAGGGGGACGTCTTAATTATCCAGGGTTTCTTAAGGTGGAATTTTTAAAGAATACCTCATTCACAATATACTGCCTGTCTTTTCGACATTTTAAGCTTTATTTCAAGTGGTCATTTTTAAAGGTGGACGTGTCAATACAACTGTGGGTTTCTTAAGGTGGAATTTTTATTAAGGTGGTATTTAAAATGTATTGGCCATCTTTTTTTGCTTTTAAGACTCTTTTGGCCTGTGATGTGGACATTTCAATACAATTCTGGGTTTCTTAAGGTGGAATTGTTTTTAAAGGTGGAATTCAGAATGTATCGTTTTCTATTCACACCCTACTGAGCTCCATAGAGTCCAATGTAAACTGCTGTGGGAGAGTGCTCTCTTAACATCCACCTACCAACAGCTTAGCAGTAAACTCCTTCACCATAAGCGTCGCCTAGTGACCCACGCGGGTTTACCGTACCGAGGACCTCGCTTTAAGCGGTAAAGACGCGGATCAGGGGACGGGGGTTTAGGCGGCGCAACATCTCGCGTTTCCTCCTGGAAATGCAGACCTCTAGTGTTACGTTTGCTGCCCTTAATTCTGAGGATCGTTCCTTCTTGTCCGGTTAACTCCGCCCACAGTTTTCGAGATATCGACTCCGTTCAAAGTTTGTTTCGTAGAGCTGCCCTGTGGGATGCGGGCTTGTATACAGCTTTTGGAAAAGTTACATAGTTTTCGCACAGTAAGCATTTGAACTTTCATCTTTACTCCCATAGGAATGAATGGAAAAATGTCCATAAACTTTTGTCAAACTTTCAAACTGCTGTCACACGGTCAGTTTTCCAGCTAGAGACACCAGAACTCAAACGGGCAGACCCGAGGGTCCACGGTCCCAGCACGTGAAACTATGGGCCGATAGCCCACCCGCTTCATGACCTTTGACCCCGTTTTCCATTCACGGCCTACAGAGCTCCATAGAGTCCAATGTAAACTGGTGTGGGAGAGTGCTCTCTTAACATCCCACTACCGACAGCTTAGCAGTAAACTCCTTCACCATAAGCGTCGCCTAGTGACCCACGAGGGTTTACCTACCGACGGCCTCGCTTTAAGCGGGAAAGACGCGGATCGGGGGGCGGGGGTTTAGGCGGCGCAACATCTCGCGTTTCCTCCTGGAAATGCAGACCTCTAGTGTTACGTTTGCTGCCCTTAATTCTGAGGATCGTTCGTTCTTGTCCGGTTAACTCCGCCCACAGTTTTCGAGATATCGACTCCGTTCAAAGTTTGTTTCGTAGAGCTTCCCTGTGGGATGCGGGCTTGTATACAGCTTTTGGAAAAGTTGCATAGTTTTCGCACAGTAAGCATTTGAAGTTTCATCCTTACTCCCATAGGAATGAATGTAAAAATGTCCATAAACTTTTGTCAAACTTTTAAACTGTCGTCACACGGTCAGTTTTCGAGCTAGAGACACCAGAACTCAAACGGGCAGACCCGAGGGTCCACGGTCCCACCACGTGAAATTATAGGCCGATACCCCGCCCGCTTCATGACCTTTGACCCCGTTTTCCATTCACGGCCTACAGAGCTCCATAGAGTCCAATGTAAACTGCTGTGGGAGAGTGCTCTCTTAACATCCCACTACCAACGGCTTAGCAGTAAACTCCTTCACCATAAGCGTCGCCTAGTGACCCACGCGGGTTTACCGTACCGAGGACCTCGCTTTAAGCGGGAAAGACGCGGATCGGGGGGCGGGGGTTTAGGCGGCGCAACATCTCGCGTTTCCTCCTGGAAATGCAGACCTCTAGTGTTACGTTTGCTGCCCTTCATTCTGAGGATCGTTCATTCTTGTCCGGTTAACTCCGCCCACAGTTTTCGAGATATCGACTCCGTTCAAAGTTTGTTTCGTAGAGCTTCCCTGTGGGATGCGGGCTTGTATACAGCTTTTGGAAAAGTTACATAGTTTTCGCACAGTAAGCATTTGAAGTTTCATCTTAACTCCCATAGGAATGAATGGAAAAATGTCCATAAACTTTTGTCAAACTTTCAAACTGCTGTCACACGGTCAGTTTTCGAGCTAGAGACACCAGAACTCAAACGGGCAGACCCGAGAGTCCACGGTCCCACCACGTGAAATTATAGGCCGATACCCCGCCCGCTTCATGACCTTTGACCCCGTTTTCCATTCACGGCCTACAGAGCTCCATAGAGTCCAATGTAAACTGCTGTGGGAGAGTGCTCTCTTAACATCCCACTACCGACAGCTTAGCAGTAAACTCCTTCACCATAAGCGTCGCCTAGTGACCCACGCGGGTTTACCGTATCGAGGACCTCGCTTTAAGCGGGAAAGACGCGGATCGGGGGACGGGGGTTTCGGCGGCGCAACATCTCGCGTTTCCTCCTGGAAATGCAGACCTCTAGTGTTACGTTTGCTGCCCTTCATTCTGAGGATCGTTCATTCTTGTCCGGTTAACTCCGCCCACAGTTTTCGAGATATCGACTCCGTTCAAAGTTTGTTTCGTAGAGCTTCCCTGTGGGATGCGGGCTTGTATACAGCTTTTGGAAAAGTTACATAGTTTTCGCACAGTAAGCATTTGAAGTTTCATCTTAACTCCCATAGGAATGAATGGAAAAATGTCCATAAACTTTTGTCAAACTTTCAAACTGCTGTCACACGCTCAGTTTTCGAGCTAGAGACACCAGAACTCAAACGGGCAGACCCGAGGGTCCACGGTCCCACCACGTGAAATTATAGGCCGATACCCCGCCCGCTTCATGACCTTTGACCCCGTTTTCCATTCACGGCCTACAGAGCTCCATAGAGTCCAATGTAAACTGCTGTGGGAGAGTGCTCTCTTAACATCCCACTACCGACAGCTTAGCAGTAAACTCCTTCACCATAAGCGTCGCCTAGTGACCCATGCGGGTTTACCGTATCGAGGACCTCGCTTTAAGCGGGAAAGACGCGGATCGGGGGACGGGGGTTTCGGCGGCGCAACATCTCGCGTTTCCTCCTGGAAATGCAGACCTCTAGTGTTACGTTTGCTGCCCTTCATTCTGAGGATCGTTCATTCTTGTCCGGTTAACTCCGCCCACAGTTTTCGAGATATCGACTCCGTTCAAAGTTTCATTTGTAGAGCTTCCCTGTGGGATGCGGGCTTGTATACAGCTTTTGGAAAAGTTACATAGTTTTCGCACAGGAAGCATTTGAAGTTTCATCTTTACTCCCATAGGAATGAATGGAAAAATGTCCATAAACTTTTGTCAATTTTTTAAACTGCTGTCACACGGTCAGTTTTCGAGCTAGAGACACCA